>NC_137281.1:20140000-20365000 GCF_054371585.1 Giraffa tippelskirchi | reverse complement strand
GTGAATGTTAAATAGTTTTTATCCACCAAAAAAAAATAGGCTTATTCAAATGCATGTCTTGCTTGTCTTTAACTAAAGTGAAATTTCTTAAATCCAGCTGTAGTCTTATGGGCGGCGGGAGAGCGTGGGGGGCAGGGGGGGACGATGGAAGCACAGAACATCTTTCCTGAACCCAACAGCATGTCGTTTTAAAAGCAGAAGCACACGCTATTGATTTTTTTTTTTTAAATACAAATTTGGCAGATTTCACATGATCCATTACATTTCTCAGGACGGTTAAGATGCAGCTTGCATGATTTATTCAGAATAAGGTCCATTTTTAGCTATATTTAAGTCTCCTATTTGTTATTTAACATGTGTTTAATGTTTTCTGTCCCTGCTGTGCACAGCTGCAAGCTGCTATTTTTTGGCAATTTTTGTGACTGGGAAGTGATTTGTGTCTTTGCATCTCACCTTTCTATTCTATGGCCTGCTGTTTTGATTTTCTCCTAAACTTTGAGAAATAAGTTACTCCATGTCATGACCTCTGCTTCCCTTTGCTGGGCAAACATGAGGGCTTGAAGGACACAAGCAAACATGACAAACCTCTGATATGTTTTGCAGAAAGACATTGCTGGGGAGCTGGGGTGAATTGAAATTTCAAAAAGTTCATATTAAAGAAACAAAGTTCTCTCATCTTAACCTCTCACCAGAGTGGATCGAAGCTGGTGATCTGAAAAAAATGTACGCCCTCCCGTAAGAATGTCTGTTGAGATTTAATATGATGCTGACATGATTCTTGAGGACTTAGCCAGGTAGGAAGCAATGTCTCATCCATCATCTGTAGTTGGGAGGGGGCAGTCTCCCCTCCTCCCAGCTATTTTAGACAACATATTCTAAGGTTCTGGAGGCACTGGGCCCCCAAAGGGCTTGCTAGAGGTGCCTTTAAAAAGGAGAGTGCATCTCAGCACTTCCCTGGTGGTCCAGGGGTTAAGACTCCATGCTTCCAATGGAGTCTTGGAAGGGGATGCGGGTTTAATCTCTGGTTGGGGAATTAAGATCCCACATGCCACATGGCAAAGCCAAAATATAAAATAAATTAATAAATTAATTTTTAAAAAAGGAGGGCATGTCTCAAGTGATGGTGCCAAGCCAAAAAGATCATTGCAGCCACTGCCTAGACAGACCCAGGAAGTCAGCAGTCAGCATCCACTCTGCAAAGTACAGAGCATCAGGACTGGATAAACAGCAGTTTTGCCAGCCCAGTTGGATAGATCACATGTAAGTAAAAAGTCTGTAAGTGTTCATCTGATTCAGGCAAACACAGTGATGGCATCGAATGGCTTGGTGATTTATTTTCCCAAAGCCTGAAGGATCTTGCTTAATATTGCTTGATGTATGCTAACCTTCCCTTTATAGGGTCTGCAATTGAAAGCCATGTTGCAGTGGTTTAATCCTGGCCTCCTACTTATCTAAAACACACTCTCTGACTGTGCTGTGAAAATTGAATCTTTTCCTCACACTCTTACTGACATGAAAAATATATAATACAGTAAATGATTAATGCAGTTATAAACTATACCTGAGATAAGATTTAAGTATTCATATTTCTATCATGTTAATACAACACGATAAACCCATGAAGCAAACTTGACCGGGGCATTTGTTATTCTGTCCAGTGTTCAATTATTCTTTGTCCAAATACAATTTAGGGGCTTGCCGTAATGCAGTCACTCGCTGCAACACATTATGTGCTTCTGGGAGATAATAAGCTGCCTCGATGGTCAGCCTGGGAGACCCCGCTCCATAAAAGGCCCCATGGAACACAGGGGGATGTACAGATGCTGAGGACGGGCCCTGGGCTGGGAATGGGCTCCCTGAAAAGATCTTGTGCTCCAGAAGGCTGAGCTCACTGTACTCACCCTTTCCTCCCTTTTATAAGAAAATTTCTCGTTAAAGGAAAACTTATTTGCCATAATCAAAAGGAAGCTTACAGTGAGTGTGACTACTTAAACGCTGCATTCCTCTAACACTGAAGAAGGCTTTTTATCTGCGACTGGAGAAAAGCTATTTCTTTGTCGGCTCTAAATGGCCCCTCCTTTCGTTGTACAAATGGCTCAAACATGCCGTGTGCCGGTTCCCACCCACCTCATTATTTTTATACTTCTGATGATGTCGATTTTGATTTTCAAATGCTAGCCATTTATAGTTCATTCTAAAACACACAAAATTAAGTGATTCGAGATCTCTGCCATTAGCTGGGCTTTGAGGGCCTCCCATGAGGTTCAGAAAAGGCAGGATCCCACAGTGTTCACACCCCCAGTTTGGCATTCCGGGTCTGTCCCTGATTAGCCCCGAGACCTTCATCAAGTGACTTCCCCTCCACAAGCCTCGGTCCCCTGCCGGTCAGATAGAATGTTGTTGCTTCCTACCGCCTAGGGTGGATATGCAATACCGAACAGAATGTGGCCTATATGAAGCTGTCAACAAATGCCCATGATTATGAGCTCTCACATGCTAAGTCACTTCAATCGTGTCTGACTCTGTGAGACCCTATGGACTGTAGCCTGCCAGGCTTCTCTCTTCATGGGATTCTCCAGGCAAGAATACTGGAGTGGGTTGCCATGCCCTCCTCCAGGGGATCTTCTGACCAAGGGATCAAACCCGCACCTCTTACCTCTCCTGAGTTGGCAGGCAGGTTCTTTACCACTAGCACCACATGGGAAGCTCTTCCATAATTATGGGTCGACATTATTTCCAGCTTTCTCAGGACAGCCAATCAGCTGACACTGGACCACAGGGTCATGGTTATTACCTCTCTACTCCAAGCAGGACAGGAGCTCTCAGCACCACATCTTGATCTCCAGCAACGGCTGCAGCTTTGAAAGATGTTGCCACCCTTGGCATTCTGACTGCAGAATGTGCCTGAGGGCAGGCACATATGGACAGCACTCTGCAAGAGGCTCATTTGGCCCCCAGCACAGGTAGGGCTCATAGCAACCATGGAGTCTAGGTGTGGGGGTGTTAAGAATGCCAATGGGTGTGATGCAGTGTGCACACAACCCTCCTGGGAGTGTCTGCACATAGATCCTGTGAGCCACTCTTGATTATGACCCAACGGTAAAGGAGAATTCACCTGACTGACTGCTCAATATCCTCAATAGGGTAGAGTCCACAGCAGAAAGATAGGAGAATCTAGGTCTCCCTGAGTCTCTCCCTAGCCTCAAGCAATCTGTCATGCAGTAGACAAGTTGTAAGAAGGAAAGAGCTCTGCTTATTTGAAGCCAGTATGAGATGGACCATCGGACTGGTTCCTGGTGGCCAAAGGAAAGATGGCAGCTAGAGTCCCTGGTCTCAGGGTGAGAGGGAAGTTGAGAAGGCCATAAGCTAAATGGAACCAGCTTCTTGAGACTGAACCACGATTGCTTTACGGTGGGAGTCCAAGTGGGGCGAGGTGGTCTTTAACCCTATCTTTTAGGAATTGACATATTAACACTTATTTTGCAGAGCTTAATGAAATCAGATGTGTCTGTCCAATTGCTTTTCTGGAACAAATAATGAGGTTCTTGATGGATGTTCAATAAATACTACCTTTATCAGAATAAAACGCCTTTCCTGCAACTGTGGGGTCAGAAATTCGCACTTTGAAAATCATGTCGTTGGTAAGATCTTTGACTGCACAGTGTTAGGGAGGGCACTAATGGGGCAGAGCACTGAGAGGAATCGGAGCCCGGCCCTTGACTAGCTGCTCACCACTCCCCAGACCTGGCAACCTTGACATCTCTCTGCATCTGGCATCTTCCCTCCTTTGCTTAGACCTGGAAAGGAGCAGATTTATGTTTTCTTTCCATGAGGCTGTTTGGCTATTCCTGCAGAGGGGTTGAGCTTTGTATAGGCTGCCAGCTTGCACAGGAGGGCTCACATCCCTCCAAGCCTTCCCTACCTGCTCCTTGACTTTGAAAACTTCTTAGCGAGGAAAGGAGTCTTTTAAGTTGAGATAGTTGCAAATGATCTTAGGTTTGAAAGGGTTTCTTCACCAAAACTGAAAGCAGATTTTCTTCTAAAAAGTTTTTTAGCAGGAAAAAGAGGAAGGCTATAAATCCCATGAAGGCTGTCATATACCTGGTACCAGAAAAATATTTGCCTAATGAATGAATAAGTGAAGATTACATGAGGTTCTGGATGTCTGGCAAGGAAGGCATCACAGATTCTGAAAAGTACCTTCTCAGAGACACTTATTTCCTCTCTACCTCCAGCAACCAGCAAAGTGCCAGGCATAGAGGAGGCATCCAGTAAATATTTGCTGTAATGAACTGATGAAAAATCGAAACAAGCATGAATAAGTACACTTAGTTACTTAAAAAATTGACACAAGTCTTGAAATCAGCTCAAACATGCTTCCCTATTCTTGGCCACATCGGCTCTGGCTTCATGAAGTAGCAGAAACCAGAACCTGCCCTCTTCTGGTTCTGATTCTTCTGACACTCTGTTCCTTTGTGTAAAAATCTTCCTTGTGTTCACTGGTCTCTGTGACTTTCATTGCATCCCCTCCTCAAGCCCCCAGTCAACCTTAGCCTTCAGAATACAATCCATGCAAACTCACCATGGTAATCCCAATGGTCATCTGGATAGACCCTCTTTTTTCCTCCCTTAATTTTATATCAACCTTATGTTTAAGGGGTTAAAATCATCAGAACATTTTAGCAAATAACAGGTGCAGAAATGTCTTCTGACCCAGCCATCCTGACTTGTCCAAGACTATCCTGGTTTAGGAATGCAAGTCCCAATTCCCAGAAAACTCCTTGGTCCTAGTCAGATCAGGATGGATGGTCACCCTACCCAGCGATTCCATCTAACAATTAGCTCTAAGAAAATAACCATAGATGTGTGTCAAAATTTAACTAATAAGCTTTTGCCAGAGCATTATTTATAATATTGAAACCTTGCAAATGAGCTCAATGTCCAACAATAAAGAAGCAGCTAAAAATGATCCTCTTTTTGCATACAGCAGGCTGCACTGCTGCCATGACAAAGAATGTGCTTTAGGAACTTGTGGAGATATGGGGAGATGGAAGAGGATGCGTAATACATACGCATATATAATGCAGATTTATGTAAATGCACACATTCTACATAGGTAGAGTATGCATAGTACTTAGGGCTCTAGAGCCAAACCAGCTGGTGAAATCCTGGCTTCACTGCTTACTAGCTATGTAATATGGGGTAAATTACTTAACTCCCCTCCTCTGTGAATGTAGGTAGTATCAGCCCCTTCCTTGTCAGATAGGAGTGAGGGTTTAATGAGTTAATACAGGTAAAGCATTTGGAACAAAGACCAGCACAGGGCAGATCCATCACAAAATAATCATTGCTGCTGCTGGAGAAAGTGCTTGCTGATTCTTTGCGATGCACCAGGCTCAAAGCTAAACTGTCACGACTTTGCTTCTCACAGAATCTCCATGAACTGATGTCTAAAGTAGCTAAAGGTCTCAGACCAGCAAGTGGTCAGCCAGGATTCAAACATGGGCTTTCTGACTCTCACGGTCAGTGCTGAGAGCAAGTCTGGTCAGTACCTTGAGACGTGGTTGTCATTAGGTGTGCACAGGCAAATTCAGCTTGGATAAAACTGTACCTGTTTGTCCAAATCTCACCTCTAATGAGTCATTAGCACCGGGACATCATGAAGAGAGAAGGGAAACTTAAAATTGGACCTCTGGTTTTCTCTCAAAATTTCTTTAGAAAGATACTGCCATGAATCAGAATGAAACAAATGTTTTATTTTTTTTTTAATAAATTTATTTATTTCAGTTGGGAGCTAATTACTTTACCATATTGTAGTGGTTTTTGCCATACATTGACATGAATCAGCCATGGGTTTACATGTGTTCCCCATCCTGAGCCCCCCTCCCACCTCCCTCTCCATCCCATCCCTCTGGGTCATCCCACTGCCCCAGCCCTGAGCATCTGTCTCATGCATCGAACCTGGAATGAGGTTCTGTTTCACATATGATAATATACATGCTATTCAAAACAAATGTTTTAATGTGGACAAAGAAGACTGACCATCACATGCCTGATGACACAATTACAGGTGGTGGAAGCCCCCAGGTCCTTAGAGACAGAGGAAGGAATTTCACACTCAGGAGACATCTGGGTGTCTAACTCAGGGAGGACTTTCTTTTAGTACCAAACATTTATCTTCTTAAAGCTGCCAACTGACTCTCCACAGAACACCCTTGTCTTCAAAGGATCAGTTCAGTCGCTCAGTCACGTCTGACTCTTTGCGACCCCATGAATTGCAGCACACCAGGCTTCCCTGTCCATCACCAACTCCCAGAGCTTGCTCAAACCCATGTTCATCGAGTCGGTGTTACCATCCAACCATCTCATGCTCTGTCATCCCCTTCTCCTCCTGCCCTCAATCTTTCCCAGCATCAGGGTCCTTTCCAATGAATCAGTTCTTCTCATCAGGTGGCCAAAGTATTGGGGTTTCAGCTTCAGCATCAGTCCTTCCAATGAATATTCAGGACTGATCTCCTTTAGGATTGACTGGTTTGATCTCCTTGTAGTCCAAGGGACTCCTCACTCCTATCTGACTCCAAGAGTCTTCTCCAACATCACAGTTCAAAAGCATCAATTCTTCAGCCTCAGCTTTCTTTATGCTCCAACTCTCACATCCATACATGACTATTGGAAAAAACCGTAGCTTTGACTAGACTGACTTTTGTCAGCAAAGGAATATCTCTGTTTTTTAATATGCTGTCTAGGTTGGTCATGGCTTTTCTTCCAAGGAGTAAGTGTCTTTTAATTTCATGGCTGCAGTCACCATCTGCAGTGATTTTGGCACCCAAGAAAATAAAGCCTGTCGCTGTTGCCATTGTTTCCCCATCTATTTGCCAGGAAGTGATAGGTCTGGATGCCATGATCTTAGTTTTTTGAATGTTGAGTTTTAAGCCAGCTTTTTCACGTTCCTCTTTCACTTTCATCAAGAGGCTCATTCATAAAGGTGGTTCAAGATGGCAGAGTAGAAGGATGTGTGCTCATCTTCTCCTGTGAGAACTCCAAAATTGCAACTTACTGCTGAACAACCATTGACAGGAGAATGTTGGATCCCACCAAAAAAAGATGCTCCACATCCAAAGGCAAAGGAGAAACCCCAACAAAATGGTAGAAGAAGCAAAATCACATTTAGAATCAAACCCCATACCTACCAGAGATGCTTGGAGGGCTCAAATAAAACCTTGGGCACACCAGGACCCAGAGATCCCACAGAGACTGAGCCAGACCTGCCTTTGAATGTTTGAGTGTCTCCTGCAGAGGCACGGGTCAGCAGTGGTCAGCCACAAGGACAGGGCCGCTGGCTGCAGCAGACCTGGGAAGCACAGCATGTGGCATAAATCCTCTTGGAGGAGGTCACCATTATCCCCACCATAGAGCCACTGAGCAGATGACCCACAAACTGGAGAACAATTATACCAAGTAAGTTCTCGTACTGTTGCAAAAGTTCTAGGGCCCAAAATAGGTTCCCCAACCTGAGTATCCGCCAAAGGGACTGAGAACCCCCAGGGAATTTGACTTTGAAGGCCATTGTTATTTGACTACAGATCTTCTATAGAACTTGGGAAAGAGACTCTTGGAGGGCATAAACAAAGCCTTGTTCACACCAGGACCCAGGAGAAAGGAGCAGTGACCCCATCAGAGACTAAGTCAGACTTGCCTGTGAAGAATTTAAAGAGTACACATCTGAAAAGGGAGGGAGGGAAGTTTATTTAAAAGTTTAATCGAATAGGAAATGCAGACCACCCCCTAATGTTCTTTGATGTGCTTCAAAGATAGACTGTCAATCATAAAAGTGTTTGAAGATATCAAAATCAAGATCACCAATGTGGGTTTTGAAAAAGCAGCATTCCATGAAGTGGGGCACTACCACTTATGGCCAAGAGTAATTGAACCTGAAGAAAGCATAGATTCAGGCTATATATGTATATGGATAACTGATTCACTTCGCTGTATACCTGAGGCTAACACAACATTGTAAATCAACCATACTCCAAGAAAAATTTTTAAAAAGAAAGCATAGAGTCAAATTGTGATAACTTTGTGATTTAAAAGAACAAAGCAGAATGAAATGGAATGGATAAGTGAAAGTCTTATTTCTGAGTCAAAACATTTAACATAGCACCTCCCTTTCCAAATAAAGAAGCTATATGGGCTTCCTTGGTGGTCCAGGGGTTAAGAATTCGCCTTGCAGTGCAAGGGCACTGGTTTGATCCCTGGTCAGGGAAGATCCCATATGCTGCAGGGCAGCTAAAGTCCTGTGCCACAGCTACCGAAGCTCATGAGCCTTGTGCTCTGCAGCAAGAGAAGCCACTACAATAAGACTGCACACCACAACTAGAGAAAGCCCATGCACAATGACAGAGACCTAGAGCAGCCAAAAGTAAAATAAGATAAACAAATTTAAAAAAAGAAGAAGAGAGTCCCTTGGACTGCAAGGAGATCAAACCAGTCAATCCTAAAGGAAATCAGTCTTGAATATTTATTGGAAGGACTGATGCTGAAGCTGAAACTCCAATACTTTGGCCACCTGATGTGAAGAACCGACTCGCTAGAAAAGACATTGATGCTGGGAAAGATTGACAGCAGGAGGAGAAGGGGATGGCAGCAGATGAGATGATTGGATGGCATCGCCAGCTCGGTGGACATAAGTTTGAGCACGCTCTGGGATTTGGTGATGGACAGGGAAGTCTGGCATGCTGCAGTCCATGGGGTCTCAAAGAGTCAGACACAATTTAGTGACAGAACTGAACTGAATTGAGGGTGTTTCTTCTGACTGATGGTGTTATTTAACTTAGGGGAGAAGGTGTGTGCATGTGCTTTTAAAATATTATACTACATTGTAGTATATATTTACTCTATTATCTCTTACTATGGTCTTCCTGGATAGCTCAGTGGATAAAGGATTTGCCTGCAATTCAGGAGATGCAGAAGATGTGAGTTTGATCCCTGGGTCAGGAAAATCCCCTGGAGAAGGAAATGCAACCCACTCCAGTATTCTTGCCTGAAAAATTCCATGGATAGAGGAGCCTGGCAGGCTACAGTCCAAAGGTATATTTATTAATTATATTATATTATCTCTTAATATGCATTTATATTTAATCTACATGTATATAGATCAAAGGATTAAAAACAAAAAATAATAATTATATTTGGGTTGCCAGTTATAGATGTTTTCAAATTTTTCTTTGTCTCTTTCATCTGAATTTTCTACATTATCCTCAATGACAATGCCCTATTTTAGCAATAAGAAAACTCACACAGAAGAATGCAAAAATATCTGAAGCCAAACCTAGGCAGTCCAAAGCCGTCTGTTTCTAGTTTCTATGCTAAACCCAACTTACACATTCAGAGAACACTATTCCTGTTACATGCATGCAGTAATGTTTCATCAGAATTGCATCTGGAGTCACATCCCTGGCCACTGGGCTGTCAGGGATGAAGATGGGTGCTTCTAAATTCTGGGGGACTGGCTACCTATTGAGCTGTAGGTGGTGCCTGCATTTTGTTACCCACGGTGACAGCTGCCAATGTGTGACTGAATGTGAAATGTCAAGTTCTCTGGCACCATTCCTGGAAGAATCTGTAATTTACTGGCTCCGTCATGTCACTCTCTGAAGTATTGCCTGGGAGACAGGCTATGACCCACCCAGGATCTTGGCAGAGTTTTCTCTGGGGTCCTTTGAAGGCCACTTTCCCATCAGGGTACTTTGGCGAGGACCTTCCCACCCATTTCCTCTGGCTTCAGATTTCTGCTGGGGAAGTGAAAGGGGTCTTTGGCACCTTTCTATTTTGTGTTTCTTTAATGCCTGTATTTCTGGGTGAAATCCCATGAAGGCACAAAGTGTGGCGGGGAATGCTGTTCGCCCCATCCTATTTTAAACCATGATAAGGTGGCAGGAGCCTTTAACAATCAGGAAGGAAGAGACGCCTGGGGAGTGGCAGGAGCGAGCACAGCTGACTCCAAAAAGGCTTTGGTATTTGCTAGAGGACTCACAGACAAGGTGACGGCCAGTTCCATTTTACTTTTCATTTTTTAATACCAATTCAGTCACCTGAGCTAACCTAAGGGAGCGTGTGGTTATTGTTTATTTTCATTACTGTAGATAAAATGCATAATTAAGTGTCATTAATTAAAAACTGACACTGGACTGTCTGATTATATCTGATCAAACAAGTCCCCCCAAAATGTGGGGAAAGCAGCAGATCCTTCCATAGGTGAATGTCACAGACTTCTCGTTGAGGGGGTGTGTTCATATTCAGTGACAGGCTGCCTGCAAACCACTGCGTCTAGGACGATTCCTTGGTCCCCATGCCTGTGTGTTCTGGGGGTGGGAGAGTACAGATAGGAAACCCACATGCTGCGAACAGTCACCTCCCAAGCAAAGAATCACCCTTCTCAGACATGAATGACTGGTTAGTTTGATCAAACAGATGGATGGAAGACTGAGGTGGGAGTGGAGTGAGTTATGAGTCTAGAGTCTAAACACATGTTGTCACACACCAGTCTGAATGGGTGTGCTTGATGTGAATTAGTGTATTTCCATTTTGAGTAACTGACTTAACCCAAAACATCCAGACACACCTCATTATTTAATAGACTCTGAAGCATCTTCAGCCCTGATCTTAAATGCTATATTCAAATTTCTTTTGGATGTGTTCTCTTGGGTGCTCCTTCAACACTTGAGTCGACATGTCATGACCAAACTCATTGGCTGCTGACCTCATTGATGAGAGGAGGACTTAGCCAAAGCATCTTCCCTGAGCCCTCCCATTCACTTTCCATCTCCAATACCAGCAAACAGCAAGTTCACAGAGCAGCCAGGGTGCTCATGGGACCTTCTGCAGTCTTGCCTTTAGTTTATCTCCTCTCCAATTGGTCCTCCATACTACAACAGAGATGGTGTTCTAAATATGGGCTGGCATATACCACCCTCTTCCTTGGAAGAGCTTACTGACTTTCCACTGATTGTAGGATAAGTCCCACAGATTTTAACATGTCCTTCCAGGACTTTGTTGATCCCCCAGCCTGGTAATGTTTGAGTCCTGATGCTATCACATCCCTCTGCAGACCTGACACAGTTGTAATAGAAGTCACCGTGAAGGAGCTACACTACCTGAGTTTGAGGGACCCACCTAGCCAAAGACATGGATGAAAGGAAGTGCATTTCCCTGACATTGTCCGCTCCTCATCTTGTTCTCTCTAGGCTCGGCTCTCATTCACAGTCTGCATTCGTTCTGTCCCAGCCCAGGCATCACCTGCAGGAGGACCATTCTCTGCTGCCGGTGTTCTCTTGTTTAGTTCCCTAGTGAGACTGAGCATCTGGAGAGTAAGGACCAGTACTTTTGCATCTCGTCATTATCCAGCATGCAAATCCTGGAGACTCAAGAAATGTTTGTGAACTTATCACAAAACTGAAGCAATTATTCAGGCAACATAAGCTGGAAAAGGTTCTACTTCTCAAGCACATTGCCAGTCAAGGCTCTATCCTGAAATGAAAGTCCCAGATCTTTGCCTCCCTTCTCTCACTTGCTCACCTGGGTGCAAACAGGATGCTGTAAACCCCAAGTGTTTGGAGAAACTTGAAGCTGTCAGCCTGTGGCTCCGTCAATCACATGCCTTTCGAAAAGGCTCAAACTCATTAGGAGGGTAAAAAAGCCTTTAAGAAAATGTTGTCAGAAAGAATCAATCAATTTAAACATTTAAAAGTAAAATGTGCGCCGGTCCCTACAGTGGGGCTCTCATAATGCAGGGTGTTCCCTCCTGATTGCGTGCCTGAGGCCCAGCTGTTCCTGGGGAGTAGGTGGCGGAGGGGGAGAAGGAGGGGAGGGGGGAATGAGGGGGGTTTGTGGAGGTGCTGAGGTTTCATGAGGATGGACTGTGTCGCCCCAGCTGCTGCATGCCTCTCATTCCTAGAAAGGAATGACAGTGGTCCAGGTCCTTCACGGGTCATGGTGCAAAATGATCGTGTGGTCCTCATTTCTGGCTGGCATGGAGGTTTCCTCTGTTGATTCTTCTTTGAAAGAAGGAAGAAAGAAAAATGAATGGCAAGCAGGAAGGACAGCAGGGATTTTCATTATTTGCATTTTGATGACATTGTGGGCCTTTTCGAACTTGATTTTCAGCATGGGCCTCCAGGCTAGTTACTGTTATCTTCGTATTTGCTCTTCAGAGACATTATATAACTTGCTAACGACATGCAACTAGGCTCGAAGCATCTTTAGAACCCACTCTGATTTACTTTATTACATTTTTTAAAGGGGCAAAAAGGAAGAAACAAAGACCCTCAAAACAAAGTGGAAACACTCTCTTTAGCACGGGATATCTTTCAGATATAAGGGGGCAGAGCAGGTCAGTCCTAAAAGTAAGATTAGGGGTGGAAGGTGAGGGTGTAGCCAGAGGAGAAGATGGACTGGGAGAGGGTAGATGGAGTGTGATGGCTATGGATTTGACTAGTGGTCTTCTCACCCAGGTCAGTGGTTAAGAAATCGCTAGAACAGCCCTTCTTGGGTGAAAGTTAATAAATCCATGACCAAATTATAGTTTGAGGTAAAAGGATAATTTCTTGAAACTTCAGAATAAGACCCAACCAATGGAGTGAAAAGATATTAAGTGGTTTCTTCTTATATCTGTCTCGTGGGATCTCAAATCCTGACACGTTAGCTAACCAGACAGCTGCCTGCCTGGGGAGATTTCAAGGGCCTTTGAGAGTACCCTGTTCTGTTTCCCTATCCTAGAGGGCTCTCCTAAATATCGCTCCTGCCAACCTGAAGTTCAAACCACTGGAATTGACTTCGGCCTCACAGTTTCACTTTTGCAGACACCCTCAGTAACCGATCACCCACAAGTGTCAGTGAGTTTCTCAAAGTAGGGGAGGAGGCTTCAAGCAGAGAGAAAACAGAAGGAGAAGACCGTGACATCATGGGCACCAGAAGTGGAGATTGGGAGAACCGAAAACTGACCTGCATCCTCTTCTCTTTTCTTAATTAAAAAATAAAATAAAATTATGTTCTTCACAGCTTATCATGAGACAATCCAATTTAGCTCCTAGGCAAGTTGTTTCCAGGGACTGACATATAGGAAAATTGTTCTATACAGAGTAACAGGGAAGCCCCGGACAAGTCCTCCTCTCCCATCAGGCTGCTACCCTTGGGAATGGCACCTCTCCTCCAACTCTGCTGAGGTGTCCAAGGGATTCTAACTAAGCCTGCGTGGCCACTTGTGCCTCTCTTTTGATCTCATGGGGATGTGGCACCATGTCTGTTTTCTTTTGAGGGGAGGAGCAAGGACAACCAAATATCTATAATATTTAAATTTAAAACTGAAGTGAATTAAAATTATTAAATTATTCACTTTTACTTTATTGGTTGAAAAACTTTCATAATAGAAATCTTGTTGATTATTTCATGTGTCAATGCACATGTAGGCTCACATGTGCTCGTGCACACGCACGCACACACACACACACACACACACACACACAGACTATATTTATATGGTACCTGGTCCTTTGCTAAGCATCCCGGAGGCTCAGAACTGAAAAGAAACTTACAGTTATATAAACATCCTTCAAACCCTGTGTAAAGAAAGGGATTCCTGACAATTAGCCACCTAGTGTCTGCTTAATCACTTCTTGTAATGGAGAACTTAGTACTTCCAGAGATGGCTCATTTCCTGTTTAGACAGCTGACAGTTAAATTTTGACTTCACATAAAGATGAACTTTCTGTTTGCCTAGAACATTGCTGAATTCTTTGGACATCCCAGACACTGAGCTTAGCCCTCCACAATATTATCTCTTTCAATTACATCAACAGGCCTGTGAGGCAGGGGTTATTTTACAGAGGAGGAAACTGAGGCTCGGAGACAACTTGCTGAAGGTCACAGACATTAAGTGGCTTGGAGGTCTGACCCTAGGTCTTGATCCCTAGATTCTCATTCTTGATCCCTGATCTTGAGCCTGCATCCATCTATCTGTCCTCCTCATGGAACAAGGCTAATTCCTCTCTCCATGTGTATTAGTCACGCTTCTCCAGAGAAATAGAACAGGTATATACATATGCGTATACATATACATACACTTGGGCTTCCCAGGTGGCTCTAATGGTAAAGAACCTGCCTGCCAATGCAGGAGGCATAAGAGACACAGGCTCAATCCCTGGGTCAGGAAGATCTTCTGGAGGAGGGAATGAACTACCCACTCCAGTATTCTTGCCTGGAGAATCCCCTGGACATAGGAGCCTAGCAGGCTGCAGTCTACAGGGTCTCAGAGAGTCAGACTTGACTGAAGTGACTTAACACACATGCATGCATACGTGCACACACATATACTGATACACACATACCAATACACAGCCACACACATATACACAAAGAGATTTATTCTAGGAATTGGCTCAGATGGTTATGAAGACCAAGATGTCCCCTGGTCTGCCATCTGTAACCTTGAGAGGCAGGAAAGCCAGAAGTAATCCATTTCTAGTCTGAAGGCTAAGAATTGGGGGACCAATGGTATAGGTCTTTGTCTAAGACTAAAAGCCTGAGAGATGGGCATCCATGTCCTAGGCCAGAAGAAAGATGTCTCAGCTGCAGCAAAGGGAGCAGATTGGCCCTTTCTCTGCCTTTTTGAACCCTCAGTGAATTGGATGATGCCTACCCACACTGTTGAGGATGATCTTTTTCCCTCTCTGCTGTATCAAATGCTAATCTCTTCTGGATTCATCCTCACAAGCACACCCAGAAATAATGTTTGACCAGTTTTCTAGGCAACCCTTAGCCCAGAAGCACATAAAATTGATCATCACACCATGGCAGCCGCATAGGAGGTAGTGGCCAGCTCTTTCATTGCATCACCCCCCTAGCCTTCTCAAAGCTTCATCTTTTCCAAGCTAAAGATCTCGTTCCGGAAACTCAGTCACTGTTTCTTAAACACAGGGTAGGTGACCTGCTGTGAACATCATGGTTTGTATAAACAAATACCACTTGTGCACTTTCCATGGTGGTTACCTCCTACCTACACTACCTACAGAAGTAGCAGAGGAACCTTCCCAGAGTGGCAGTTCTCAAATAACCACACCCCACCAGGCCATAGGCCTTCAGCACAGATAGTTCATCTATCAGATATCCTCCCATGTCCATGCTCTCTTGACAACTGGACTCTGAGGTCCTTAAGGGAAGATTTATCCATCTTTGTTCTAGTAGTATCTACTATGACTAAGGTACCAGCTAAAGCTCAACAATTCTTTGTTGAATGAATAAATGATTCACTCAATTAGGATAAAAATTATGTAACTGATATGAAAAGAGAGCCATTCCTACAACTGAAATTATTTCCTCTTTGTTGTTCAGCTGCTCAGTCGTGTCCAACTTTTGCGACTCCATTAACTGCAGCATGCCAAGCTTCCCTGTCCTTCACTATCTCCCAGAGTTTTCTCAAACTCATGTCCATTTAGTCAGTGATGTCATCCATCCATCTCATCCTCTGTTGTCCCCTTCTCCTCCTGCCCTCAATCTTCCCCAGCATCAGTGTCTTTTCCAATGAGTCGACTCTTCCCATCAGGTGGTCAAAGTATTGGAGATTCAGCTTCAGCATCAGTGTTTCCAATGAATATTCAGGGTTGATTTCCTTTAGGATTGACTAGTTTGATCTCCTTGCTATCCAAGGGAGTCTCAAGTATCTTCATCAGCACCACAGCTCAAAAGCATCAAATCTTCAGTGCACAGCCTTCTTTATGGTCCAACTCTCACATCCATACATGATTACTGGAAAGACCATAGCTTTGAATATAGGAACATTTGTCAGCAAAGTGATGTCTCTCCTTTATATTTCCTCTTAGGGAAAATATAAAGGGTTGGAGATATAATTATTGACCAGTTATAGAGGTTATCTAGTTTCTATCATTTGTTGGGAATTACCTTTTAGTTCTTATTAATGAGGCAGTAAATGGGAGGTCCAAAGTATTTTCATTTTTTTTTTGTTCTTAATATCTGATCTGAATCAGTTGCTAGAATTGGAAATAAGAAAGTAAAATTTGAATTTCCAAATTCTTTGGACAAGCCAGAAGACTTGGCCAACTATTTCTTGCTGGCAAAGTTTGGCCAGAGCTGAACAGAAGCTACAGCTTTAGAAAGGGGCCCACTTGCCCTCCCTCCCAACTACACTCTGTGTAGTTCCCGTCTGTTCCCAGAGGGGTCTGCACTGCGGCCATTCTCCGTGGTCCATGTGCACCACTTAACACTGAGCAAAAGTGAGACAAGCTCTTCCATTTGTTTTGGACCATGGATTCTTATAGGAAGCTCCAGCTCTAAAACCCCACCCTTCTGTGTCTTGTCCTTAGGATGCCTGGGAGTCACCAGCAGCAGAGGCCAGCGACATGGAAGTTAGTAAAACCTTGTTAACTAAACTTCACTTATCAGATCCATTCTTGAATGTTTACTTTTAGGCAAGTTTTACTGGTAAATACATCACAGCACATCAAATTCAATTTTGCTTTGAGAATTGTTGAGACTTTCTCAAGGCTAGCCGCAAGCGTGAAGCAAACTTCTACAACAAGGAAAGCGCCATGTGTATAGATGGAACCTTCTGAGTTCTCCCCATGCCTCCAACCCTCACATGCAAAGCTCTGCCAGGACCCATTTGTGCTAGTCTGCAGAGATCCCTGAGCAGCCTCTTGGTGTGGTGGCAGGTGCGTGGCTGTACCTCCATAGGGTGGCCTTACTGTGAGACTCCGAAGTCCAGGAGGCAGTGGATCCAGCACCGTCTCTGCAGGAAGAGATGCCTTCCTGAAGCTCAGCTCTGGAGAAAGGCAGGCACTCTGTGGGGCTCTTCCCATGGCCTGTGGTTCACAGACACCATATACATCAGATGGCCAAGCCCACCAGTGTTTTGCTTGATGCTACTGGGCTGCTTGCAAGACCATATCTTTGAGCTTCCTTCCTTCCTTTGTTGAGCAGAAGGGGTAAGTCAGGAAAGCTTTTATGGGGCGGCTGCATTTCCAAATGTTCCTCTGTGATTGACAGCTCTGCCTTCAGCTTCCCATTATGGCACCTGCAGATAATGAGATATCTTGAAACCGGAATTTCCAGCGCCTGAGCCTGCCAGGAATATTATCATCAGTGTTCTAGCCAGCCATTCCTGCTGCACACATGACCTCTACAAATTTGAAATGTCAAAACACAGCCAGGAGCTGAAACCAAGGCCACTCTAGTCCAAGTGGCTATTGGCTCTTGACTGTCCAGGAAAGAGTCCTTTATCTCAGGAGAATTATAGATTACCAGAAAATAGTGATCTTTTCATTAACCTATATGTATTTAGAATGTAGATAATGTCCATCTTTCATCATTCTCATAGCCTGTGTGCAGGGAGACAAGAGGGCGGGAGGCCTCAGCATTTCCCCTGTGAATCCAGATCTGTTTGGAGGCTAAACCAGGCCATCAAACCTCATTGTCCTTAGTGGCAATTGGGGGCCTTAATGCTGTAGATAATATAACTTTTTAGATCTTTTTTTAAATTAATTTTTATTGGAGTACAGTTGATACAATGGTGTGTTAGTTTCTGCTATTCAGCAAAATGAATCAGTTATACGTATACATATATCCCCTCTTTTTTAGATTCTTTTCCCATACATGTCATTACAGAATATTGTGTAGAGTTTCCAGTGCTATACAGTTAAAACTACCTGTATCTTATTATGTTAACTGAGAGGCTAAAAGTGGAGGAACTTGATCTTAAAATTGGAATTTTGATATTTTGATATTTTCTTCTGCCTCCCTTCCACTTGTGCTGTGAACTTATAGCTCTCAGCACTGGGTGTTTGGAACTCAGCTCTCTGCCCTCCGAACTGTTGGTCTCTGCACTTACCATGTCAGGCGCTCCATGTCAAGGGGATCTGCAGTGTGCAGTGGAAAACGCTGGGCTGAGAGTGCCCTCATGATGAACATAGAAACATAACTTACAGTTGGATCTACACAAACAAGGACCCAGAGGCCTAGAGGCATGCAGCACATTCAGGGTCCAGCAAGTGCTGTGGTGGGCCTGCATCATAGTGTCTGAACACAATAGCCAGCTTGGCTAGGGAGGCTTGGACCACAGCCAGAAGGGCTAAAGCTTTCCCCAAAGCTGGTAGTGACAATTCTTCCTACCCTTCTCCTCCTCCCTCCTTTTCATTATGTTGGTGAACCAGTCCTTCCCTACCCTCAGTCCATGCTGGGGTGGACCCTTACCTGAGTTCTAAGGACAGACATACAAGTCAGTGTTGGCCACTTAAAAACATTTCTGAGATATAATTGACATAGGATATTGCATTAGTTTCAGACATCCAACATCATGATTTGATATTTGTATACATTGAAAATGTCACCAGGGCAAGTCTAGTTAACAGGCACTTTGGAGAGTGCTCCATCCCCTAGTCATAGTGGTTGGTTCAGGATGGACCATTAATCTAATTGGGCCAATGGGAATTAGCCTTGTGATTTTGGTTGATGCTTTCAGGAATGAGGTATGCTGTTTCCACTAGGGTTTCTAAGCAGATTAAACAGAAGCTGTTGGTCATATCAGCACTACTTGTGGACAGCCTGCCTATGAATGACGTTAACATAGGGGTACAAAAATCTAAGAGTTGGATAAAGGGTTTTAATGACATCATTGGGCACATGTCTTCAGTCATGCTTGAAGCTGGAGCCCCCACTCCTAGATATTACATTGGGAGGGATATATTTTTATTTATTTGTTAGTTCAAACAAGTTTGAATTGAAATTCTGTCTCTTGAAGCCTCAGAGAAGCATAACTTATATAGTGGCAAACACTGGCATGACTAATAATTTTGTTCTTATCTTGGAGATTTTGATGGTGACCCACTGGTTACTCCATCAGATAAAATGATACTGGGATGAAGGTCTGTTCAAACAGGTGACAGCTACAGCTGCACATCTTTCCAGCACCTAACCACCTCTCCACTTGCATGGTCGCTCTCTAAATCTTCACGCACCAACTGACAAGTGCAAAGACACATTCCTAGACCCCACAGTGTGGATCTGTCCCTGCTCACTAGAGAAGGCCCTCCAGGAGTCCAAAACCAAGGACTGCCAAAGCAGAAAACTCAGACCAAGTGCTCTAAGTGAGGCTGCTTGACTAAAGAGATCAGAATTCCACTAGTGCTCCAGGCCCCATGGACACGTCAGCATGGGATGACCTAGGAGATGGAGACTCCCTGGGGAGAAGATCCACTCCAGGGGACCCTGGCCACTAGTTGAAGGCCTGGGAGCCCATGTCCTATTCCGTCCTGGAGGGTTTGTGTCCACTGGGAGGAAGCAGAGATGGCTGAGGGTCTGCAACCAGGAGGCATATTTGGCCCAGAGGGGTTCTTTCTTGTCAGGCCAAGGATGTTTGGAGTATGTCAGAGAGGATTTACCATTCTCCCTCCCCCAACCTCACACCAATAGTCAAATACATCCTGAATATGATGGTCAGTAGTCACAAAAGACTGGAGAGTTTTATTCTGTGCTCCAAAACCCAATGTCTTTCCTCACACCTGCCCCAGACACAGATAGACAGACAAACGTACACATACCCATGGGCACACACAGGCACACACACACACACACAGGTACATGCAGATACACAGAAACAAACACACAGACACACATATATACAGACACACACTGAGACACACACAGAGGCACACAGACACACAAATACCACGTACATATACACAGATACACAGACATACACACAGATAAACAGACAAATACATACACACTAACACACATAGACACAGATACAGACAAACATACACAGAAACACACAAACACAAACACAGACACACAGATATACTTACATACACACAGACACACAGATACATAGACATACACACACATACACACAAACACACAGATACACAGACACAGGCACACAGACAGATACACATACACATGTACACAAGCACATAGACACAAATACACAGACACACACATACACACTACTTTTTAAAGACACAAAAGGGTCCATCAGGACAAATTCATTCAACTCAGCTACCCCACTGGGTCAGGTGGTCCTAACCATGCATGTATCCCCACTGAGTAGTTGATGTTATCCCAGGGTCCTTGGAAAGTTTTTTTCTTTTCATTTTTTCTTTCCTCTCAGTGGTATTTAAGCACAAACAGAAACTTATGGTAACTGAAATAGGCCTCACGTGGTAAAATTAGAAGTATCTCAGGAAAAGTACATAAATAGGCTCACAAACAAAACAAATCATTCACCATCCACTGCTTTGCCCCCATTCAAAGATCTGCTGGGTTTTGGGCTGTCCACAGCAGGCAGCGAGCCTGGTCCCCAGAGCCCACAAACAGAGTGACAGCAGAGGCCAGCGGCCGGCAGTGCCGTGCAGCCCCGGGCAGGGCTGGGCAGAGAAGATGGCCGCCCCGTCGCCAGGCCCCACGCGTGGCCCTGTCAGGAAGGAGCCGCGCTCCGGCCAGCCTGGCTGGCTCCCGCGAAGCACTAATGCCGTGGTGGCGGTGGGGGACAGGAGATGAGAGACAGAACAGGGCAGCTGCAAATGAAAATCACCCTGGGGAAGGTTACAACTAGATAAAGTTTTCGACAATAAGATTCCAGAGACTGCTGACGGGAGCAAAGCTCAATATTTTAGTCTCAGTACAAATTTGCTTCAATCTTATACAACTCCCATGCAGCATTGCCCACAGCTGCATGCTGTAAACAACAAACAAATCTATTTCCATCAGCCCTGCTGATGCCAGGAGAAAAGTGCCTGAGCATAAGACATGCACAGATGCAAACCCTCACCTGAGCCTGGCGCTGCCCTCCATTTGGCCTCTCTAACTTAATATCGTTGTTACAAAGCTATTGGTCTCCTGGTAGCGAGCTGGCTCAACGCAGCGCCTCTTCTTCCAGCTAATCTGACAACTCCGATCCAAGAAGCATCAAGGGCCCAATTAAGAAGACACATCTTATCAAGGAGCTTATTTTGCATAACAGAATACAAATGACGAATAAAAATTTAATGTTTAATAACTTAGTACAAAGAGGGCTGTTGATATAGAATGCCTGGAATTTTTATGGAGGCTGTCAGACTTGTGATAAAACTGTTATATAGGAACACTTGGCAAAAAACAGCGTAGAATTTTTCAGTAATGGTGTGTGCATGATATTGCATTAATTCTTGATAGGGAACTAACTGTAAGCCTGGGAATCAGCCAGTTTGAGTTGCAGTTTAAGATGGGGCGTGTGTGTGTGTGTGCGGATGCATGTGTGTGCGGATGCATGTGTGTGTGTGCATGTGTGCTCCGTTCAGAAGGCTTTGAGAGTGCGGCTGAACATGCTGCATGTTTCTATCGGAGGGGATCTAAGTGCATTTTAATGAAGATTTTGCTGAGAAGATGCTCAGTCCTTCATAAAACATTTGGGTGTGTTTTCCCAGAAACAACAGGAAATGACTGGGGTTGTTTTCTGTGCTGACCACTTAGTGGAAAGGGAGGCCTGGTGCAAAGGGTCTGGCAGGATCACCTGGCACCCTGCTCTGGTGCACTGGAGTTTCTTCTTCACCTGTAAGTGAGGATGAGTAAGGGACACAGGAGGCTGGCATGCAGGAGGATGCAGGGAAATAGAAACCATGTTGTTTTCCAGACTCCAGTATTTAATCCCAGGCAATAGCTAACACAGATACATGAGCCTGAGCCTGAAATACTACTTAACTCTCCACAGAATTTCCCCATTGCTTTGGCCAAGAGGGAACCTTTCAAAGGTACATTCATTCAAATACTTATTGAGAGCCTAAACTTGGCTGGGCTTTGGGAGGAAAGCTACAGCTCTAAGAGGCAGCTCTGGAGAGCAGGTAGGACCACAAGATTGACTCTTGGCTCTGTCGTGTGCTGCCTGCAAGACACCAGACAAGTTACTAAAACTTCATAGCTGTGAACCAAGCTATGAATGGGACTACCTGCCTGACAAAGTGATAGCCTACCTGGGCATTTAGCGTGGAGTCAGGAGCACAGCAAACTCTCCATACACATCAGCTTCCCTTCATGCTGTCAACACATTTCAGATCAATTGCATTTCCCTCCCAAGCCTGGGCCCACAGGAGCCCTGGTGTCCCCAGTCTGAATGGCTTTAGACTGAGCTAGGAAAAACCCTTTTGACATTATGACTGTGACTCCACAAAATTCCAATGTCCATCAAGAGAAATGGAGCCGTCATCTACTAGTAATGCTTTATTTTTAAAAGTGTCCATTAACCAGGGTTACACTCAAGCTGAATCAGAGTGGAACTCTTTCAGAAGTACATATCACATCTAGATGAACACAAGATGAATTTCGTACTCATCCTGTCCTATTGCATTAGTGCTATTATATGGGATGCTAAATGAATTTCTAATGATTGGACACTCCAAGGAAAATGTGACCCCTTTAGAGCAGTCATCAAACTCGATAGGCAGGTTGGAAATTGTGGGTTGGGGGGCTTGTCCCTATGACAAGAAAGCCAAAACAGAACAAAAACGCTACCCTGAGTGTTATTGTGTGGGCTATTGAAAAACATAATTTACTTGATGAGGCTAATATTCAAATGCAAACTTATATTAGAATTAACACTATAGGAGGGGCTTTTACATGGAGGATTTGTTACAGAAATAAAATCTATCGGTAACACTTTCATTGTTCCATCATTATGAACTCATTTGGTATTCACTGTAATAGCACTGATCATAATGAATTTGTTTGATATTCATGTGGCTCTCCCACACATTAACAGAGTTTCTGTTATAATTCACCATCCAATGAGCATTAGTTAATGCAGACTTTGGACCTATAAAGTTGCCCCATCCTATTCTAGAGTCGCCTGGAGCTGTCTTGGAGTTAAGGGACATGTTGATACCGCATGGTCCTTCTGATTCCTCCTGGTTCTCCCTGCCAGCCCTCAGGCTGAAGACCTTTCTGGATCCCAAACTGGACATAAATGAGAATGGTCACAATTTAGTGTTTGGAGCCCAGAGAAGAAGTAAAACTTTTGCCTCTTGATACCACTAGTTCATCCCTGGCAGATGTTGACATTAGAATCATGTTTCAGTAAGAAACCCAGCCCCACCAGGGCTGCAAGGGACCCAGGAAGGTAGAACAAAATGCTGCTCATGCCGGGATACATAAGCCTCTCTACTCTCCAAAATAATTTTCTACAAGAGATTTCAGTGCTCTGCCTTGGTGATTGTGCAAATGTTTGTCCTGCCTTAGTGCCCCCAGCCAGGAATGGAGCCAGTTTCTCAGCAGCCCTCACTCACCAGCCATCAAATAGTCCCAACCATCCTACAGAAAAGAAAATCCTACCCATCCTGGCCCAGTTACTTCATCACTCATCAGGGCACTGGGTGAGGACTCTCTATTAAGCTCTCTGGTAATTAAACTTGTAAAATGTCCCTACGATCCTCCCTAGCTTTGGAGTAATGGATTTACCTGAGATGGCTGCCCAGGAGGGAATTGTCCTGTGATAGGCGAAGAATTGTTCCAGCCGTTACCATGACTCTTTCTGTTTCAATTACCCAAATATTTAATACTTATCCAGCGGTTCCCGAAAACTCATAAGCCAGCATCATTTTTCTTCAGAGCAGATGCGACCCTGCTTATCCTGAAAACAGCCTCTGTTTAATCTCTCGGCACTTAGAGAACTCTGACCCCCAGACTGACGACATGACACCTAAACCCACACACCTTATATCTTCAGTGTCTCTGGCAAAGACAAGTCCTTTAACCTCAGGCCTGAGGAGAGAGAACAAAGAAGCAGGCATGCTTGTGCCTTTAAGGAATGTGTGGGACGTTGGTGACAGAAGCAGGCATGTCTGCCACCCAGTGTGGCTGTCCCCCACACAGTCTTCCCAGACGGAGGGCAGGACTCGGGACCATCTCTCCCCTTACTAACTGGGAGTCTTTGCAGAAGTTACTTGTCCAAAAGCCATCCAATAGCTCAGTGCTCGTAAAAATAAGCTGTTCCATCTGTAAAATGGAGATACTGAGCTGGCTGCAAAGATGAAGTAACACAGCTCATCACAGCTCCCAACACAAAGACTGAGCTGGAACAATATTAAAATTCAGGAGTGTCTCATCAAGCTGCGTGTTAGTGTCTCTGCTGGGAACGGTGGTTCCTGCACCATTCCGCCCACATTAGTCAGGTTTCTGAGCCTCTTTCATCCTCTCTGCAACATCGAGTTACTTTTCCTTCCAAGTCTTCCTCCCAGGCCCTGATTTCTCCAGTATCTGTGAGTAGAATGGGGGTGGTGCTTAGGTAGATGTTTAGGTAGACCTTCCCTCAATGGCTTGGGCAAAGGAGTCTGGCTTCCATAAGCCTTATTCTCTTATTATCATTTTCATTTTGCTCTCTGACATAGCAAAGCATATCCCATTTTAAGCAACAAATATTAAGCCATTAAGCTGTAATAGAAACAGATAACTCTGAGCATTTTAAACATTAGACCAAGAGAGTCTGGGATGTCACATTGTCTGGTACTGAAACCGTCTTCAGAGAGATGCATGTCCAAGTTGTTGGTGTGGCCAGCTCCAAAAACAGTTTCCTCCTTGACAAACAGAGAAAAGATGTCTTGGGGGTTAAGGCTGACTGGCTTCTCCAGGTGAGCTGATCTTGTCTGTGGATGAATTAGGGTTGGTGCCAGAAGCCGTGAGCTGGCCTGCCCTCTTTTTGTGGTTTCCTGCCAGACCTTAGAGTTATTTAGCATAGTTTTGGGTAAGATCAATACTCATTGAGCCCAGTATAAATACCATCCCCAATGTGCCAAGAAGCAGCCCAGGGGCTGTGCCCCCCAAATTAGCCAACAAGTCGCTCTTGTGAGCTGCTTGTAACCTCACCTTGAATAAGTGAACTGTGGTTTGATTCATATCCTTCAAGTGCACACATTTTTTTTTTTTTTTTTTTTTGGAAGAGACACCAAGTTGGGAGAATTCCTCTCTGGAATTGAAGAAATAATGAATGTGGACCTCACCAGCCCCTGGCCTTTTCGTAGTTCATAATGAAAACGAATGTTCATTTTTCCTTTAAAACTGTCTTGAGCTAAATGATACTGACGCTTTCAATTTTTAACATCATAATCAATAAAGGCTGCTTATGCACACTTTGCAAAACCATCAGTTTAGAAGTTTGAAAAAAAAATCTGCATATGGCTGCAGCTTGCTGGCTGGAACGCTCTCGCACTAAATCTTCTGAGTTAAAGTTTTACTGGTGTGTTATGAGTAAAAATGCCTTGTCAGCCATCTGCCAGTTTTTCTCCTAACATCCATATTTCCAACCCTTGCTAAACATTGGGAGCATGCGGCCACAAGAGGCCACCTCTACAATTAAACAGCCGAGTGCGGCAGCAAGAAGCAAGGGCATGTCACAGGAGAACTGTCTAGTATTAATTTTAAAAGTCCATAAAGACTAGCTCTGACCTATCCAGGATGATAGACTGGCAGTTAAATGGATTAGAAACTGTTAACCCCAGGAGACAAAACAAGAGGAAAATAAAAGCAGAAAAGAAGAAAAAGAGAAAACACACACACCAACAAACAATGCACCAGTGTCGAAAGCTCCAATAAATGCTAATCATGGCTGATTAATCAGTCTCTAATTCCACTGATCCAAAAAGGTTACCGAGTCAATTGTGTAAAATTAGCTCCTTCTCATGTGTCCCTCTGCATTTGGAGTCTCTATCTGTTCATTTGCATCTTTTGCCAATGTTTACGAAGAGTTCAGTTCATTAGCTCTTGAACATGAAGTCAGAAATTGGAGGGGACTCTGCATTTTCTCACTGAGAGTGTACTTAAAACAAATAGCATCGCTTCCTCAAACATTTATAGATTAAACTAAATGGCATTAATTACTTTAAATCTCCTATTTGTGAGGAGAAAGGAGAGGAAAAGAAAAAAAAAAAATCCTCTTTCTGAATATCCACAGTTGCCTGCAGAATTGCTTCATGCTCGTCTCCTGTCTTGTATAGATGGGGGCAAAATGTTTAATCACGGAGTTAACAGGAAGCGGATTGCGCAGGGAGGTAACGAGGCTTGCTGCAAGGAGGCTCACTAACTTTTTATAGAGCAGCATTTTGCAAAGCTCAGAAGCAGAAGGTTGCTTTTGAAAGTCCTTATTAAAAAGAGATCCCTGCCACATATATAGAAGCTGTCTTGGGAGATACCTGTTTCACTTGTGTTTGAAAATCTCAAAATCTGCCAAGACAGGTGGAGGGGCAAGGCTGGGCAGGCCCAGGAAGTCTGCCCCAGGCTTGTAGGGAAGGTGGGCACTGACGGATGGGGTGATAGGAAGCTCCAGCTTGTTTTCCAAAAATCCCCCTCGAGGTGTGTTTCAGATGAGGGATGTATGCTCAGAGAAGGAGACAGAGAGCAAAGCAAACAAGCAGGTGAGTGTGAAAGCCTGGGAGTCCGCTTGGGAGAAGCCACACACCTCCTTTGGAAACATGTAGCATCCTTGGTCCTTGGGAAGGACAGAGGCAATGCCTCCTGTTCAGACACGACTTACATTGCAAATGTCTCTGGGAGAAGTGGGGATGGTCCAGGAGGAACTCTCCCGAGAGTTGGTTGACCTGGGTGAAACTATCCAGTCAGTGTGCAGAGCCAAAGAGATTTGAGACAATGTGCTGCTGCCAAACAAACCCAGGGTGTCTGCTTGGGGCACCAGCATCCACTCCTGATCCCCAAGTGCTCTCCCCACCTCTAGCTGAAGCAAATTTATTTCTTCTGTCTGTGAGCTTCTATTTGTATATATTTTCCTACACAGTTTTTAGCTGAAATGTCCTTCATCCCACCCGCTGCAGACATCTCCCTTCCTCACATCTCTGCATGGACTTTGTATGAAGGGCTGGAACCCACTGATGTTGACCTTGCCCTCCCAGAACTCACACAGAGCAAGGGAACTTCAGGTACACAAAGAAGCAATTATCATCAGGTTTGATGTAAGAGCCTCACCTCCCCCAGGAAGCCTCCCTTGACCCCTCAGGCTATATTCCCATCCCTCTTTCCGGTGTGACCCTCAGCAAGCGACCAAACACTGTTTCCTAATGATGATTTTTATGTCCATCTCCTCCTTTGAGTGTGAGTCTTTTAAGAACAGGATAGGCCATCTGCATCTTGTCATCCCCCAGATCAAGCACGGCACTGGATAAAATAGGTGCTCAATAGGTTCAGCGGTAAAGAACACGCCTGCCAATGCAGGAGACACAGGTTTGATCCCTGGGTCCGGAAGATCCCCCGGAGGAGGAAATGGCAACCCATTCCAACATTCTTGCCTGGAAAATCCCATGAACAGAGGAGCCTGGTGGGCTACAGTCCATAGAGTCACAAAGAGTCAAACATGACATGATGGAGCAACTGAGCGCATACAAACATTTGTTGAATGAATTAATGAGTGAGTCTTGGCAATATGCTGTGCAAACAGCAGAGGTTTTTCTTTCCAGTTCTTACATATCATGATTCAGAACTGGGTCCCTGATGCCTCTGGTCCCAGGAATTAGGTTTGCCGAGTGTGGAGTCTGTTATAATGTGTACATATTAATCAAGTCAATGATGAGGTTATTAAAGGGAATTTGTTGCAAGACTTGGATTTGGGGACTGATGTAGTGGGAAGTTACTTCTTACCTTCATCTTCTTTTATTTCTCTGTCAGCTGAATACTAGTATCTTGAGGGCAGGTCTATCTTTTCATCATCTTGCACATAATATCTGGCACAAGTCTGACTCATAGTTGATGCCTAGTACAGGTTTGCAAATGAATCAGTGGGTGGGCTTGGGGCCCAAGCTCTGGAGCCCCAGTCTAGTGTTATGACAGATCAAGGGGCCAGAGAGTGTCCTCCAAAGCTTCTGAGCCCAAGTACAGTCTGAAGGTAGCAGGACAGGTTAAAATCACTTTATACCA
This sequence comes from Giraffa tippelskirchi, assembly GCF_054371585.1. Classification (NCBI taxonomy): domain Eukaryota; kingdom Metazoa; phylum Chordata; class Mammalia; order Artiodactyla; family Giraffidae; genus Giraffa; species Giraffa tippelskirchi. The sequence goes on along the minus strand of NC_137281.1, from coordinate 20,337,049 downwards.
AAATCATCCTTGTAAATCCCTTGGAACGGCATCCTGTTGGAGACTACAGAGGCCTCTCCATCAGTTAACACACCACTTCCCCTCCAGTGTTGGAATACAATGCTGCCTGGGGAAGGGGCACCCAGTGAGGCAGCTAACCTGACTTGAGGAGTCATGTGCTATAAAAATGCATGTCTTTCCCTGTGCTATCACATAGTGGAAAAGAATATAAAAAGAATATACTTACATGTGTAACCAAGTCACTTTTCTGTACAGAAGAAATTAACACAGCATTGTAAATCAACTGCACTTCAATAAAATAAAAAAAAAATACACGCCTTTCACTTGTAAAATCACACTCTTGGGAATTGTGGTCTGGACGACCAAATTGAGGCCGGTGATGAGAGGTTCATGCACTGGAGGGGAAAGGAGAGTTACTGAGGATCTGCTCCCAGAGTCACATCACCCGCCTTATGCCAACCGCAGCCAACAGAAGCAGGCACATTGCCCACACTGTCACTTTCACTGTCGTTGTCCCACGGAATCCCCCACGGCTCCCCGGGAGCATTGAGGAAACAGCAGAGGCTCAAGTCCGTCCACGTGAATGACCCAAGTGAGGGTCTTGCGAGTCCAGTCCTGCTGTTTCTGTCCCCTCCCTGAGCTCACATCCAGGTGAGCTCTGAGCAGAGAAAAGGTGGGCTTGCCGGGGGTGAGCAGGGAGGAGAGGAGACTCATTACAGTGGCTACTCGGCTCTCCTCAGCCTCCTGATTCATCATGTTTTTTTATTAGCTCTCTTTTCCCTGATAAACCTTTGCAGGAGAGGAGCTCTTGCAAACAGCTGGAGCAAGTCCCTTTAGCAGGTGGAATTTGGCAGGCGGGTTCCCAGATCCTGCCGCCAAATCACTCAAGCTCCTACTTAAATGAGGGGGAAAGAGGGACTCTCTGAGGCAGCCTGGATTGCGGCTTCCTGTTGAATCCACAGAAAGATAAGGGATAAAGGAGGAGGCCAGGGAGAGGGGAGATTCCCGCCGGCACTCAGAGCTTTTGGGTCTCAGATAGCTCTTTTCTGCCAAGGAGATTTTTATATTTGGGGTACCAATTTCTCTTTAGCTCTCTTACCTCCTACGTTTCATTTTCATTTGTCTGGTTGGCAGGGGAGTCAGGGGCAATTTTCTTGGGAATAAATACACATTCTCTTTTCTCTCATGATCTTCCCTCTCACCTCCTCTGTTCTCACTCTAGCCCTCTGTTCCTTGCTGCATTCAATCTGGAGTCAAATGCAGAAAAAAACAGGAAAATCAAGGGCTTTTTAAAATATATATATATATATATTTTTTTTTTTTAGTGGAATATTTTAAGCATTTTTTCCTGACCTGAAATTTGAGAAGACATTTGTACAGCACCAGGCATATTTGGTTTAAAAACCTCACCAGTATTTGGACTCTCTCGCTCATGAACAAGGTCCCCCATCCCAGGGGAAAACAGCCCAGGAGCCGACATGCGGTACCCAAAGCTTCCTTCCTGGTACAGAATTTGGGCTTGGGCTCCCTTCACTCATTTGTCTGTATCTGTGGTTTTGCTCTTCCTTGATGGTAGGGGAACCAGCCACGGTCTGTGTCAAGAAGCAGGATGGGATGCTGTTTCTTAACTCAGCAATGGACCCAGCAGGAAGCTCACATGTCCTAAGCCAGGGCAGGAACTAAAGGGCTTCTAAGACCAGAGGTGAGACGCGCTTTCTGTGCTGGAAAGTGAGCACGAGCTGGTCTTAGGGCAGGCAAAAAGGTTTCAATGTGCTTGACAGCTGAGATGGATTGGTCACAGTATCCTGGGCTGCTGGGTTGGGAGGGGCCGTGGTCCTGCAGAGCTGAGTGGCAAAGGTTGCTTTTGCTGGGACAATGACACTGGCCATGAACCCTACAGAGAAGAAATGTCTCCACTTATTTCCTTCCTGGGCCCAGAATCTCGAAGTTCATTTTTCAATCGTAGGCAAAGCCTTTCAGAAGTCAAGAAACACTCAATAAATCCCTATCAAATACATTCATCAACTAATTTAGCTTTCTCCGAGTCACCATGTTGGCAAATTGAATACTCCATGGGAACTGTTCTTTCCATGGGACTTAACCACTTCCCTCCCTTGCCCATTCTCACTGTGGTTTGTAAAGGGCTCTGACATGCTAGAATTGATTCAGTTGTTTGAGTTACCCAGACGATGATCAGCAAAAGAGGGTATACGCATCCTCTGAGGGGAAATACAATAACATGAATAGCGATGGCTGCCTTTTCTTTGACGCTTTTTGAGTTGCAACATCCATTTGCACCGTCACTTGAACACACAGAGAAAAAAGACAAAAGGAGAAAGGTAAAGATTATGAAATGTATTTCCTATAATATTTAATAATCACATTGAAACACTGACATAAATTGTGCCGCATTTACAAATCTCTGTTTCCTTTGAAAATTACACCCCAGCATTTAATTCACCAAAATAACTCATTTTATACAGCACAACAATGTAGTAAAATAACTCATCTCGAATATGTGGATATGAATAGATTTAACACATCTGCATTGAACAAAATGAATTCATCTAAAAGCTGAGAAACTGCTGTTCTCTTTCGAGAGTTACCGATTATTTTACCATTCCCTTCAGTTTACTTGTTTGTTTTTGTTAAATTACTTTAGGAATTAGGAAATGAGAAAAGCAGAAACACCGGGTAGGTTTTTCTCTACTTGGAATAGGGGAAAGAGGCATAAATAACCATTTGTATTATACCTTATTTCATGAAAAATTATATTTACAATTGTGTGGAGACCAGGGAGAACCCTCCATTCACTATAGGTTGTTTTGTTTAATCCTTGGAAAATACTGTATTTCCATTACAACGTTCTGCCAACAGAAGTTTAGATTATTTTTGAAGCTGAGTATAAAGTGCTAAAAACAAATCAGAGTTCAAGTGCATTGCTGGGTTCCCCCGGGAGGAGGAATTCTTTTGCAGATGTGGGGTAGTGTGCCTGAAAAGGAGATGGAAAAGGTGTTTACCACATCTCAGTCCTCACGCAGGGCTATGGGCACCCTACCCAGTGTGCCATGGAGGAACCTCCCCAAGGCTGAGGTGTGATTTCTGGCCCTGCCTTCTGGGTAGCAGAGACATTCTCAGAAGCAAGGGCCCATCTGTGATGGATGGTTTGGGGATGGCCAGATGAGCCAGGGCCACAGCTGGAGGGGCAAAGGCAAGCTCATGGGCCAGGGGAACACATCCTGTGGCCAAGATGGATCGAACCATTTCTGGGCCCTGTAGGGCCTCTCCCATGCACAGCACTTTGAGGGCAATGAATGGAATCTATTGGGCCTCCCTATTAATGCCATGGGTCCCTTTCTCCATTGCTAGTGCAGCCAGCAGTTCTCTCTCGGTGAGCTGGAACAGAAGATGGACCACATTGGTGTAGAAGGATGTAGCCACGGAAGCCTCCAATATTTTGATGCAGAGTCTAAGAGGAATAACTTCCAGGCCATCTGTCCTCCTGACACTCCAGCCACAACCTCCAGTTCCCCGGACGGTAAAATGGAGAAGCACAAACACCACTTCTTGGGTGCAGAATCTCTATCTTCATGATTTCTTTCCTCAAACAAATACTGTCATCCCTCTATCAGGAATTTTTATCAGTAATCCATTCCTGTTGAATCTCTCCAAAGCATTCAACTTCATGTTTATAGGGAAAAAAATCTATTTTTCTCATTCTCATTTAATCAATTTTCACAATTTATTAAACTGTGTGAAGACAATTGAAAGAAAACCAAGTACAAGTAGGTTTGAGAACAAACTCATCTGAGTCCTGATAAGCATTCCATTCAGCCCATGGACCCCCAGGCTTGAGCCCTCAGGATGTGGGCCTCTGTCAGTGCCGCTTCCAGAAGGAATGCCAGCTCTGGCTATCTCTGAGTTGGTGAAGAGGTCAAGGGCTTTCTGGGTCAGACTGGGTTCAATTTAAGAGGTATTCAGGAATAGTTGGGGCTTCCCATGTGGCTCAGTGGGTAAAGAATCCAGCTGCAATGCAGGAGATGCGGGTTCAATTCCTGGTTCAAGAAGATCCCCTGGAGGAGGGCATGGCAGCCCACTGCAGTATTCTTGCCTGGAGAATCCAATGGACAGAAGAGCATGGAAGGCTGCAGTCCATTGGGCCACAAACAGCCGGATATGACTGAAGTGACTAAGCACGTACTCACGCAGGGAACGGCTATGCAAGGCTGAAAAATACAAGCAGGGATCAACTGGTGTGGCCTTGAATTAAGTCATTTAAGAGATTATCCTGGGAGCTGCTGATAATTTTTCCAAAGAAGCCTTTCTATCCAATATGCCTTTTAGAATGCTCACTCACTTCAGATAGGGAAGGTAAACATGTGATAGCTTGGATTGTCCTTGCATGTTCTTTTCCCCTCCCTTGGATGGGATTGTAAATTTACAACTTTTGTGGTGTGATTTTGCCATGCTCTCCAGTAGGGTAGGCAGCTTATTGTTTTTGGACCTGGCCATGTGATTGCTTTAGCCTGTGAATGCTGAATGCACATGATGTGACCACAGGCTTCATATGTGTTTGCATGATTAGGCTTGCCTTCTCCCCTTCCTGCCGTCTGCTGTTAGAGACACTTGCCCTAGAAAGTCACTGGGCCTTCAGCCCGAGCCCTGGAAGGAGGTGCACATGATGCAGACCCAAATCTGACCTGCAGTCTGGAGCAAAGTCACCACATAGAGTCCATGGTCCCAGAGTGAGAAATGCACGTTTGCTGGGATTTGAGGGTTTTCTGTTACAAAGCAAAATTGTGAAGGATGACTAAAACAGGACTGGACAGAACTGAGTGAAACAAGAAGCAGGGAACCCATCGTTCTGCCTCACCTCGTTCGGTGACCTTGGGTGAGTGCCTGCCCTCCTCTGAGGTCCATTTTCTTACTGACAAGGTGAGGAAGTTTTAGGAGATGGTCCCTCAGTGTCTTGCATGCTTCTGAAGAGGAAGAGATAAGAGCATCATCTAGCCTACAGGAGGGATGATTTCCATCATGTTCACCAGGAAATGGTCCAGACCCTCCTGTAGCTTGCAGTCCACTGGAGGCCAAAGGTTGCTTTGTAAGCAGGCAGGACCCAAGGCCACACAGAGGCAGCCTGTCCCGGTGCCCCCAGAGTTGCCACAAAGTGCTCAACTCTCACATCAGGCTGGGCACACACATCCTGAATTCCCTGCCAGCCATCTCCCTGATGCTGGGGCCATAGCATCCCCAGAGAAGAACGTCATATGCATGTTATGGGGCCATTCATAACAGACGGGAAACTTTATGCCAGGAGCCAGCCCTGGAAGGAACAGCTTCGGGGTGGGATTTCCCAGGAAGGGTGATTATCACGGAATCGGTAATAAGGATGGAAGCGCTCCACGAGAACAGTGGGAGAGGCCTCCCGGTGCAGTCACTTTAAGGTATGTCGCCTTCTTCAACGCCAGGGCCACTGTCAGAAAGGCAACTTCATCTAACTAATTAGCAGGGTTTGCCACTTTACAAATCTGCCGTGGCTTTCTTGGCACGGAACAGCTGCTTAGGCAAAGAGCTGTAGGAACCTATTAAAACTCACAGGCCTGAAAAGGCAAGAAGGAGAAGGGGGAGCTTTAAAAGAGAGAGGGTGGAGGAAGGAAACTTCCTGCACAGGTCAGCGGCAGCTCCTTGGCTCTGCCCCGCGTCCACGCGGGAGGTAGGTGAAAGGATGTGAGGGGGACCCTCCCTGTGCGGGAGGGGAGCCGACTCCGTTGTGCTCACTTGGCTTTTCCTCTTGAAGTGCTCTCGGTTTTTAAAGCGGCTTTGAAGAAATGCTCTCCCGTGGACGGCAACCTGTCACTGCACCCTGTCATCCGTCTAGTAATTAAAATCTGACTGATTTACTGACTGGCACCGACCATCACAGCCCAGAAGTCAGCTGATGTTCATCTTTCCCAAGGCTGAATTGACTTGGTGGGAAGAGACGGCCGACTCCCGAGCTGAGCTGTCACTCAGCTGCTGTGGAAACCAGGAAGACAGCTAACAGAGCCCTCGCCAGCCATCTTCGGTTTATTTTATTCTAATATTTATTGCCTCCCAGAAAATAAACATAATGCAGACAAGTTAGGGGGAGCAGTGCAGGCTAAGCCGTAGGGCTGGCGGGGCGGTCAGGCAAGCAGTGGACACACCAGCTGGCTCATGGGGAGCTGTGGGAATGCCATTTGTTCTTCATGTACAAGCAGTCGATGGGGGGTGGGGGGATCTGGAGCTTTAAAAAGCGAGCATGATTATGTCTGCTCGTGGAAGAGCAGTGATGAATCAGGGTGCCTTGGGGGTGCTAATGACGGGGGCCCTCACAGTCAGGCATGGACTCTGGATGCCCTGAACTGCCCTGCAGCCTGTGGGGAGACCCAGCTTCTTCACCCTCCACCCTGGACGGAGAGCAGGCCCGCCGGCGCTTCCTCTTGTCATCTTGGCTTTGCTACCTCAGGCCTGGGACACTGCCCATCCTGACCATTCTTGGATAAGGCTACACAGAGAGCCCCTTAGAAGCAGCCTCTGGCCACCATGAACTACCTGTGCTCCCCCGACAACTCGGTGACCCCTTGCCTTCTCCAGCATCTTGTCCAGCCTTCATGTTTTGTTCTTGAAAGCCTGTGTGGGGCTACACAGTGTACGGCTCAGAAGGCATCTGACCTCAGGCTTCCTGGAGCCCATGGGCCAGTGAGAAGCCCGAGACAATCACCAGGTAAGGACAATCAGATTCACACCTTCAAACCCACAGAGGGTATTAGGGGGCAGGGGGAGCCCAGGGCCCTCTTTGCAGACTTGGGAAATGCATGTCCCCCCACCCCGGCTCAGGGCCAGGACTAGAAGAGGCGCCGGGCACACAAGTGTGGGAGCTAAGGTGGCCTCACCCTCAGTGGGGCATGACACGGGGCTCAGCCCGGCTTTCTTAGCTTTATTCCCTGGCACCTCCCAGCCTCACTCTGTGCTGGCCCTGCCTGAACATTTCCCTCTCACCTTTGCTGAAGCAGAAAGGGTTGGAGCCCACACATTTCAGGCGACCACATCTCCCAACTGACAGATCCGTCAGCCCTCCTGACGCCTAAATCACAGAAAACCGAAATACGTGTGTATTATGTGGTAATGCACCCACACATCACTGAGCTGGCTATCTGCTGTGTGTATTTGTGTACAAACCAAAAATAATATAACATTATACACATATATATTTTAAAGAAAAATGATAATATTGCACATGCACACACTTTTTAAAACAAAGACAATGACTGTCTCTCAGGAAAATAGGGAGGGGCAGAGGGAGACCCTACAAGAGAAAAGGAGTTTTCCTGGTGTCTTTGCTCCCCTAACACTGTCTCCTTGGGGTGCCCGTCCTCCTTTTGCTTCTGGGACAAGCAGTCCTATGGGGGCAGGATGTGTGTGTAGAGGGGGTCGCCTGGAGGAAGGGGAGAGGGAAGAGGGACCAGACGAGCGCCCCGTCTCACAGGACAAGCTCACTGGAGCCCAGCCAGGTCCGTGCCGTCAGAGGCCATAGAGCAAGTCCATGGAGAGCTGAGACTGACAAGAACCAGGGCTCCAGCCCCTTCTGGGCTCTTCCTACCACCTCTGAGGCCAAGGGTTTGGTTTCATTTTGTTTGTCTCCTTAAGTCAGAGCATTAATTCTAGATCCCAGTGTAACAAAGAACATCAGAGCTCACAAACCAGGTACTAACAAGGAGGATGCCTAAAACATTTAGAGAAAAGGACTTCCTTAGCCATCAAATACCCTATCCTTCACAGCCCGACTCACCTCCTAAACACTGGTGCGAACTGAGGTATCCCCCTCCCCATCCACCTCATCTCTCAGCTACTGTCAGCCACCTGCATACCTGTGTCTGCGCAGCACGGCTCCCCAGATGGAAGTATCTGCTAGACTAAACGACAACTCTTGGGAGGAGGGGAAAGCAGATACACAGGTCCAGTTGTTACAGAAACCCCAGGATGCTCTCCTGGTTTAGTATCGAGCATCCCAAAGGATGCTGCCCTCTGGTAGCAAAGCACCTCCTTCACCCAGTTAAACACCCCAAGGGCAGAAGGGAATCCTGGATTCCAGGTCTACCTGCTCACTCCCCTCTGCAAAAGTTGAGAACGGGGCGAGAAGAGTGGAAGTTCATGTTTTTATTTTGAATAAATCAATTGGCTAATCAGGGTGGGATTTTCCATCTGGGAGTTGAAAGGGCAAAAGGAGAACAGTTAATTTTTCAAGCCATCACTTTAAAATACAGCCCCCTGTTTGCGAGCTGCATTTGATGCAGGGTCCAGGAGGGACATCAAGAAGCAGTGTCAAGGCCAGAACAAGCATATTTTAGAGTAACAGCAAGTAAATTAAGCCAATTAAGCATTCTTAATGCTTAGGATTTTTTTTTTCTTTCTTCCAAGAGCTCTTGCTTTCAAGACAGAAGGTCTTTTTTTATTTTTTTTTCTTTCTTGAATTCACACCCTTGATTTTCACCTGTGTTTCTCTGTTCAGAGGGACTGCATGGATTAGTTCTAGTGAGGGTGGGAGCCCAGCTGTCCAAGAGCAGGAAGTTTGTCCTGTCCTGGGGGTCCTGGCTCTAAATAGGGGGCCGAGGGCGGCTAGGGGAGGACTTTTTGAAGGCACAAGCCACAACAAATGCAGAAGACTCCGTATTTGATCTCCCAGATAGAGGTTTAGTGAGGTGAAGTGAGATAAAGAAATGAAAACATTTCTGGAAATTCTCAGGAAGAAAAGGTGCTAGATAAATGCAAGTTACATTTATGACTCTTTTTATGTTAACATTGTGGGTGGTCTTAGAGCACATGCCCCATTCACTCAGCTTCTGATCATGACATTGAGATTTGCAAACTGATGAATCTTTGGAGTGATCACCAAAGTGAGGTGATGGCTCCACCAGTCACTTTGCTAAGGGGGCCAGGAGGTCACTGCCAAGCAGGAGGAGAAGCCATGCAAAATCAGGTTTCTCAACTTTTTTTGATGGTTCCCCATGTAAACTCAGCCTTATAGTCACCCCAACCACTCCCATTTTTCTTGGAAAAAGACCTGATAATAACAAACAATTGGAAAGTCACAAAATAAGCAAGTATAGCTAGCAATGCACATAAATTGTATACTGTTTACTCTACGAGCAATGAATATGAGCATATATGCTCTTGGTTTTATTTTATAAAACAATGCCTCATAAACTGAACACTAGCCCAGCAATTTTATTACATTTACCTTGATAATATGTTGCAAGCCATTTAAACAGAACAAATTCACTGGCAGACCATCGCCTGTGAAGTATGACTATACAAGCACAACGGTTTGGGGATAATGTATAAATCGGTTTTAGTATTAGGGGTAAGGATGATTCACATTCAAGCCACAATGCAAACACGTCTTTGACTTAAAAATGTTTAACTTGGAGGTCAATATCGCTATTCCTGGTAAGGTATACCCCCATACAATGCTTCTCTGGTGTCTCACACGGTAAACAATCTGCCTGCAGTGCAGGAGACCCGGGTTCAATCCCTGGTTTGGGAAGATCCCCTGGAAGAGGGCATGGAAGCCCACTCCAGCATTCTTGCCTGGAGAATCCCATGGACAGAGGAGCCTAGCGGGCTACAGTTCACGGGGTCACAAAGAGTCAGATACAACTGAACCAGTAACACTTTCACTTTTCATCATATGATATAGAGTAGAGCAATGGCCAACAGCAAACTAATAATGAAGCAAACTTTAATGCAATTTATAAAGTGAAGAAGCAAGATTGGCAGCCTTCGAATATTATGATCTACTCAAGAGACCAGCCATGGAGTGTCCCTCTGGAAAGTCAAAGAAACATCAGGTCTCTGCATGGGGGTGGATGCACCAGTGCCACAGACAGACTCAATAGGTGAGGCCTCCACAGACACTAGGACAGTCCCAATCCCCATTTGTGAATTCTTAACTACATTAACCCTCCTAATGGGTTACTAGTAAGTAGCACTTGATAATGTGTAAATCTGAAAGTTGATGTAATTCACCTTTAAGAGTCAAAAATAGGATTTGTCCTCCATGGACTCTTAAGAGAAAATAGTGAAAATTACCAGAAGGGAAGCAGCATTCAAATGTTATGAAAATTCAGAAGAAAGAGGTGACTTCCACCTAGAGGAAGGTGACACAGAGGGGACAACAGGGAGGATACCTGGGAGAGTAAAGTCCTAGAGAAAAAAAGAGCAAAGCAAGAAGGACCCATTTGACTGGAGAGGGGTGTATACAGGAGAGTAACAAGCTGAAGGCTTGGTCATTACCTTATGGAAATGGAAATCCAGATACATGATAGATTTGCAACATGTAACATGCAGAAACTGATGCTAAGCCCCGCATTCTTACAGAGCAGTGTTTTTATAGTTAATGCAGAATCCCTAGGATAACCCCCGGTGTAGCTGAGAGTGGACAGGCATAGTCCAGCGCTGTGGTGGAGATTTAGAATTTCCTAAGCAAAAAAATGGGCTTCCCAGGTGGCACTAGTAGTAAAGAACCCGCCTGCCAGTGCAGGACACGTAAGAGACACGGGTTCAATCCCTGGGTCAGGATAGTCCCCTGGAGGAGGAAATGGCAACTCAGCCCAGTATTCTTGCCTGGAGAATCCCGTAGACAGAGGAGCCTGGTGAGCTACAGTCCATAGGGTTGCAAAAGAGTTGAACATGATTGAAGAGACTTAGCATGTATGCAAACAAAACGACAGCGTACCTTATTGGAAAACCTGAAACAAGTCCCCATAATAGGCATCTATAAGGACTAGATTAGGAAAACCTCTTCTCACCCCTGCCCCAGGTCCCAGGGCCGGCTCTCAGGGAGAGTTCTGTAGGAACTATTACTTTGGGGACTTTACTTACTCCCAGATGTACAGTTACAAGAAAATCAAAGAAATGGGTGGGAGCTAGAGCCCTTCTTTAATATAGCTTAATGTTATCAAGGTTTTCAGGGTTCAAACCCAGTAAGCTGGAAATCAAGAGCTCTGAGTTCAAGTCCAGCCTCTACCACGCACTGGTTGTACACACTTGGGAAAGGGAGCATACCTTAGGGACTTCGTTCTCTTTCCTACAAAAGGGGGGGATAGCAACCTCCCTACAGGGTGCTGGTGAGGAGCAAAAGGAGTTATGGGGCCAGAAAGTCTTTAGCAAACTCAAAGCATGATGCATCCGTCTGTATTTTAAGGGTCCTCTGAACAAAGAGAAAGGAAGGTCCCCCAGTGCTGCTTACCCAGCATGCTGTATCCATGAGTCTACCTGGTCTTAGAGAACAAAGCAGGGCCTTTGCAAGAGCCCTCAGAGGTAAGTTCCAGAGACATCTCCATCCCCATCATGGACTCACCTCCTAAGGAAATGCTGTTATTCCACAAGGCCCCTGAAGACACAGCTCAGCTTCTGACTCAAAGAAAGCACATGCCTTTATGGTTTTTTTGAGAGAAAGACCTCATCATCTCAATCAGAAAGCAGTGTTTTTAACACTCTCCCATATTATTACACTCAGCACTGTTTCCAAATTGATGATGTTACTTAATCAAACACACTGGTGTTCTTGAAAGCGTTTAAAACAAAGCACTAAAGAATTGTTTGGCTTTTATTTCAGTGTCTAATCAAACTTCATATACTTCCTACAGTCTGCCAAAGTGATTTCTAGGTACTCTTCAGATGTTTTCCTCACATAATCCAGCGGGGGAGGGAGGGAAGGGAAGGAGAGAGGGAGTGAGAAGGAAGAAAGGATGGAGGGAGAGAAGGAGCGAGGAGGAAGGAAGAACAAATGCGGAAAAGATGGCTTTCCCTGATGGATCCGGCACTCATGACCTGCTCGGAGGCTGTCCTAGCCCCTCAGAGGGCCATGAGGCAGTCACGGCGGCGCCCTCCTCGGCCCTGATTCCCTGCCTCATGCACACCTGAGGGTCGGGCCCTTGCATCTAATTGGACATCTGGGCTGGTGAACCTGGCCTGTCCTGCCAGCCGTCTCGCCGGCCACAGTGACAGCTGTATCACTTCCCTGATGTGAGTGGGCGCCAAGAAGCGTTGACACATGATCAACTTCCCTCTAATATCCTTCAACCAACCTGACAGTTGTCCGGCAGGGGCTAGTCAACTCAACTGCCAGCCCTCACAGAGGCGTTGGGGGACAGCTTCTGAAGACAAACAGGCAGGAGAGACTTCAAATGAGGCTTTTGTTTTCTTCCAGTCGGTGACTTGAGAACTGATGCAAATCTCGGGACCCATGGCTATGTTAGGGACTGCAGGGAGGGTTTGTGGAATGCAGACAACGTGAGCTGCTGCATTTGGGAGGCACAGTCCAGCTGGCTCTGAGACCAGACCAGTGGTCTGGTCCACATGGGGTGAGGCTAAGAGATGACCTCTCATAGGGGACTGCAGTCTTGTCTGTTCTGCAGTTTCAGGACAGCACGCAGCTTTTTCCTATTCTCACATATCTTTCCATTATATAGTTTAAGGTGGAGGAAACACTCCAACAAACCACGTGAGGTTCAGAACCCTCAAAGCAGGCAGAAGTATCTCTCATTCCTTGGGGCTTCCCCTGTGGTTCAGCAGTAAAGAATCTGCCAGCAATGCAGCAGCCACAGCAGATTCAGATTCAATCCCTGGGTTAGGAAGATTCCCTTAAGAAGGTGCATGGCAACCCACTCCAGCATTCTTGCCTGGAGAATCCCCTGGACAGAGGAGCCTGGTGGGCTACAGTCCACAGAGTCGCAAAGAGTCAGACACGACTGAAGATCAAGTCCTGTGGGCTTTCCTGTGCTGGGACCTCTTGCTACCTCCTTGGCCAAGCCTCTCAGTGCTAGGAGCCCCTCTCTCTCACGCTTTGCCTGGCAGAAGGACAATGCTAAGATGGGGTCTAGGAAGCGTGAGCTCCATTTAAGGCTCTCTCATTATTTAGAAGTGAGACCAGAGACACCTTGTGGCATTGAAGTATCTGGTCCCAGAGAGTTCCACTTTCCACCCTCTGGTTCTGACACTCTCCAGAAATCAGTGAGCAGTTGGGGGTGGGGGGAGGAGCAAACCCAGCTTAAGACAAGGTGGCCAGGCCATCTGACTGATCCTCTTCAGGGATCAGAGCTATTTTGGCTGCAAGTGACAAAAATCCAGCTGAGATGCAGGTAAGAAAGGAAGGTTGCTGCATAAGAATTTCAGTGTCTCAGTGAACCCATTCACCACAATCCAGCTGAACATGGAGAATAATTGAGATTCATACACTACCAGCAGCCTCTGGCTCTTCTCACTGTTCACTTCTGCCAGTGTTCTTCCCAGCCCTCCTCCCTACTTTGCCTCTTAATTTTTCCTTGTGATTAAAGCAAAACAAACAACCAGCAGTCCTTAAGCTTCAAATTGTACAGCCCAACAACTTTATTAGAAAGTAAATACTGTCCTCTTTTTCTCAGTTTTATTTCTAAGATTCTCAAGAAAGCTTGTGATTGGCCCAGCTTGGTCATATGTCTCTTGCTGACCCAATAAACCAAACCAGAGTGTGTATCACATGCAGCTAGTGTAACAGCTTCTGTGGGCAGCATACAGATGGTAGGGAGTTCCAGTGATCTCAGAGGGGGAGGTATTGGGCAGAGGAAGTCATAGCTGACCGCTAAGAGATGGCTCTTGCTTAAGAACGAGCTATATAAAAACATTAACTTCACCCCCATGTTCATTGCATCATTGCTTATAATAACCAAGTTGTGGAAACAACCAAAGTGTCTTTTGATGGATAAAGCAAATGTGGTTAAATAGATGATAGATAGAGAGAGAGAGAGAAACTGGAATATTATCCAGCCATAAAAAGGAATGGAATCTTGCCATTTGTGACAATGTGGATGGACCTTGAAGGTATCATGCCAAGGTAAACAAATCCAGTGGAGAAAGACAAAGACTGTATGATCTCACTTATTTGTGTAATCTAAAAACCAAAACAAACAAGCAAACAAACAAAAAAATGAGTTCATAGGTACAGACAACGGATTGATGATTGCTAGAGGCAATGTTTTAGGGACGGGCAAAATATGTGAATAAGGTCAAAACTATAAATTTCTAGTTATAAATTGAATGAGTCAATGGGGATGTAATGTGAGGCATGGCAACAATAGTTAGTAATACGGTTATTGCATGTTTTAAAGCTACTAAGAGAGTAGATCTTAAAAGTCCTCATCACAAGAAAAAAAATTGTAATTATGTGTGGTGGTGGATGTTAACTAGATTTATCATGATAATTTCCCAATATGCATAAATATCAATATACACCTGAAACTAATATAATGCAATATGTCAATTTTATCTCAATAAAAAAGTTCACTACAAACAAATTTTATTAAATTCCATGTAGGCTTTAATCTGACATGACTTTGAACTGGAGTTTAAGGCTGTGGTTGTTGGTTAGTAGAATATGTTCATTTTATTTAGCCTGTGAGAAATAATTAAAAGTACAGCTCTCCAAAGCAGCCAGTGACATCGCCCAAATTTCAGCTGAAGAAAGAATTTCAGCTGGCACCCCTGAAGAAAGAGCCTCATTGTCTGTTCAAGGATCAAGAAACAAACTCGTCTCCAAAGCAGCTGGGGCTGAGAGAAGAAGCGAGTAGTGAAGCACGCTCTCCCTGGGGCCCTCCTGTTCTCCACTCCGCCTCTGTCCTCCTGGGAACTCAGGGAGGCTACCCCACCATCCTTGATCGAACAAGCTGACTCCAACCCCGCGAAGTCCTGCAAACTGAGCAGAAGCCAGTCTGCGGTCCACAACGGCTCCAAAGAAGTCTATGGAGACATGGACAACCTAGAATCTAGCGACTGTGAACCTTGCAGAGCCCTGTGGATTTAGAGCCTTGTTTTGGATGTTTCTGTGCAGAGAGCCTGGGGAAGAGAAGAGGGGGCTGCCTTCTGATTAAAGGCAAGTGAGCAGTGATGAGTGTGCAGGGAACTGGAGAGTCTCCAGCTGGGCGGGTGCTGAGGGCTGATCTTGAACTTGACCTGGATGTACCCTGGCTTCCTTCAGAGCTGCCTAGACAGGGGTGTGCATCCACTCCAATGGCACAAGCTCCCTGAAAATCTGGCTTACGAGCAATCTCTTATAGATGCTTTCATCAGAACACTTCATCTGAGTTCATTCATCAACCGAAGAAAAAAGGGTGCTTTTGCCTTAAATGTCAGGGCTGTGTCATGTGTGTTTTCTACATGGACGAAAACATCTTTTGATTAAATGGAAAACTTTTCACACTCAGGGTGACCCAACAGCTAAAGGGTGTCCAAGCTTTACCAGTAACACATTTGGACTGGGGTGTTCCTAATCACTAGGCACAAGTCCCCATATCTCTTTCTGAGCTGTGCTATGGCAGAGGAGAGTTTAAATGACTGTTCAAAGTATGTCTTTAACATTCCTGTGATGAGATGGCAGCTTCCCTGCCCACCCGAGGTGGGCTACAGGACAGTGCATGGCGGCCTGCCTCATCTCTGGGCAGCCCTGCCAGATGACGGGGCTGTGGGCTGTGCAGGGATCGCTCCTACACTCAAGGTCTTCTCCAGCCAGCCCCCTCTCCCGCTGCACCTCCCAGAGCTGTGCCCCACCTCTGTGCCCACAGCTCTCCTCCCCACCTCCCTCCCTCCCTCCCATTGCCCTCTTCCAGGCTCCCCATGCATACTGTCCTCCCCTGCCCCACCCCCTAGGCCCTGAACACCACTCTCCATCCCTGGCCGTGTCTCCTGTCAGTCACCCTTCAAGGCCTGGGCCTCTCTTCACTTTCCTGACCCCAGACCACAGACATTTCTTGGTGACAGCTCTGTGATTCCTTTACGCTCACCACTGCAGCATTCATAGAACACAGGGCTCCAAAGCGTCCTCCAGGCAGACGGCAAGAAGGCGAATCCAGCTCAGGCCTCTTGTCATTCAGCTAGACTGTGTCCGCCACCAGTAGCTCTTAGTTGGAAGTTGGGGTTACAGCTCCCTTCTTCTCTCCCCTTCTCTCTCTCCTCCCCACCTACACATCCAAACACTTTTTTTTTTTTTGGCCATGCCAAGCTGCAAGTGGGATCTTGGTTCCAGACCAGGAATAGAATTATGCCACCTGCAGTGAAAGCATGGGGTTTTAACCATTGGACCACCAGGAAAGTCCCCCTCCATACAAGTTTATCTTTCTGTTTATCAGCTTAAGTATAGATCATGCAGGGGAACATGCCTTATCTTCATTATATACAAGGATGCATTTCCCAAGATAGAAGATCCTCTTTGTCGGCTCAATGCACACCCACTAAAATCTCCTGGATTCAGATTTCAGAGTATTTGCTCTGAGTACATGCCTTGATTAAGAGGCAGCTGCCATAGTGGTTAAGTACATGGGTGCCAGCACCAGAGGCCTCAAACCCCAGCTCTGCCACGTACCAGCCCAGTGATCCTGGATGAGTAACTTCATCACTCAGCGCCACCTCCTTGGCTTTCAGTGAAAACAAAATGAATAAATATCCAGAGCATTGAGACCAGAGTCTGGCCATAGCAACTGCTGCCCAAGCTGCTATTGTTATTTCTAATTGGTACAATCATATGTGTTTCCACTTTGAATTGTTACAAGGACCTTGTTGTAAACTGGTCATTTCTGTGCCCATTTGGTATATAAATACATTGAGGGTGGAGAAATTCAAACAATTTTCCCAAACATATACCACTAACTAGCACCAAAAGGGCTTCCCTGATGACCCAATGGTAAAAACCTGCCTACCAATAGAGGAGATGTGGGTTCAGTCCCTGGGTCTGAAGATCCCCTGGAGTAGGAAATGGCATCCGACTCTAGTATTCTTGCAGAGAAATGCCATGGACAGAGAAGCCTGGGGGGCTACAGTCCATGGGGTCTCAAAGAGTTGGACATGACTTAGTGACAATACTTCAGCAACAATTAGCTCCAAACTCAGGATTTGAACCTGGGCCTGGTGATCCATTCTCTTCCCATTGCTCTGTGGTTCTCAGCATTTCACTATCACATACGGGCTTAATAAATATTTGCCAAATGTGTAGACATCTATTTCATTCACATTCAGAATTCTACAAACACCCAGTGGATAGCCATTGCAGGAAAGGCTGAGGAGGTTATGTCAACTGGAGACGTCAGCCTTGGACTCGGGGCCTTGACCTCTTTATGGAAAGGTCTCCTGGAGATGGCTCCTGGCTGGAAGAGTACCCCAGTTAAGAGAGGAAAGCCATTGCCTTCCTTTCAAGGAGGGTGAAGAATCATAAGAGGTGCAGCCATTGGCAGGTGTGGGATGGAAGGAGGGGATACAATGTCCCAACCGGCCTGCTCAGAAGGAACTTATGAAAATCAACCCACTAATGTGTATCCTAAATCCATTTCCTCCCAGATCACGGCCACCCCCCTAACCCAGGCCTCCTGTCATTTGGTGGCTTCTACAGTGTCCTTCAGTCGTGTCCAACTCTGTGTGACCCCATAGATGGCAGCCCACCAGGCTCCCATGTCCCTGGGATTATCCAGGCAAGAATACTGGAGTGGGTTGCCATTTCCTTCTCCAATGCATGAAAGTGAAAAGTGAAAGTGAAGTTGCTCAGTCGTGATTGGCTTTGGGGTCTCCCCTGTCTCCCATAGCAGTCAGGGTCAGATGCAAACCAGATCATGTTACAGCCCACCTCACACTTCCAGTGTATGACTACCTCACTCTCTCATTCAGGGCAAACCCAGCCAGTTTACACAGCCGTGCCTGGCTCTCTGACTCTGGCCTCATCTCATCCTGCTGTGCAGGTCACAGGGCTGCAACTGTCGGCATTCTGCTGGTCCTAGAACCCACTGAGAGCTTTCATCTTCCAGGCCTTGCACCTGCTTTGCATCTGCCTGGAAGATTCCTCATCCCCAAACTCACAAGTCAGTCCTTTTCCCAACTGTGCGCCACAGAGTACATTCTACTTCTTTCAAAACACTGTCCCTAGCCCCCAAGACCCATCTCCCATCCATATTCTGCTGCACGTTTTTCATCACATTTGTTGCAATAGATGAAAGTATTGATTTTGAAAATTCTGTTTCTATAATCTCCTTGAGGGCAGTGGACCTATCTTTCTTATCTATTTCTGTCTTCCAGGCCCAAAAGAGAGCTGGGATAAAGGGGCTTCATAAACATGTGTGATGAATGAATACAATGTTAAACCAGGCCCACCTAGATACTCCAAGATGACTTTATCTCGAGATCCTTAACATCTTCAAAGACCCTTTCCCAAATAAAGTCACATCCATAGATTCTGGGCTACAGACATATAATTGGGGGGTGGGGAGCACAAGTCAACTCGCTACAATTCCTTTTATGTATTAACAATTTATTTTAGAAATATTTTCCCCAAAGTTGCCAATCAGTAACCCAAATTCCAGGAGGGAAACCATGATTATGGCCCACAACAAGTTGCCAGGCACCGAAATTCAAATGATGTTGCAATCACTATACCACAAACATGCATTCTTTCAACCCTCTTTGTCACATTTAGAATATGATCAGGGATTGGGTCCCTGGAGCTTCACTTTGCATGGGTTTTCACCAAAAATACAGCAGAGAACAACACAGCAGATCAGAAAGAAAGAAGCCTCCAATTTTAATTTAGAAATGGACAAACACTGTCAGTTCACATATATATGTCCACTCCATCCTTTCCAACCTTTAGTCTGATAACTAGCTGGTTACCAGTTTGAATTAAGACTGAAGTTTAGCCAAAGACATTGGAGGCAATGCTGCCCAGATGCAGTGGAGGTGATACTGACCTAGTGCCTAGAGTCCTACGTTCGTCTCCCAGCTCCATCACGAGTAGGCTGGGAGACTTTGGAAAAGCATTTTTGCCTTTCTGAACTTCAGTCCCCCTATCTAGAAAATAAAGATTAGATTGGAACAGGGGTTGGCAAACTACAGCTCAAAATTTGGATCTAGCCTGCAACCTGTTTATGTAAATAAAGCTTTATTGAGCATAGCCATGCACCTTCATTTATGGATTATCTATGGCTGCTTTCATACAACAATGACACAGTAGTTGTGAGAGAGGCAGAATGGTCTACAAAGCTGAAAATATTTACTCCCTGGAGACTACAGACAAAGTTTGTCACCTCTGGACTAGTGTGGGGTCAGCTAAGTTCCTTTCCAGCTATATTTTTCTGCAATTCCTATACCTGATGTCCATTTGAAGGATCAGCCATGGAAGAGGAACTTCAAAGAGAAACTTTAAAAATGTGCCATCAGACTCCTTAGGTTAGTGTCACCCCCTCCTTGCCAGCCCCTGTGTGTGCTGTCTTCCACGATGTCTGTGCCCCAGCTGATCCCACCCTGTTCTCCCCTGGGCCTGCTCCTCCCCAGTGGACAGGGGACGCAGAGGACCAGGGGACTTGTTGGTGTCTGCAAGGCCATGAGACTTGGGGGAAGTCTACTGGGTTCTCAGCCACCTGACGACAGCCATCCCCCAGGTCTGTGGGCTGAGCCACTCCCTCTTCGCTTCCATCACTGTCTAAATTAGAGCAAATACATCCTTTCACCATCAAACTTCTACCTCTTTCATTCCCCCCTCTTATTTGTTAAACAAATCTTGATCTGCCTTTTTAGGCTGCTCTTGAATTTTATGGCAACATATAATAAACATCTGACTGCTTTTATTTCTATTTAACTTTTATCTCGAACGTCTCTGCTGTTTCAAACCAAATATTTATAGCATCACACAGCCGCCGCGATTTCATTCCTCACCAATACTGTCACTCCCTCCTGCTTGCCTTCATCAGTCCTTCAGAGAATCCAGGGAATCTTTGAGCAAATGGTTCCTTTTGCCCCTATAGGGCTCCTATCCTCAAGCTGTCAATCATTGGGTGTCCAGCAGAGCTGTAGCTTTCCAGGCAGCTCCAGCCTCAGCTCGGAGTCAGACCACCCCTGGGTGATTCAGGGTCTTCCTATGTTTTGCAACTTCAGTCAGCTCCCAACTATGAGAGGGGCCTCCACATGCCCTGGGGGACACCCTGCCCTGTCTCTTAAGGAGCAGAACTTGGAGGGTGGTGGACACTGCTGACCTTCTGTCTGCTCTGAAGCCTCGTTTTCCCCAACACCTCAGGTCCTGCCCAGGGCTCATGAGTCTAGCTCCTTGGTCTACCTCGTTTGTCTTCGGTCTTCAGAGCCACCAAAAAGCACTTATGACAACCCTAAGAATCTTCCCTTCACCCAGAGCTCTGGCCCTACTTGGTGACTAGTCTAAAAGTCCCAGCACAGGACGGCCATGCAAGTTTAGTGCCCTAAAGACAGCAGTTGTACCTGGTGGAGGATGATGTTCTGGACTTCGAGTTAGAAGACATTACTTTTTCTTTCTGAGTCTCAGTTTCCTCATCTGTAAGGTGGGAAACACAATGCCTGCCTGGCTTGACTCACGTGATTACCTTGAGGATCCCCAAAGATGATGCCTGAGGAAGGAAGGGCTTGGCAAACTGCAGGTTTCTGTCCCGTGGGAGAAGGTGGCGAGGAGCCCCAGCCTGCTGCAAGTTGAGACCTGAGTCCATCAATGGAGTCAATCAAATACTGCTTATCTTCCTTGTCGTCTCGGGCTCCCATGGCTGGAGAGGTCTGCTGCGGTCTCCTGGGCTGTCTTTTCTCACCCCATCCGTGTCAACCAGCACAAGCCCCATCAGGTTCTGTACATGGCTCTGTGAGGATAAATCCACCTCAGCAGCCTGTCCATGCCTTGCTCCACAGGCCTCGGGAGACATTCCTCCAGGGGAGCTTGCTGGTAGACCAGACAGGAGAGAGAGCAGCTGGCAGAAAACCAGTTTATCCTTTCTTCCCTTGCATGTCTGGCATCTGACCAAGACGGCTGTCTGGTTATCCAGAGGAGCATCCACATGTGCCTTGATGAAAACCTTCCATTTGGTTTTTCAAGCCTTCTGATGCTTTAAACATCCACTTCTCTGGAGAGGTGGGGTGACCTCCCCAAGATTCCCCATCTCCCACCATCCTACCCATGAGAATCTTTCTGACTCCACTAAAAAGTCATTCTCCTCTGTACCAGGGAGTCTCAAACACCAAAACTGGACGAATCTCTATCAAAAATTTCACCAGTTGTGTTAATGAGGACACTTGCAATTTTGAGATATAGAAACCCAGTGCAATCTGGTTTGATGGGAAAAAGGGATGTACTGGTTCACCTAACTGAAAACATCCAGGGGTCATTTAGTTTCAAACACGAGTTGATTCAGGCACTCTACCAATATCATCCTTAAGCCATGTTTTACTAGCAGAACCAAGTGTGTACAGGGTATGGAGCCAAAGAGATTCTCATATGTCGCTGGAGGGTCAGAACCTGGCACAATCACTTTGCAAAATTCCTGGGCAAGACTTACAGAAGATGAGCAAATGCATGATCTACTCAAGGAAATTTTAGGTCTGAGCCCAATAGAAATGAAGGCTTATGTCCACCAGCAGAGACATACAAGACTGTCTGTGGTAGTTTTATTCATTGTATCAGTCAAAGCCTAAAGACAATCCAAATGTCCATTAGAGTAGACCAGGTAGATAAGGTGGAATAGATTCATATAAGGAAATACTACACAAAAGAAAATAACACACAACAACATGGATGACCTCATGGCATAAGATGTGAGTGAAGAATCTAGGCATAGACGGTGCTTGCTTTGTGAGAGCGGCTTTATTTCTCTGAAATTCAAATAAAGCAGTTATCCCTGGGAGTGTCCTTAGTGGAAAGAGATGCAAGGGAACCTTCTGGGGAGATGGAATGTTCTCTGTCTCAATCTGGGTGCTGGTTCACAGGTGTGAACTATGCAAAATTGCACTGAGCTGCACAATTAAGATTTGTGCCTGTTCCCATATGTAAATTACACCACAATAAAAATATCTCAAGAACAATCCTAAAACGGGAAGAGAGAAACTCTGTTTCTCTGTATCTCTCTTCTGCTTCACTCCTGGTGGGAGATCCCTGTGTGGTGGCAAGGAGGCCAGGGGTGACTCCAGGCTGACCCCCACCAGGGTCACAGGGCCTCTTCTCCAGGTATCCCAGAAAGTGACTTTCCTTGGCATGATTTGTCAGATGCCTACATCTGAGTCTGTTCTGCAGCTGAGGTGGTGCCAGATGGAGGAGGGGGGATGCTCTAACTAGCCCAGCTTGGGTGCCAAGAGCTTGGGACAGGTGCACCCAACCAACTGGAGTGAGGTGAGGGAAGTGTGGGTTCCCACAGGACAAGAGGTTTATCCAGAGAGTTAACAAATGCTGGCAAATACCTTGGCCTAAGTAAAAGGAGAAACATAAAGGCAGGTGTGTGTGTGTGTGTGTGTGTGTGAGAGAGAGAGAGAGAGTATAAACTTAACTTTATGTACACAGTTAGTTGGGGTTCAGCTGTTATTCCAGAGGTTGTGTGGTGCAGCCCCTTTAGATATGAAGGACTTATTCCCCTACCTGTTGGGAGGGTTTCTGGCTGACAGTCTTTCATTAGAAGCCCTCTTTAGGAATCTCCCTGCCTGGAGAGAGCTGCCCAGCCCAGGTCACACCTAGTTCCCTGGAGCAGCTCCATGTGAGGACTAGTTGGCAGGTGTATTAAAGCCTGCCCTGGGGCCCCACCTCGAGACAACCCTGAAGGCAATTCCAGCTCCAAAGCTTCTGCAGCTAGGCTGAGACCTGGTTAAGATTTCACTGCAGCCCAGCTTCTCTCTCAGCCCACCTCGCCTCTTCCTTTCCCCACAGACTTTGAGTCCAAGAGGATTCCCTTGCGAACATTCTACACAAAAACTCTTATCTCAGAGCCAGCTTCCTGGGGAGCAAAAAGGGTGACCATCACCAACCGTCCTTCCTTACAATGGACCACCCTTTATTCTGGGGTGTGGAAATGATTTTCTGCTATGAGATGGTGGCTACTATCAGACAAGAGTCCACGTTTTACTTTCCCTGTAATCTGTAATTTACTTAGCAACAGGAACCACTGGTCACCTGAGGGGGACCCTAGATTTCCTTTGATGTTGTGTGGGATATCATAGTCAAACATCCAAAGACCACTGCAGCTTCTCAGTACATTGGTTCTTGGTCTGTTCTGTTTCAGGAGCAACCAAATGAAGTCTGCATGCATGGAGCCCTCCTGCCTGCTCTGATAACTTTGGATGGTGTCTGATTTCAGCCTCTGACTGCCAGTGTATCCTGTTTCACTTCACAAAAGCATTTGTCAGGGATATCTGCTGTTTTCCACTCATCCAGCATTCATCTGCTTTCTTTTGGAGAGATTGCATCCATTTTCAAGTAGGGGCCCACCTCTTACCTGCTCTCAGTCCATATATTTGGGAGGAATTTTCCTTTCCCTCTTCCACCCAGAGTTGAGATGTGGACATGGCTCCAATCACAGCACTTCATACCTGAAGCTCCCAGAGATACACATCACCTGGTCCAGGCAGGTGAGACAGCAGCCCAGTCAGCTGCCTCTGTCCATGGTGGCTGCTAACTGTGAGCCACTGTAAGCCCAGAGATGGATAGGAAGCCAGGTGGGAGGATCAGAGCCAAGAGATGGAGGGAACTGGAGATCAGAGCTCTGATAACTTAGTTTCAGTGTCTACTTTATTCAGCCATACCTAAGTTAATGTTCATCCACACTTTTATGTGAGCTGATCCTTTTACCTCTCTTGAGCCAATTTGCATTACACATTTGTCACTTGCCTATGAAGGGCCCCAATTGTCATAAACTTCTCAGTAACAATGACGAGAAGAGCCTGGATTTGCTCCAATAATGAATGTGGAATGGAAATTATTTGTACCTGCTAAAACCCATATTAAAGCTTATAACCCAAACCCACAATTGGGAACCATCCTCTCTAGGACAAGAATGTCCAGTCACTACACTTCATGACTTTGTGATTCTCTTGGGTCCCAGCCTCCACAAATCCAAACTGCTAAACTCAGTCCTTGATCACTGTTAGCCTGGAAGACAGGGATCAGCAAACTAAAAGCCTGCAGGTCAAATCTGACCTGCTACCCACCTTATGCAGCATGGAAGCCAAAAAGGGTCTTCACATTTTAAATTGTTAGGGGAGAAGAAGATTAATACTTCTTACCATGTGAAAAGTATATTAAGTTCACATTTAAGTGTCCATAAATAAAAGTTTAATTGGAACACAGCCATGCTTACTTGTTTATGGCTACTTTCATAGTACAACAGCAGAGGTGAGTGATTGTGACAAAGACTTTATGGCCCACAAGCCTACAATATTTACTGTCTACCTTTTAGAGGAAAGTTAAGGACTCTTTCTCAAAGTCTTTGGAGGTGTGACCTTCACAGTTCAGTACTTGGGGCCCTGTAGCACCAACAATGAAAAGCATTTCTCTTTAAATAATTTACATGTTTTCCCACATTTTAGGATATAGAAGCATTTTTATTCATTTTATGTTTCTAGAATATAACTCAGCCAAACATATATGGTCCTGCAATAAGTCTTGGCTGAGTGAACCCGAGAACAAGTCCATGTTAATTATATCTCAACAAAAGTTTTAAAAACAAAGGAAAACAAAAATAAAATTTTAAATTAAGCCACTGACCACTTTAAATCAAAAACAAAAACAGAGAAAATGTGAAGTTGCTGTTGTCTACTGAAATAAAAAATGCAAACTTGAGAGTTGTGAGTTAAGTTTTATTTGGTTTAAAACAAGGACTATAGCCTGGGAGACAGCACTTCAGATATCTTTGAAAAACTGCTCCAAAGGGTAAGGGGAAAGTCAGCATTATGTGTGATTTTAGTGAAGGGGGATTTATGCAGTCAAGCACGCATTTTGGCAGAGACATGTTGCTAGTCACAAGAAGCAGATGTCACTATTAATGATTTTAGTGTTTTCTCTAGATAAGAGGAGATGTGAGAATTGGGCCCATAAAATCTTTTCCTGAAAATACTCAACTGTCTGGAGGCCTGTTGGGCCAGTTTTTCCAGAGCACAGAGTGCCACATTTCTGATCTCTACCCTGAACTCCATTTGGTGTGTGTTGAAGGTCAGTGGCTGCAGTGGCTGTTGACTTAATCCTTATAGAGGCAGATGGCAAATGCAGATTTTTGGCACCATTATGTTTTTAATGAGCTCTCTTTAGGTCTGCGTAGTGAAGAATTGTGTAGGTACCAAGGAATTAGAGCTTCAGCACTAAGTGATACATTCACTCTTGCTGTCTCTAGCAGAGCTGCTGTTTGGTACACAGGGTGACTTCCAGAGGTGGAAGCTTCAATCCCAGCCCTAGCCTGTCAGTCATGTAACTTCTGTGGCTTAGCTTCCGTGTCTTAAGATGAAGTGATAAGCGTTTGTCTCTTGGGAGTTATAAGGAAGAAATAGGTTAACGCTTAAGGAAAAGACCTCCAAAACAATATCTTTTACTTTCATCCCTCACTACTTGTGTAAGAAAGTAATTTAAAGACCTTTGTTTCTCTTATTGTTTCCTGTAAAAGCTAGAAGGTAAAATAACCCCGCTGAACCAGGACAACAAACAAGCTGAGTGAATCATCATGGATCATCATGAGTTAGATGATTATATTCCATCAGGTTTCAATCTCATGGAGCCCCTCTTCCAGTTTGGCATGTGAGAAAGGAAGTAGGAGGTTCCTTGTGTGTGCTGGCCAGTTCTCACACCCTCTAAAGCTTGATTAGCCCTCAGGTGCCAGATGGGCTTTCTACCCCAACATCACCATCAAAACTGCTGTCTTCACAGGTCCCCAGTGATCTCCCTGTGGTCAAATCTCATCACCAGCTTCTTAGTCTGCACCCTACTTAATCTTAGGCTTCCCTGATAGCTCAGTTGGTAAACAATCGATCGGCAATACAGAAGACCCCGGTTCGATTCCTGGGTCGGGAAGATCCCCTGGAGAAGGGATACGCTACCCAATCCAGTATTCTTGGGCTTCCCTTGTGGCTCAGCTGGTAAAGAATCCACCTGCAATGCGGGAGACCTGGGTTCAGTCTCTGTGTTGGGAAGATCCCCTGGAGAAGGGAAAGGCTACGCACTCTAATATTCTGGCCTGGAGAATTCCATGGACTGTAGGCCATGGGGTCACAAAGAGTTGAACACGACTGAGTGACTTTCACTTCTCTACCTAATCTTTCAAAGGTATTTTGAAGAACTGAGGTCATCTTCTTCTTAAAGCTCTTTCCTCATATGTCCTAAAGGACAGACCTCACCAATGTTTCCTTATAGGCCACTGGTCAATCCTTCTCGTTCTTCCCAATCTCTTAATCTCAGCCACTGTGCTGCAGGATACCCTCCTGTCTTCAATACACACATTCTGAGCCACCTCATGTCTCCCTGTGGTGTGCATGTGCTGATGGCTTCCAAACTTCTGAGACAACTCCAATCTCCCTTCTAGACACCAGACCCTCACGGCCAGCTGCCCTTTGGATATCTCTTAGGCATCTCAGATTAACCACATTTAAAGCCAACTTTTGTGTTCTTCTCTCAAAGCCCAAGCTCAGTTTCCCTATCTTAGCAAACAAACCTGGATGCGGACTTGAGGGAAAAAAGGAATAGAAGATGATTCTAAAGCTCCTAGTCTGAGCAACTTGGTGAGTGCCCATGTAGCAGGAGAATGAAGAGACAAAGCCACAGACTGGTAATAATTCTTGCAAATCCTGTGTCTGATAAGAGACTCATATCCAGAATATGTAAAGAACTTTCAAAACTCAGCAATAGCAAACAGCCCAATAAACATGGGCAAAATATTAGAATAGACATTTTTATCAAAGAATATCTATAGATGGCAAATAAGTACATGAAAAGGTGTGCAACATCTTCAGTCATTAGGGAAATTCAAATTAAAACCACAATGAGATACCATTCCACACCTTTTATTTATTTTTTTTTCATTCTACACCTTTTAAAATAGACAAAATAAAAGACTGATAGCACCAAAACGGGAGGAGCTGGAATTCTCACACATTGCTGGTGCTTCAACCACTTTGTGAAATAGTTTGGCAATTTCTGAAAAAGTCAAACGTACATTCACTGTATAATCTGAAATTCCATTCATAGATAGGAACCAAGAAAAAGGAGATATATATGAATACAAACACATGTATACAAATGTTTAGAGCAACTTTATCTACGACAGCCTCAAACTGCAAACAACACAAACGTCCACTAACAGATGAATGGATAAGCAAATTATGCCCAATCCCTACAATGAAATATTACCCATAAATAAATAAAAAAAGGACCTTTTATATGATTCTATTTCTATAAAACTCTAGAAAGTACAAGCCAATATATAGTTATGGAAAGTAGATACCTGGTGATCTGGGGCTGGAGGAGCAGAAGGAATTATTAAGGAATATGAAGCAACCTTTGGAGGGGATGATACAGTCACTTTCTTGATTGTGGTGATGGCTTCACAGGTGTATACATATGTCAAAACTTATCAACTGTGCAGCTAAACCTGTACAGTTATTGTAGGTCAATTACACCTTAGTAAAGTTGTTTAAAAAGAAGTCTAATGGGAAAAACAATCAATCTTCAGGGTAGGATGCAGACTATACCTGCTGCTGGGAAGGAAACAGTGTCTGGAACCAGATCGGCATTTAGTAGCAGATGCTAACACAGACTACAGTTGTTGCATGGGGAGGGTTGGGGCAGTTTTTTCTGAGAAGGCACAATTTAAGTACATCCAAAAAGAGTTAACTATGTGAAAATCTGGGTGGAGAGCAGCTGAGAAAGAAGGAGAAGATCCCAGAAAGAGGAAGCAGCTCTAGAAAAGTTTTGAGGTCAGATGGGGTGAGTTGCTCCCAGAACTTCAGCACAAAGGATAGATATCGCTTTGCTCAGCTCGTTTCTGCTCAAGGGAGAAGACCTTTGGGGGAAAATGGGGAAACTGTTATATTCCAAATCTGTGGCCCCCTTGAGTGACCCTCAAGGTCTCTTACTCTACCATTAGAAGGACCTCCATAAACTCCATATTCCCTTTGACCACTGCTCATCCAAGCCTTGGGCAGGCTCAGGCTCCAGCCCGAACAGTCCCCAGGGTCCAGTCACTTCTGCTGAGGTGCTGTTCCACAGGAAGCAGCATGAACATCCTGATGGGAAGAGATGTGGCGGCTAACACAAGGCCCATCCCTGCCCCGCTCTGCTGGATGGCCTTGGGATGTTGTTTAACTTCTCTGGACCTCAGAGTCCTCACCTGCAATACAGAGTCAATTCTGACTCTGATTCCTGGGCTTTGGAAGGAGAATAAGACCAAGAAAGTAGGAATTCTTTAGGAAGGTGAAAGTGGTATTTTAATATGAAGGGTAGGCATCAAAGCACCGTCTCCTGATACGGCCAGCTGATATTGAGGCTTGTTGTCCTGAGTGGTCCCCTGTGCGGAGCTGGTGGGTACATCCATCTCCAGCTGCTCTGAGAGTGGGCCACTAAACTCTCACACCCATGCCTTTCCCTGGAGAGTCACCTCCTCCTTACTTGGAAACACCTGGGAGGCTATGCCCTCCTTGGGGAGAAGGGTCTCCATCCAATAACTAACTAATGGAGGGTGACAAAGCTCTTGCCTTAAGGCAGGACAACTCTATAGTGTCATTCAGTCTCCAGAGTTCCCTGTGGAATCAGCTGAGACCAGACTCCAGCTGGGGCCACAGCTTTGCTGGTTCCTTCCCCAACCTCCCCTGCTTCATGCACAACCTCACTCCCTACTGAGAGCATCCACTCCCTAAGACATTCTGCTTGCAGCGATGACAGCTAAGACCCCAACACTCTGAGGCTTCTTCACGGCAGTTTCAACCATTTTTTGCCATAAGCCATCCTGCTCAGTTCCACAAGGATGGAGCTATTGTCCCCTTTCCTAGAACTACCTCAGAAAGGTGAGGAGTCTAGGGCCTGGGACATGGGACTATTTCCTGGATGTTTTGTTCACCCTCTCTTTTCAAAAAACACATTTTCAATAGCTTTAATTTAATCAAAACATTCTTGACTGAGATCATTAAAGCCTCTGAGAGAGGCATTTAATTCTAAATTCACCATATCCACAGCATAGCAGTTGAGTAACTGAAAAATCAACTTTATGTCATAATAGTTTGTTAGAATGTTTGTTTACTCTTCATCTGAGACATGCTAATTAAAACAAGAGGCCTTCACAAGCAATCCAGTTAGCAAATGGGATTGGTTAATAGATAAGGGATGGTTGGTAATTACAGGGAAGTCCATATCCCCACACATACGGGTTGGGTTTCAGGAAGCATCTGGGGATATCATGATGGGTCATTGCTTCTCCTGGGGCTTCTAGGAAAAGCATTTCTTTGGCCATCTCCTCTCTCACAAACACATCTTCTGAACATCTCTGAGAAACATTTATTTCTGCTGAGTCTCATCTGTCACTAAATCTTTAACTCATCTTGACGGGATATGATTAAGGACCCTTATGAATTACTATGTCACTAGGGCTGAGCAATTTCCACTTTCCCCCAGACTTGGCTGGAAGTTGTGGTTCCCACTCCCCTCTCACTAGCTCCTCATTCAGCAGGAAAACGGAGCTGTCCTGGAAGATACACCTCTTGCCAGCTCCAGGAGACCCAGCCAGCTCTCCTGCCTCCCCGCAGCCCCCACAAACAGATGCCGCCTTCACAAGCTGGGGATCTCATTGCTTACTGATAGTTCAGGAACATCTCCAAACACAGACACCCAGGGCTCTGGGATGCATTCATTAAAGTGCAAAATATCAGACCCCCTGTCCTGCCGGTGACCCCTCTACCCCATCTGGCCGCATCTGCCTTTATGCATAATTGCACATACACAAACAATTCTCTCTACTTCCCTTCCTCACACATCCAAGGCCAATTACCCAACATCCTGCTTTTGTCTCGCCCTCAAGCTTTCCTTTCGCTCCCGGCTCTCCCTTCAGAACCCCGGGTGTACTTGCCCGTCTTCACCCTCAGCTGCCAGAGGACCTGCTCCCTCTCTGTCCTCCCAACCCCCAACTTGAGGCCAAGAATCCTCACTTTCCACAGACTCCTAGATTTTGAACAAGAAGAAATCTTAGAGACCATGTGGTCTCACTCACTTTAAAATAAGGAACTGAGGTGGAGAAACAGGGACTGGAGTTGGAAGGCTAAGGTCATGGTGCTATTTCTAAGGTCTAATCTACATTCAGAAGGGGCTTCCCTGGTGGCTCAGTCAGTAAAGAATCTACCTGCCAATGCAGGAGATGCAGGTTCAACCCCTGGGTTGGGAAGAGTCCCTGGAGAAGGAAATGGCAACTCACTCCAGTATACTTGCCAGGGAAATCCCAAGGACAGAGGAGCCTGGCAGGCTACAGTCCAAGGTGTCATAAAAGTCAGAAATGACTTAGTGACTAAACCACCACCACCACTTCTTTCAGACCCACATAACTCATAAGCTGATTCCATCCTTACTAGTCCTCATAGTCCCTATGTTTTCTTGGTTCTGTAATGCAAAGATTTGGCCTTCTAGATGCTACAAGACTGATATGGGGAGATGTCATTAAAATATACCATGGTTGCACTTAATGCAAATGTGAATTATTCAAATAAAAATGGCATGATAAAAATATTAGTAAAGTCTCCCTTTCATGTGAATTTTGAAATAATGTGACTATCAAAAGCTATATCATGAAAAACACATTGTTCTTGGATTAAGTGCGTTTTATATGTGACAGCTTTGAGAAGGAACTTTATGTGTTATAACTAAGAAGGACAAGGATCCCAGGGACTTCTTAAAGGGCACAGATTCCTGCTGTCTCCTATAGACCTGGCACAAAGAAGAAGTTCTTGGTAGCTGTTGAGGAGGAAGGTGTGACAATGGATGTTCTTCCCCATACCTCCCACTCGGAGGCCCTGTAGCCTTCAGTCCCAGAGCCTGCCCTGAGCAAGCCAGGCCTGCTGCCTCATAGTGACCTCACAGGCAAACACAGCTGTGAGCACAGGAGACTCTTGAGGGGCTGGGCTCTGCAGGGTGGTTGATCTATGATGATGGCAGATGACACACAGCCAGCCTGCTGAAAGGCAGGCCAGGAGAACCAGGATGGGACTCAGGAGTCCTCCAGGACAAGGAGGGTTTCTTGCCTCCATTAGGGAAGCTTTCCATGTGACCTCAGCCTTTCTGTCCAGGAAACCCTGACCTTTTGAGATGGCATAGCTGGCTTCTGAAAGTCTCCTGGACTAATGTCTAAAACCAACTGCCTGTCTCTTCATTCTCACTGGTATTTGAGTGACTGATTCTTCTCAGCTGCTGCCCTAAACACTTCATAAATATCTCATCTGATTCTCCCAAATCTGCCTGAGTGAGGTATCATCATTTCTGCTTCCCAAACAAGGAAACTGTGACTCTGAGAGGTGAACAGGCCTGCCCTGAGCCCACAGCTGCTATCTAAATGTTAGAGTTGGGTTTGGAAATCATGGGACTCCAACGGTATATTCTGCTCCCCTGGTTCCCAGTCACACCTGTTCTGGGTCCTCATGCAGATCCTAGCCCTTGTAGAAATTACATCTTCACCAGGTAAGCCAGGTTGCTCACCTGGGTAGATCTCAGGAAACACCTGAGATCTGAGAGCAGCTTCTGCCTGACCAGAGGGCATAGTGGCCACCACCCACCTCCCTGTCTGACAGCACCAAGGCTGAGCCCCTCTGATGGTCTAGTGCCCGTGACCACTTGCCAGATCATATTACTCTGGCTATCCCAGCCGGACCTCCCAGGCCATGCCCATACCAGCTTCTGCCCCCTTGCTCACTCCTCCTTTTCTGCTTGGAGCCCCTGTTCCTCTCCTCTACCACAACCCAACCTTATTTCATGGTCAAATTCAATCCTCACCTTGAACCTCTTGTGACCCCAGCTGACTGCCTCCTGTCTGACCTGTGTTGGGATTTAGCAGCACACACAAATGGTGTAAATATGAATGACACACAAGAGGAAGGTAGGCCTGGAATAATTCAACAGAGTCTGTGAGAGCAGAGGGCAGAGGACCTGTATAGATGCTGTCTGCTCTTCACACCAACTTTTGGTCACCAGGTGGAAATACGTTGCCAGATTTGACTTTTAAAAGGATGGTAGATAACCAGCATTTGTAAAAACTATTCCATCTTTAATGTAAATTAACTCCAATTTAAGGGACTAGATCTGATAGACAGAGTGCCTGATGAACTATGGACGGAGGTTCATGACATTGTACAGGAGACAGGAATCAAGACCATCCCCAAGAAAAAGAAATGTGAAAAAGCAAAATGGCTATCTGAGGAGGCCTTACAAATAGCTGTGAAAAAAAGAGAAGTGAAAAGTAAAGGAGAAAAGGAAAGATATACCCATTTGAATGCAGAGTTCCAAAGAATAGCAAGGAGAGATAAGAAAGCCATCCTCAGCTATCAATGCAAAGAAACAGAGAAAAACAATAGACTGGGAAAGACTAGAGATCTCTTCAAAAGAATTAGAGATACCAAGGGAATATTTCATGCAAAGATAGGCTCAATAAAGGACAGAAATTGTATGGACCTAACAGAAGCAGAAGATATTAAGAAGAGGTGGCAAGAATACACAGAACTGTACAAAAAAGATCTTCACGACACAGATAATCATGATGGTGTGATCACTCATACTCACCTAGAGCCAGACATCCTGGAATGTGAAGTCAAGTGGGCCTTAGGAAGCATCACTATGAACAAAGCTAGTGGAGGTGATGGTATTCCAGTTGAGCTATTTCAAATCCTCAAAGATGATGCTGTGAAAGTGCTGCACTCGATATGCCAGCAAATTTGGAAAACTCAGCAGTGGCCACAGGACTGGAAAAGGTCAGTTTTCATCCCAATCCCAAAGAAAGGCAATGCCAAAGAATGCTCAAACTACCACACAATTGCACTCATCTCACACGCTAATCAAGTAATGCTCAAAATTCTCCAAGCCAGGCTTCAGCAATACGTGAACCGTGAACTTCCAGATGTTCAAGCTGGTTTTAGAAAAGGCAGAGGAATCAGAGATCAAATTGCCAACATTCGATGGATCATCAAAAAAGCAAGAGAGTTCCAGAAAAACATCTATTTCTGCTTTATTGACTATGCCAAAGCCTTTGACTGTGTGGATCACAATAAACTGTGCAAAATTCTGAAAGAGATTGAAATACCAGACCACCTGACCTGCCTCTTGAGAAAACTGTATGCAGGTCAGGAAGCAACAGTTACAACTGGATTTGGAACAATAGACTGGTTCCAAATAGGAAAAGGAGTACGTCAAGGCTGTATATTGTCACCCTGTTTATTTAAGTTATATGCAGAGTACATCATGAGAAATGCTGGGCTGGAGGAAGCACAAGCTGGAATCAAGACTTCTGGGAGAAATATCAATAACCTCAGATATGCAGATGACACCACCCTTATGGAAGAAAGTGAAGAAGAACTAAAGAGTCTCTTGATGAAGGTGAAAGAGGAGAGTGAAAAAGTTGGCTTAAAGCTCAATGTTCAGAAAGCTAAGATCATGGCATCCGGTCCCATCACTTCATGGCAAATGGATGGGGAGACAGTGGAAACAGTGGCTGACTTTATTTTTCTGGGCTCAAAAATTACTACAGATGGTGACTGTAGCCATGAAATTAAAAGACGCTTATTTCTTGGAAGGAAAGTTATGACCAACCTAGACAGCATATTATAAAGCAGAGACATTACTTTGTCAACAAAGGTCTGTCTAGTCAAGGCTATGGTTTTTCCAGTAGTCATGTATGGATGTGAGAGTTGGACTATAAAGGAAGCTGAGCACCGACGAATTGATACTTTTGAATTGTGGTGTCAGAGAAGACTCTTGAGAGTCCCTTGGACTGCAAGGAGATCCAACCAGTCCAACCTAAAGGAGATCAGTCCTGGTTGTTCATTGGAAGGACTGATGTTGAAGCTGAAACTCCAATACTTTGGCCACCTGATGTGAAGAGCTGACTCATTTGAAAAGACCCTGATACTGGGAAAGATTGAGGGCAAGAGGAAAAGGGGATGACAGAGGATGAGATGGTTGGATGGCAACACCGACTCAATGGACATGGGTTTGGGTGGGCTCTGGGATTTGGTGATGGACAGGGAGGCCTGTTGTGCTGCGGTTCATGGGGTCGCAAAGAGTTGGATATGACTGAGTGACTGAACTGAACTGAACTGAACTCCAATTTCTAACACTGTGTATGCCAAGGAAAGCCCATCTTTGGACTGGATTGGAACCACCTACAAACAGTGTGCAACCCATTTCCAAGAGCACCTGTGGTATACACATCACTGGGCCCAGAGTCTGAGTCTACATGGCTCTGCATGATTCCCTCAACTTTCTAAATGGGTAACTTGATTTTCCTACAAGCAAGGCCCCACTTTCTTTCCAAGAATGAGGAAAGTATAACTGTTTACATTTTCCTTGATAATTTGGCTCTTAGGAATTTCAGACAAAAAATGAACTAAATCACTAAACTTAATTCTACCCTTAATTCTTTCCTTTTTTCTTGCATTTTTATGTTTTCATTGTAAGTGTTCCTGTGGCAAACCATCACAAAATGACATGAAAAAGAGAGAGGGAAGAATTAAATCAAGATGCAAATGAAATAGGTGTTGGGTCAGGGATATTTCTTTTCCTATTCTAACCTTACTCTTTTTCAGGCCCATCTGGGCATATGCATTTCTCAGGGGTCTTTGGTTGCAAATAACAGAAGGCAACTCTGGCTGGCATCATGAAAGGGGACTATTTTGGAAGAAAGAAGAGTAACTCAGAGAATGTAAAGAAAAAGAAAGGAAAGACTTACAGACCCATTTGGGGGAAGGATCTGGAACCAGAGCCATTGCTGGCTGCCTCAGACTGACTCAGACCATAATCTAGGACTGATGGATTCCAATTGCCATGCCCACTTATCAGAACTCAAATTCTGTTGCTTGGACAAAATTCCCTCTCTTCATCAGTCTTATCAAGGCCCTTACTAAAAAGGGAGAGTGAATTCCATGGGGGAAAATATGGGTGAAATTTAGGGAAAGAATGGATGTGCTAAATGGATCTCACTGAAGTGTATTGAACTGAGCCAGACCTGGTGGAGCTGAAGAATCTAGCATGGGAGCATTCATTCATTTCTTTATTTCGTGTGAATCCGGTGGGACTCATCGTAGCTGCAATGAATCATGATCAGGGAGGGAGCCCTTACTAAGAAGCTGGACAGAGGAGGGAGCAGAGACGTCCAGAGCCCACAGGAGGGGGTGGGCCTGGTAAGGCCTCAGAGCCACGCCCCCAACCAGGCGACCTCAGAGGCTGCCCCACTCTGCCCACTCTGTTCCCCAAGCCCCTCCCAGGGGACAAGACAGCCCCCAGCCCTGGACTTTATTTATATCCCTCAGTCAACCAAATCGTCCCATGGTGCTCAGCCCCCATGGCCACGTTCTAGCATCCTCAGCCCAGCCCTTAGGTGGCCAAGGCTCTGAGCCCCTCCACCGACAGTTAAAAGCTTGGGTCGGGAGCTCTGCGTCTCTGGATCTGAGCTCTGGGCTTTCCACCTGTCAGATTTTGAGCTGGGCTGATTGCCTCTCTTAACCTCTATTTCATCATGCATGAAATCTGGATAATAATACCAACCTGTAATGGTTGTTGAGAGGATCATCTGGGGGACTGTACGTGGAGGTGTTCAGGAAGCACCCTCTTATTTTGCAATATTGACTGAGCGGATATTCTGTTCCAGCCTCTTTCCATTCTCGAGGGATGAGTAAGATGGACAAGGCCCTCTCCTCCTGCAGAAAGCACTAGTCACATAAACAAGTAAATACACAGAATACCTCAAGGTGTAGTGAGTATAACAAAGAAAACCAAGCAAGGTGTGGTGGCGCTGAGACCCTCCTTCAGGAGGGCAGGGCTTGCTGCCCTTTCGAGGGACCCTCCAAGAAAGGTCCTGCCTCAGCAGCAGAGAGCTGCCTCCCAAAGGTCCTGCCTTTGGTAAGGCAGCTTCTACCTGGGAACTAAGTGAAATAGTCCAAAGGGCAGTCATTTTGACTCCTGGGAAACTCTGATGAGCAATACTGGCTCCCAAGACCCCCACATCACAGTTCACATCTCCCTCTGCCCAGCTCTGCTTCCACCCTCTTCCCTGCACAGAGTTGATCCCTCTTAAATCTCTGAAATTCCAACTCCATCTCTGTGTCCATTTCCTTCTGGGGAACTCAATCTGACAACCGAGTAGGAGGACTCAGCACTTAGGATTCTCAGTCAGGGATTGGGACACTCAGTGCAGATGACCTCTGAGCAGACTCCAGAATGAAATAGGAGCAGGAGCACAGTACCACCCGGGGAAGATTGAGCCCTGGCGGAGCCGCACATGCCAAGGCCCTGGGGAGAGAAGGGGCACCAACAAGGAGGCCACTGTAATCAGCGCTGAGTGGGTAGGGGGAGAGCAGTAGGAGATAAAGCCAAAGCCAGGAGAGTGGCCCAGATCATGTGGGCTATTATGTCATAAAAATTACTGGCTTTTGCTCTGAGTGAAATGGGAAGCCATTTGGATTTAGGGCTGGCAAGTCATGTGATCTGTCTTATATTTTGTTTTATTTAAAAAAATGATTGAAGTATAGTTAATTTACAATTAGTGTTAGTTTCAAGTGTACAGCAAACTGATTAAGTTATATATGTGTATACACATGTATACATCTATATATATATTTTTAGATTCTTCTCTATTAAAGGTTATTACAATACATTGAGTAGAGTTCCCTGCTCTATACCATAGATCCTTGTTGTTTATCTATTTTGTATTAATATATAGTACTGTTCATGTGTTAATCAGTTTAGTTCAGTCGCTCAGTCATGTCTGACTCTTTGCAACTCCATGGACTGCAGCATGCCAGGCTTCCCTGTCCATCACCAATTCCTGGAGCTTGCTCAAACTCATGTCTATCGAGTCGGTGATGCCATCCAACCATCTCATCCTCTGTTGTCCCCTTCTCCTCCCGCCTTCAGTCTTTCCCAGCATCACGGTCTTTTCCAATGAGTCAGTTCTTTATATCAGGTGACCAAAGTAATAGAGTTTCAGCTTCAGCATCAGTCCTTCCAATGAATATTCAGGACTGATTTCCTTTGGGATTGACTGGTTTGATCTCCTTGCAGTCCAAGGGACTCTCAAGAGTCTTCTCCAACACCACAGTTCAAAACATCAATTCTTCGGCACTCAGTTTTCTTTATGGTCCAACTCTCACATCTATACATGACTACTGGAAAAACCATAGCTTTGACTAGATGGACCTTTGTTGGCAAAGTAATGTTTCTGTTTTTTAATATACTGTCTAGGGTGGTCATAGCTTTTCTTCCAAGGAGCAAGTGTCTTTTGATACCATATGTTAACACCAAACTCCTCATTTATCTTTCCCCAACCCTTGCTGTATCACCTTTGGTAACCATAAGTTTATTTTCTAGGTCTCTCAATTTCTTTCTGTTTTATAAATAAGCTCATTTGTATCATGTTTTAGATCCCACTTCTAAGTGCTATCATATGATGTTTGCTTTTCTCTTATCTTACTTCATTAATATGATAATCTCTAGGTCCATCCAGGTTGCTCCAAATGACATCATATCTGTCTCTTTATGACTGAATAGTATTCCATTGTATATATGTATCACATTGTCTTTACCCATTCATCTTTCAATGGACATTTAAGTTACTTCTATGTCTTGGCTATTGTAAATAGCGCTGCTATGAACATTGGGGTGAATGTACCTTTTCATTAGAGTTTTCTCCAGAATTATGCCAAGGAATGGGATTGCTGGGTTATATAACTCTTTTTTAGTTTTTTAAGGACTGTCTTTTATTTTAAATGGAGAACTCTAGCTACACTGTGAACAATGGAGTGAGGGTCAGGATCAGGGGAGTAGGGGATGCAGAGAGCTTAGGAGAGCATGTTGGTGATCCTGGCTCTGGGGGCACCTATAAGTTACCTGTTAGGAAGCAATGGTCCCTTTCATGGATCACAGCCTTGTCATGGTGAAGGGGCTTGCGTAACTCAATGAACCTATGAACCATTCTGTGTAGGGCCACCCAAGACAGAGGAGTCATACTGAAGAGTTCTTACAAAACATGATCCACTGCAGGAGGAAATGGCAGCACCCTCCAGTATTCTTGCCTGGAGAACCCATGGATGATATGAAAATGGAAGAAGATATGACACCGGAAGATGAGTTCCCTAGGTCAGAAGGTGTCCAATATGCTACTGGGGAAGTGTGGATCAATAGCTCCAGAAAGAATAAAGTGGCTGGGCCAAAACAGAAATGACGTTCAGTTGTGGATGTGTCTGG
The DNA here is from genome assembly GCF_054371585.1 of Giraffa tippelskirchi. NCBI lineage: Eukaryota > Metazoa > Chordata > Mammalia > Artiodactyla > Giraffidae > Giraffa > Giraffa tippelskirchi. The sequence goes on along the minus strand of NC_137281.1, from coordinate 20,298,789 downwards.
TGGTGAAAGTAAAGTCCAGTGCTGTAAAGAACAATATTGCATAGGAACCTGGAATGTTAGGTCCATGAATCAATGTAAATTGGACATGGTCAAGCAAGAAATGGCAAGGGTGAAGATTGACATCTTAGGAATCAGTGAACTAAAACAGATGGGAATGGGTGAATTTAATTCAGATGACCATTATATCTACTACTATGGGCAAGAATCTCTTAGAAGAAATGGAGTAGCCCTCATAATCAACAAAAGAGTCCAAAATGCAGTACTTGGGTACAATCTCAAAAATGACAAAATTATCTCAATTCATTTCCCAGGCAAACTATTCAATATCACAGTAATTCAAATCTTTGCCACAATCACTGATGCCAAAGAAGGAAGCTGGAGTTGGCTGGTTCATTGAAGACCTACAACACCTTCTAGAAGTAACACCAAAAAAGATGTCCTTTTCATTATGGGGGATTGGAATGTAAAAGTAGGAATTTAAGAGATACCTGTAGTAATAGGCAAGTTTGTCCTTGGAGTACAAAATGAAGCAGAGCAAAGGCTAACAGAGCTTTGTCCAGAGAACACACTGGTTATCACAAACACCCTTTTCCAACAACACAAGAGATGACTCTACACATACACATCACCAGACAGTCAATACCGAAATCAGATTGATTATGTTCTTTGCAACCAAAGATGGAGAAGCTCTATACAGTCAGTAAAAACAAGACCTGGAACTGACTGTGGCTCAGATCATCAGCTCCTTATTGCAAAATTTAAGCTTAAATTGAAGAAAGTAGGGAAAACCTCTAGGCCATTCAGGTATGACCTAAATCAAATCCTTTATAGTTATCCAGTGGAGGTGACGAATAGATTCAAGGGATTATATCTGGTAAACAAAGTGCCTGAAGAGCTATGGACAGAGGCCATAACACTGCCTCCATACAGGAGGCAGTGACCAAACCATCCCAGAGAAAAAGATATGTGAGAAGGCAAAGTGGTTGTCTGAGGAGGCTTTACAAATAGCTGAGGAAAGAAGAGAAGTGAAGGGCAAGGCAGAAAGGGAAAGATATACTCAACTGAATGCAGAGTTCTAGAGAATAGCAAGAAGAGATAAGAAGACCTTCCTAAAAGAACAATGCAAAGAAATAAAGGAAAACAATAGCATGGGAAAGACTAGAGATCTCTTCAAGAAAATTGGAGATATCAAGGGAGCATTTCTTGCAAGGATGGGCATGATAATGAACAGAAACAGTAAGACCTAACACATCAGAAGAGATGAAGAAGAGGTGGCAAGAATACACAGAAGAACTATGTAAGAGAAGTCTTAATAACTTGGATAACCACAATGGTGTGGTCATTCACCAGGAACATCCTGGAGTGTTAAGTCAAGTGGGACTTAGGAAGCATTACTACAAACAAAGTTAGTGGAGGTGACAGAATTCTAGCTGAGGTATTTAAAATCCTAAAAGATGATGCTGTTAAAATGTTGCACTCAATATGTCAACAAATTTGGAAAACTCAGCAGTGGCCACAGAACTGGAAAAGGTCCATTTTCATTCCAATTCAAAAGAAAGAAATGTCAAAGAATGTTCAAACTACCATACAATTGTGCTTATTTCACATGCTAGTAAGGTTATGCTCAAAATCCTTCAAGCTAGGCTTCGGTAGTATGTGAACAGAGAATTTTCAGATTTACAAGCTGAGTTTCAAAGAGGCAGAGGAACCAGAGATCAAATTACCAGCATTCTTTGGGTCTTGGAGAAAGCAAGGGAATTCCAGAAACACATCTACTTCTCCTTCACTGACTACACTAAAGCCTTTGACTGTGTGGATCACAACAAACTGTGGAAAATTCTGAGACAGGAGTAGCAGACCACCTTACCTGTCTCCTGAGAAGTCTGTATGTGGGTCAAGAGGCAACAGTTAGACCAGACGTGGAACAATGGACTGGTTCAAAATTGGGAAAGGAGTATGACAAGACTGTATAGTGTCACCCTGTTTATTTAACTTCTATGCAGAGTACATCACGTGAAATGCTGAGACAGATGAAGCACAAGCAGGAATCAAGATTGCCAGGAGAAATAAAAACGTCAGATATGCAGATGATACCACTGTAATGGCAGAAAGTGAAGAGGAACTAAAGAACTTGATAAGGGTGTAAGAGAAGAGTGAAAAAGCTGGCTCGAAACTCAACATTCAAGAAACTAAGATGATGGCATCCGGTCTCATCATTTCATGGCAAATAGAAGGGGGAAAAGTGGAGCAGTGACAGATTTCATTTTCATGGCCTCCAAAATCACTGCAGATGGTGACTGCAGCCATGAAATTAAAAGATGCTTGGTCCTTGGAAGGAAATCTATGACAAACCTAGACAGTGTACTAAAAAGCAGAGATATTACTTTGCCCACAAAGTTTCATATAGTCAAAGCTATGGTTTTTCCAGTAGTCATGTAAGATGTGAGAGTTGGACCAAATGAAGGCTGCCCCAAAGAATTGATGCTTTCAAACTGTGGTGCTGGAGAAGACTCTTGAGAGTCCCATGGACAAACCAGTCAATCTTAAAGGAAATCATCCCTGAATATTCATTGGAAGGGCTGATGCTGAAGCTGAAGCTCCGATACTTTGGCCACCTGATGGGAAGAGCCCACTCATTGTAAAAGACTTTGATTTTGTGAAAAATTGGAGGTGATAGGAGAAGTGGGTGGCAGAGGATGAGATGGTTAGACAGCATCACTGACTCAATGGACCTGAGTTTGAGCAAACTCTGAGAGATAGTGAAGGATAGAGGAGCCTGGCGTGCTGCAGTCCTTGGGGGTTGCAAAGAGTTGGACACAACTTAGCAACTGCATAACAACAAAGCAGGTGGTCATCTTTGCAATACAGTAATTGTACAGTGGTCATGATAGAGCTGCAGTCTGAGTGGTTGGTATATCAAAGTAGGGGATTTCCTTCCATCCCACAGCACCAGATCACTGAACAGTATTTGCTCCCACTCATCTGCACATGGCCCATCACCTCCCAATGTGCAGCTAGGAGAGGACACACGGCTTTGTAGATGTTGATTTCATTTTCCAGAAAGTTTTTGCACCCATTTCAGCTGCTTCTTTAGTAAGAGGGCTGGGGAAATTCTGTTTTCTTCGATGCAGCATCTATAAACCTCCGGCCAGGATGTGGCCTCGGGAAACTGAGTCTGTCTCTCTGCTCCTCCTCCTCAGACTCCCAGCTCTTTTTCCTCAGATTCCTCTTTGTCTGGCTACAGGAACTACTGTGGGTTACTGGTGCTATACAAACAAGCGAGCCCACTCTGAGAGGGATCTTGAGGCCCCCCAGCTCCAGAGCAAATTCCATAATCAACTAGACTGAGTGATGTGTTTAGGAGGCCAAGGCTGATACAAACTGTAATTCACATTCCCTGGGCACCCTGCTCTGTAATAAAGCCTGGATGTCAGGCAGCCCAGCCAAGAGCTAACATACCTGTTTGAACTAGTCTTGTGCCAATGGAAACACGTCAGAAAAGAAAAACATTTAGCCAACTGTCTAATTCAAATGGGTTCTTTTCAACCAAATGAAGAATGATCGCCTACACATGGCTATAGGAGTACGTTAAACGTTAATACATAATGAAGCATTGGGCCACTCTTTGGCATTCATGAGGTAATGTCCCTGTAAATAAATACAATGACAAGCTTTTAGACCCTAACTGGCCCACTCAGAGTCAGAACAGGGTCGAGTGGGGCTCATCTCCTTCCTACTGCAGGCGCATGGTACTCACTCCAGGATGCTTACGGACCCAAGATCAGAATATGAAAATATTCAGCCTTTTCTGCATGCAGTTAAGAGGTATTAATTTATAAGTGATGCTTTTTAATCAAAACTTTCATTGAAACACCATTTAGCACACACCCCATCAACAAATTTCGAAATACAGATTTCCCTGGGAAAATAGCCCCCTGTTGTCATTTCCCAGTCATATATGTATTTAGCCCCCCAAGAACCCCTTTGACTAAGCCAGCAGCTCCAGCACTCACAATGGCTTAATCGTATATTGTTCTCTGAGTACCAACCCTTTACAAAGCATATGACATAAAAAGAAAAATAAGTAACATTGTAAAGACAGTAATGAGAACTGTTGAGCTAAAGTGCCTCTTAAAGAAATCCTAATAAATTCCAGAATTTCTAGTCTTCTGGCAAGCTTTCCATTTAGAACAAAATCAATGATCAATGGCTGCAACGAGCCAGCATCAGGCTTGCATGCCTCCAGAGCAGGGAAAACTCATAGACGAAAGATGACATTTCAGGAAAAAAAGCTGACATTGAGTCCATCACTGTCATCGCTTCTGCCATAAAGCAGCTTCAAATATTAAAACATTTTTCATCTGTGCTGCATTATTGGCACCAGAAATTGTTTTCTCTCTGTCTGGTGCGCACTTGAACTGCAGCAGCGCTCCCCGGAGACTCAGGATTGTTACCAAGGCCTCATAACATATTGGCAGTTGACGTGGTGGTGTTCCTGTACACTTGCCACTCACGCGGAGCCTCCCCTCCCCCAGCTCGCAGACGCAAACCACAGGCTGCCCTGGGACGCTGGGCCCGCGACCTGCCCACCAGGATCTGAGAGCCTGGGGGCAGCTGCTGGGCTGGAGGCTGGATGCATGCGGCACCCCCAGGGCTCCCCAGGGTTGCAACTGGCCTTCCTCTGGCCACGCCCCGCCCTTATCCCTGTCTGGCCCCCAGGCTGCCCCTGCTCAGATCTGGCCTTTCTCAAGCAGCCCTAATCCCAGGAGGATGTCACAGTCCTTCGGAGTCACAGGCTTTGGCGGCAGAGGAAGTCTTTAACACCAGTCAGGCGTAAGCTGTTTTCCTTTCATTCTCATGCTTCTCTGTTAAGATTCAGAAATAAGGATGGACTGTCCTCACAGCACTCACTGTTTGTACACAGTGACAGAAAGCCCAACCTGGAGGGGGACACACGGTCCATCGTTGGAGGCTCGTGGCTTGGAAGGGATCATGCTGCAGGAATGTGTGTGCCCTGGGTGACTGGCATCACCTGGGGGAGGGGGTCACTTTGACTATTCAATATAAAGGATGCTCCTTGGGGACCAGTCAGCTGTCCCTGCATTGTGTCTTGTGCTTGAAGGAAGATAGACAAGGTGTGTATGGGAGAGGAGGGCACCACAGGCCAGTCCTAAGAGAACTGGCACCAAGACCCTGGAAGCTTTTGTACACCCGTGGGCATTGACCCCCACATCTCCTCCCAGCCCTCACCTTAAAATGTTTTCAGGATGTCTTTTCTTCTCCATGAGAGAACCCAGCCTCATGGCCAGCTCATCCTTTCCCAGGGGAGACATTTTTGGGGGGGTGGGGATTGGTCAGGCCAAGCTGATTTCTGCATGTCCAGAGGAGTTAGAGAGGGATGAGTGGGTGGCAGATGTCAGAGACCCTGAGTGTCCCGACCAGGGACACCCTTGTGGCCTTTGGGCTGCTCTTGTGGCCTTTGGACTGCTTGGCTTGGCCAGGGTGGGGGCACTCTGTCTGGAAAGTCACGGGCATAGGGGCCAGGCAGACTGCTCACTCACACTTCAGGACCTTAAATAATAAATATTTTAATTCTAATTAAAATCATAGAAAAAAATGAGCTCTTAGGGTCCAAGGTTCTATTTGTCATTATAACCAATGTGGTTGTAAAGTAGAATTTGGAATATTTTTTATAGAGCAGGGGGCCCACAAGACAAAGATGGCTAGGACCCTATGAGGGCAGGGAGCACTCAGCCAGTGTTCCGTGGTTGGGTTGGGGTCTCCAAGCCCTGGAGGTGGCCAAAGAGCCTCTGAGGAGGTCCTGCAGCAGTGTCCTTATGCTGCTCTCAGAGCCAGGCCAGTTGGGCTTCTGAGCTGGCCTCTCAGGTGGGAGAAGGGGTGGGAGGGCTGGTGGGAGGGCTGGTGGGAGGGAGAACTGGGCTCCAGTCCATCACCCACTTGGCTTAGCTGGAGGCTGGATGCTGGGAGGAAGGAGGCATGTGTATCCCACAGATCTTCTACTTGTTGTATCCACACCTCTGAGATGCTGGGAGACCCCAGCTTGCACTCCAGGGAGCTGTGGCCCAGAAAGGAGATATAATGAATCTATAAAGAATTGCATTTGGGAAAAAAATGTGATGAGCTGCAAGAGATGACAGGTGTGATCCTGCTGGCGTGATGGGGTGCTTCCTGGGGAGGGGCTTTGAGGTGAGCCTGCTGGGAAGGCCCATGTCAGTGCCAGGGCCTGGGAGACACCATCTGACCGCTGCCCACAGGGAGAGGCCAGAACAACTTGAAAACCAGGGTGTCCTTGACTTCCAATGCACCCTCCTTCCCCAGCAGACACTCTCTGTGCCTTCATGCCCACACCTCTGCTCTGGCCTCTCCTCTTCAGCAGATGACGGAGCACCCATGAGCCAACATCCACCACCCCGGCAGGATCACTCCAGTTGATTCTATCGTCAACTTGCTGGGTGGCTTCAAACGCAGTGCTTAACCCCACAGAGGCTCATTTTCTCACCTGTTAACTGGAGCTCATGGTCCCCAGTGCCTGATTATACAGTGGGTGCTTAACAGACAGTAGCAACTTTGAGGAAACACCGAGAAATCAACAGGTGCAGACCTTCACACGGGGCTGCTTTCTCACTCACTTTGCAGGCCCCTTCCTGCTTCTCCTGCTTTTTGGCATTTTACATCTTGCAGGCACTTTTCCCAGTAACCAGACTTCAGCATCACCCCTTAAATTTCCGACTCTCTTAAAATTCCCATCCACTGACCAAGGAGCAATCCAGATGCTTGCAGCCCACTCTTTATGGCAGGAAACTGTGCACGTTTGCCTCTGCAGGGACATGGGGGAAGGCCAGGGGAGGGGTGAGCCTTCACTCTGTCTCTGAGGTCTGTGGTGCCCCCAGGACAGAGCAGAGCCCTGGCAGGGCTGGAACGTGGGGGAGAGCAAGGGCTGCTTCTGCATCTCCATCAGCCAACATGCAGGATTCAAGACAGAAACAGGGCAGGCGGAACCAGTTTGGGTTGGGGGAACAGGACGGGTGCGGCCAGGTTGGAGGAGACAGACATCTGGTTCCCACCGCCGCCCAAGCGCTTCCTGCTTTCCTTGCCTTTAATAAGCATGCCCACAGCAGAGGAGAGCAGCAGATAGAAACATGCCGGGTTTTGGCAGTTCAGGCGAGCGGAGGGTGGATTATCAGGGCATTTAGAAGAAGGGGAATGGAAGGAAAAGTGGGAGAGACGGGAGACCACACAGGGAGACAACGCACAGAGCCGCGCAGCCATCTGCCGCGACTTCACATGCCGCTCCGGAAACTGACAGACACTCCTTTAGCAAGGCCCAGGCCCGTCAGATGAGTCAATCAATCAAAAAAATTCTTATGAAACTTAATCATAGAGGGTCGTGTTAGGGAGTGGGGAACAGATTAAATTACCACGGTATTAGATACGGGAAATGATTTCTGTCAAAACCATCTTTACTGCAATTATAATATGTTAATTATGTATTTCATTAAGTAAGTGGATTAGAGTCTGCACAGATGAAATCATGTGGAGGCTTTGAATCATTTGCCGAGCACGGTGGGAGGACTTCTGTGCATGGAACCCAGTTAATTTGGAAAACTTTCACAAGCAAAAAGGAATTGTTTCCCTTCTTTTGTGACCCCAGCCCCCAGCCCTGGTGGAGGAGGTTCACGGCTCCTGCATTGCAAAAGGAGCATCCGGGGCTGCTTCCTGGTGCTGGGTCTGCAGATGAACCTGTGTGTTGGGAGCCAGTCAGGGCAGCTTGCTTCTGCAAATGTCCAGTGGGCAAGGCGATACTGCGGGCTTCCAGCATGCCCCTTCCCCATCTGCTGGCGATGCCTGGCGAAGTCCTCACAAGGTACACAGCCAACAAGCCATTGGTGCAGAGAGGATGATCATGCTGAAGCCACTACATGGTGTCGTGCGCCTATCATCTGACACCTTGTTTGCATCTGCCTTTCCCATTGACACTGCCCATTGGAGGAGAGCCTGGAGGCACTGAAGTGGCATCTCCTTGCAGTGCAGAAGACCATCCCTTGATTGGCAGAGTGGCCCAGAGCCACAAGGCAGACACAACCAGATGTCTTCCAGCACATATCCCAAGACATCTGGTTTGATCCCCTCTCCCAGGTCCTTGCTGTTCTGGTAAGCCACAGGGAGCAGGGCTATTTTAGTCAACTGGTTTCCAGGCTCCTGACCATTGGGTTGAAGTAAGGAAATGGGCTGAGGACAAGACTGAAACACCTAAGACCCCTTGGACCACCATGGTGTAGTGTCCCCCTTTCTCTGCTCCCCCTTTCTCTGCTCCAGGCTGGAATCTGCTAGGACTGCCAGTCTCAGATCCACTTCAAGGACATGGAGGCCACCAAGGAGCAAACCCTCCATTGCTCTGCAGCTCCCCACCCACCATTCTGCTCTGGTTCTGAAGTCCCTCTGAGACTTGAGGGGTAGTTGAGTCATCAAGAGAAGAAAATAAGAGTTAATAATTATTTTCCCAAAAAAAGGAGGTGTCTAGTGCCTGTAAATGTCCTGGGTCCCTGAGAATTTGGATATGACTAATAACCACAAGGGAGTTTTGACAAAGGGAAGGAAGGAGAGGAGGCAGGCAAGCAGGGCCTGCTGGGAGTGCATGGCGGCGTAAGTGACGGGAAAGGTTGGCTGATTTGATGAAAACCCCATCAGCCTCTCTGGGGAGATATTACTTTCCTCATTATTCCACTGATTGGCCTTATTTCATCTGAAGAATGCCACACATTCCTTAAGGCCTGGCAAGCCTCTTTAACAATATCCAGGAAAAAAATATATATCTATCATCTCCTTAATTGAAACAACAAGGAAATTAACAGGAGAAATCTTCTTCCGCAGGGATCAGTTGAAAGATCCACCCAAGCCCCTTTCTTCTAACCCAGCCACCCTCTCCTCAACCCCCAAAATTATCCAACAAATTTCTTAAATGTTTTACGCATAGGATGGTCATGGGAGAAGTTTGTTCTCCGATATGGCAGTGGCTGAGAGTGTTTTGTAAATCGCGTAAGAAGAACAGAGGCTCAGCTGGGCCACCAGTACCTCTCTTTGCACAGATGCAAAATCCTAGTGTGACTGGATGGTTCAGGAAGAATGCAGTATTTCAGGACAGTTGGTCCTGATACAAGAGAGTCAGCATCACTCCTCACACTATGAGACTTTGCTTCCCAGCACAACAATGGGGAGGGAAGTACAAAACACACTTGTGAATTTCAGACTCAGACTGGCATTATCAATGGCCTGGAGCTTGCAATAACTGTTAATTAAGTGCGTTTTTTCATTATTCTTTAGCAAAGAGGTAAGATTTAATGATGCAAGTTAACAATGGATGATAATTTAAAGTCGTGACAATAGTTTAATTATTCGCACACATACAAAAGTTAACTTCATAACTTATTTCTTTGTAAGAACAAGTTCATTTAAAATATTTTGAACTGTGCATACAATTACTACTTAGACTCTTTCCTTCATGGCTTTGTAGAGACAAAGAGTCATTTCTGCCTGTAAATTTCTCACTAGACAGTTCTATAGACTAAAAATTCTGTCTCACACACACACACCAAAAAAAAAAATGATAAAAGAAAAGTCCCATCGTTGAGTTTTGCTTAGAATTTGTTGAGGACTCAAGAAAGGGACATGTGGTTCCGTATTACATGTGTGTCTTTCCAATCGAATGGGAACCAAACTCTCCTAAACAAGGATGTATGAATGTGAACGTGCATGTGTATATGTGTGAAGGGTGATCCTGGTGTGTGTGTGTGTGTGTGTGTATGTGTGTGTGGTAGGGGGTGAACCTTTCCTTTGTTAGCCCATTTGAAAAGGCCTGATTTCTGTTTCTCCAGGGTGACTATCAAGAATTAGAGATGGTGTATATGTGGGGGTAGGCGTAGGATGGGGATGGTGTACAGCTTCAGGGTGACTGGAAAGAAAAGAAGGACAAATGGATACTGGAATTGGAGGATATCCCCTCAAATCCAAAGCCTCTGGGTGGTCTGGGATGATGTAATTCTAGTCTGACTGAGTACTAAAGCCGCTGAAACTTACCTAGGATGTTCAGATGTGCCAAAGCTCCAGGGCTCTGGGATGGAGCCAGCATCATTGCAAGGTATTTGGCTAGGGATGCAGCAGGACTTCCACAATTATTCCACTCCTCCTGAATTGTCTGTCATGGAAAAATCCAGAAGTCAGCCATGCCCAGTGACCCCATCCATCTCAGGTCCTCACTTGATCTCCACTCCCTCGAGGGCCAACAGCAGCTCCAGGGCATTTACAGAACCCAGTGGAGGGGCACCTGGGGCACCATTGTCAGATCCAAGTCTTCACGCTCCTGTCTTCAAAGGAAACATCTCAAAACACTGCTAGAACCAAGGAAGTAAAACTATGGTTACGTCACCCTAGTGTCAGTGTTCAGACACGCAGATAACTTTCCCAAACTACCCAATGCTGATATATTGTTGAACATGTGGTTAATCAAATATAACAACCCCATCCAGTCTCTCTTTTTGATGATTCACTCCTCAGTGTAATTATCTCACTAGACAATTTTATCAATGGGGAAATGTTTTGGCTAAAGTAATAATAATCCTACCATGGTCTGGTGTGCCACAAAGCTACAGCTGATGCTACTGTGTGATGTATAAGATAGTGATGTGGAAAGACCAGTTTTCTACCATGATTGCTTTTCGTAGACAGACATTTTAAAAAGACTGTAACACAGCTCTCAATATTCCTCCTGAAAAATGAAGACCCTCTTCAAAAGAGAAAAGTTATGCATGAAATTTAGCACTGTTCCTCTCCTCTTAGTTGAGTTATAAGCAGAGGAAGGGGTGGAGAGGCACTCCTTTGAGCTGAGAGTGAAATGCCATTGGGGTATCTGAAAGAATATTGACGACGGAGACCATCAGACCAGAAACTTCTGGAAGGTGTTCAATAAAGAGCATGGGGAGAGTGGGATGAATGTAGAAACTAGCATCAACATACATACACTCTCAGGTGTAAGATGGATAGCTGGTGAGAAGTTGCTCAGGGAGCCCAGTCTGGCCCTCTGTGATGACCTGGAGGGATGGGGGGGGGGGAGGGGAAGGAAGCTACAGAGGGAGAGGATGTATGTATAATTAGGGCTGATTTCTGTTATTGTATGGCAGAAACCAACACAATATTGTAAACATTTTTAAAAATATATTTAAAGAAAAAAATAAAAAGCATAATTTGTTGATTGGATATCCCCTTACTCTCTAAAATTGTTTCACATATTGGGTGCTTTTTATCACCCAACCTTCTTTTGTTTTGCTTTGTAATTACCACCAAGTAACCTTTTCCTGGTTGTTGCTGGAAGTATTACCTGTTTTTTGTTTGTTTGTTTGTTTGTCTTGCCTTCCTGAATGTGAACAGCAAGGGATTTGTCTTTCTTATTTATCATGGTATCATGTGCCTCAAAAGTACCTGGCTCACAGTGAGTATTCAGTAAATATCTGTTGAATCCATGAATAGATATGTGTGCGTTCAGTGTGTTGGTTGTGAGATGATCTTTCCCCCTCCCTCAATCTATAGGTGTGTTGACACAACTGAACTGATGAAGGGATTATAAGAACATAACCTGTCATGGGCAGAGTTTTTGGCCCAGTTCTTGACCCCTCTCTGTGTTCAGCTCTTTGCCAAATGAGTTTATAGTTCCTCCCATTAAAAGATTGGAACATATTTCCCCACCTATTGACCTTGTATTTGACTGAGAGCCTGGCTTTGGCCAATGGAATGAGGTGGAAGGGACATTACACCAATTCTGAGCCTTGAACTTGAGACATTTGTGTGTTTCTGCTCACCTCTTGCACTGCTCTCATCAGCATGAGAAGAGCACATCCAAGCTAGCGTGTTGGTTCAAGGAGGAAAATATAAGACACTTGGAGCAGAGGCACCCAGCTGAGCTCAACCTAGATGGGCTGAGCCCCAGCCAACCCATGGCTACATGATCTATATAAATGCCTGGTACTGGACACCACAGATATCATGTTCTTGTTTGTTAAGCAACAAGGCAAGTGGATACATGATCTTCTTCTGTCTCAACTGTGTAGCAATCAGTCTCCTGGATGAATGATCATGCACATGACACTGAGTTGGCCAAAATGACCAAAGTAGACATCCTCGTGTCAAAGCCAGGACACCCACCCTTCATCCCTCAGTAGACAGCAGGGGAGAGAGAAGGTATCAGTCCTACAGAGTGAGCTGGACAAGTGCCGGGCACTGTTCTTGCCACTTCCCGTGCATTGTCTCATTTAGTCCCCAAGGCTACTGTGTCCCTACCTCACAGATAAGATACTGGGCTTACAGAGGGGCATCATGGACCCCAGGCCCCATATCTGGGAAGAGAAATCTAGAGTCTTTTTACTGTGGTCCTCAGAGACCATCCCAGTGAGAAGGACCAAGTTTGTTTTGCAATCAGAATAAATGAGAGAGAGCAGAGCTAACCTGCCAGTAAGGATCAGGTGGGATCGCCTCTTTCAGCTCCAGTTCATGGACACAGCAGCCACCTAGCAGCAAACCCTCCATCCCTGCACAGCACAGCACCATCACCCCCCACCATGAACCATTATTCTCTGGTTCTAAAACCTCTCTAGGATTTGAGGGACATAAACAGCCATAAAGAAAAGAAAATAAGTTAATAATTATCTTTCAAAAATAGGAGGCATCCATCACCCATAAATGGCCCAGGTCCCTGAGAATTTGCAGTCTCACCCACTCTCTACACCTGCTCCCATTTCCAGAGTAGCCTGAAGTTAACAGTGGTTTTGGCTTCATTTAGACATGGCTCCATGCTCTCCCAGGGACCATGTTACTTGGACAAAGAATATTTGTCCTAGAACCGTTTGCATTTCTGTCCGCTTACTTGCCTTAGATAACCTTCTCCAACACAGAGCAGTACATTGCATAAGGAATATTGGAATTCTGCCTTCAAGATGATAGCATTTTTAAAACAAAGACATAACCATAAGTCCAATTTGTTTCTTTGCCAGGCTCTTCAAACACAGTTTTGTTGTGTGAAACTGATCATCCCCTCGAGAAACAGAATAATTATGACTTGAGTTTGATTCTGCATTTTTAAGTATCAGCCGTTCATACAGTAGACTTCTACTGAGTGCCCACTGTGACCCAGGTAACCTGCTCAGGCCTAAGGGTCCAGAGACATCTTCTTAAAAACGTGACCTTTTGTCTGGAAGCATTTCAGAATAGATGCCATTTGTCATCACTGCTCATTGAAGGACTTCAGACACTGGCCTAACTTCTCAGTTTCTTCAGTCCTTCATGACTCGATATGTAGCCTACCTTCCAGACCTCCACCTTTTGCCAAATTTGTTTCCCTAGCTCCAAATGTCCTCCTCCATTTCTCTCTACTTGGTATGTTCCTACTTCCCAAGACACCAAGGCAAAGTGGGCATCATCCAAATTGTTGAGGGCCTATATAGAACAAAGTGGTGAAGGAAAGGCAAATCTGCTCTCTGCTTGAGTTGGGACTGGCATCTTCTCCTGCCCTTGGATCTTGGCACTTCTGGTTCTTAGGCCTTCAGATTTGGATTGAATTATACCAATGGTTTTCCTGGTACTTCTGCTTGCAGGCAGCAGAGTGTGGAACTTCTTGGTCTCCATAATTACGTAGGCCAATTCCTATAATAAATCTCCTATAATATTGCTATATATTATATATATATATATATATATATATATATAATATATACATACATACACACACATAAATTTCCAGTGAGTTCTGTTTCTCTGGAAAACTCCAGTAATATGGCTCTGAAGTTCAAGCGGTCTTTATTCTCCCACTGCCTGGAGCATAACTCATCACAGCCCCGTAATAACACTATTATGAATGACACATGCTCTATTGCATTTGAATATACTTTGAATAATGGTCACATTGCATTGTGTTTCTTTTACACATCTGTCTCACTTATCGAAGTGTGGACCTTTTGAAGTTGGGGACCATGTTGTAAAAATCTTAGCTCCTGGCACATAGCAGATATGAAATAGAAATAAATGAGCAGATGTGATTCACATATTTATTCTGCTTATTGTTTGTCTACTTCCCATTAGATTGCATGCTCCAAGAAGACAGGAAGCTTTATCAGTTGTGGTCAATGACAACATCTGACACATATTCAGTGCTTAATAAAAGCTGTTAGCTGAATGAATGACTAGGAAAAAGGAGAAAGTGAGATTTTTCAGAATTTAGGTAACAGTTACCCCAGTCTCCAAATGTTGCATTTTCCTAAGGGAGTCTTCCCTATTCTAATGACCACTGCTCTCTGTATAAAAACACTCAGGCTATTCCCAGTGTGGCAGGACATCCTATCTCTATCCCGGTTGGTCAGGAACAAGGGTGGATATCAGATAAGCATCCAGGGTGTCTATTGAAAGTGAAGAGACTTTCACTTCTGGATCATTATCCACCTGCAGAAGCAGAAAGATCTTTATGAAAATGCAATCTTCTCTGGTGATCACATCTCTGGAAATGATGTTATGAGGCCAGGAAATTGATTTCTTGCATTGTGAAATCATTCCTGGGGTCATCAATGTCAAAGCCAACTGGTTCATGGATTTCCTTTTTTCCTCCTTGGTGGTGGTGGTTTAGTCACTAAGCCTTGTCCGACTCTTGCGACCCCATGGACTATAGCCTGCCAGGCTCCTCTATCCATGGGATTCTCCAGGCAAGACTACTGGATTGGGTTGTCATTTCCTTCTCCAGGGGATCTTCCTGACCCAGAAATTGAACCTGGGTCTCCTACATTGCAGGCAGATTCTTTACTGATTGAGCTATGAGGGAAGAATTATGTATGTGTGTGTGTGTGTGTATAAAATAAAGAGCAGTGCTTTTGTGAGTTAAGCCTAATAAGATGTGATCACATGAAGTTCATCCTTTGAAGTAAATATCATGGCTTAACACAAGTAACCAGCCTTACCTCCTTCCTCAGTCGTGACTTGCAAGCTAGGAGCAGAAAGTGGCTGGGCACACAGGAACCAACCTGCAGGCACCTTCTGCTTCCCTATGTGACCAGGTCAAGGAGTTCTTCTTGTAGTGGCTATGAGATTGAAGGAAAAACAGGCATTTTTCTGCCTGACAGCAGAGCCATAAAATGGTATGACCATTTCAGAGAACAATCTGGCTGTAGGTATTGAATTGACACTCTAACTCAGCAATTTTTTGTAGGAATTTAATTTAGAGAAACTCTCCTACAGATACATGGAAGGGTCCATATGAGAAGTGCATTGCAGGATGCTTGTAATACAAGGAAATAGTGACAAACTGTTTGACGTCAGTAAAGTAGTGGATAAAAATTCTTGCTGTCTTCAGAGAGTGGCATACTATAGAGTAGCTAAAATGGATGAACTAGAGTGGGAGGCAGGCTGAATCTTTGGCATCTGGTTTTGTAAATAAAGTTTTATTGGAAGACAGCTACACGCATTTATTTACATACTGTCTATGACAATATTCACATAGGTGCTGCTTTTGTCCTAGATACACAGAGTTGAGTAGTTGAGACGTAACCCATATGACCTGTACAGCCTAAAATATTTACTCTTTGGTCTTTTCCAGAAAAGTGTGCTGATTCTTTTTTAAATAAAACTGTCTAGCTCACGGCTAGAGAGGGAAAACAATTTTGAAAGAAAAGGGTAGATTGTACCATGATATGTTACAACACTGCTTATGTAAATTAAACACAAGAGTACATGACAATGCCTACAAGTATGTGGAAGTGGCACCAACGGGCTAGAAGGACATCTACCGGGTTCATAATTCTTTTTTAAATTAATATTACATTTTATTGATGTGAGAGACACTGAAAATATTTGCATTGCAAGTAAGACTATATTATAAAAATATAGTGCCTCTGTCAAACTAGGAAATAATATGGAAGTGAATAAGATTTATCATTCATTGGTGGTATATAAAATTCAGCACAAAGATCAAAGGGTTAATGTTCTGACACATTAGGCATAGCTCCTTAGAAATCTTTGAGGATTGCTTTTTTTACTGAAGTTACAGTTAATTTACAATGTTGTGTTAATTTTAAGTCTATAGCAAAGTAATTCAGTTACACACACACACACAAATGCACATGTATATATATGTTCTTTTTCAGATCTTTTCCACTATAGATTATTATGAGATATTGAGTGTAGTTCCCTGCTGTTTACCTATTTTAGGTATATTAGTGTGTATATGGCACGCCTCTCCAGTACTCTTGCCTGGAAAATCCCATGGACGGAGGGGCCTGGTGGGCTGCAGTCCGTGGGGTCACGAAGAGTCGGACACGACTGAGCGACTTCACTTTCACTTTTCACTTTCATGCATTGGAGAAGGAAATGGCAACCCACTCCAGTGTTCTTGCCTGGAAAATCCCAGGGACGGAGGAGCCTGGTGGGCTGCCGTCTGTGGTGTCACACAGAGTCGGACACGACTGAAGCGACTTAGCAGCAGCAGCAGCAGCAGCAGCAGTGTGTATGTATTAATCCTAGGCTTCCCAGGTGGCGCTAGCGGTAAAGAACTCTCCTACTAACGCAGAAGACACAAGAGACAAGGGTTTGATTCCTAGGTTGAAAAGATCCCCTGGAGGAGTACATGGCAACCCACTCCAGTATTCTCGCCTGGAGAATTCCACAGATAGAGAAGACTGACCGGCTATGGTCCATAGGGCAGCAAAGAGTTGGATATGACCAAAGTGACTTAGCACGCATGCACACACATGTTAATCCCAAACTCCTAATTTATCTCTCTCATACTGACTCTCTCCACCGCACCCTGTTATCCACTTTGGTAGCCATAAGTTTGTTTTCTATGTCTGCAAGTTTATTTTTGTTTTGTAGATAAATTCATGTGTATCATTTTTTTAGATTCTGAATATGTGACATATATTTGTCTTTCTCTGTAAGATTTACATCACTTAATATGATAATCTCTAGTCCATCCACGTTGCTGCAAAAGGCATTATTTCATTCTTTTTATGGCTGAGTAATATTCCACTGTATGTGTATATCTATATATCTATATACACACACCACATCTTATTTATCTATTCTTCTGTTAATGGACATTTAGGCCGCTTCCATGGTTATTGTAAATACTGCTGCAATGAACATTGGGGTGCGTGTATCTTTTTGAATTATTATTGTTTTCTCTGAATATACATTCAGGAGTGGGATTGTTGGATCATATGGCAACTCTCTTTTTAGTTTTTTAAGGACCTTCCATACTGTTTTACATAGTAACTTCACCAATTTACATGTCCACCAACAGCATAGGAGGGTTCCTTTTCCTCCATACCCTTACTATTTGCGACTTTTTAATAAAGGCCACTCTGACTGGTATGAGGTGACACCACATTGCAGTTTTGATTTGCAGTTCTGTAATAATTAGTGACACTGAGCATCTTTTCATATGTTTGTTGGCCATCTGTATACCTTTTGAGAAATGTCTGTTTAGGTCTTCTGCTCATTTTTTGATTTTTGTTATGTTAAGCCATATAAAGTGTTTGTATATTTTGAAAATTAATCCCTTGTTGGTAGCATCATTTGAAAATATTTTCTCCTAGTCTGTAGGTTGTCTTTTCATTATGTTTATAGTTTCCTTTGCTGTGTAAAAGCTTTTAAGTTTAATTAGGTCCCATTTGTTCTTTTTTTTTTTCCATTACTGGAGGAGACAGATCCAAAAATATATTGCTGCAATTTATGTCACAAAAGTGTTCTGCCTATGTTTTCCTCTAGGAATTTTATAGTATCTTGTTTTCTATTTAGATTTTTAATCCATTTTGAGTATTTTTTTTATATGGTGTTAAACCTAATTCTTTTACATATACCTGTCCAGTTTTCCCAGTAACACTTATTGGAGAGACCGTCTTTCTTCATTGCATAGTCTTGCTTCCTTTGTCATTGATTAATTGACCATAGGTTCTTGAGTTTATTTCTGGGCTTTCCATTCTGTCCCATTGATCTATATGTCTGTTTTTGTGCCAGTGCCAAACTGCTTTGATTACTGTAGCTTTATGGTATAGTCTGAAGTCAGAGAGCATGATTTCTCCAGCTCCATTTTTCTTTCTCAAGATTGTTTTGATTATTGGGGTATTTTGTGTTTTCATACAAATTTTTAAAAATTTTGTTCTAGTTCTGTGAAAAATTCCATTGGACATTTGATAGGGAATGTACTGAATATGTAGATTGCCTTGAGAAGTATGGTCATTTTAACAATATTGATTTTTCCAATCCACAAACACAGCATATTTTTTCATTTGTTTGAGTCTTCTTCAATTTCTTTCATCAGCATCTAATATTTTTTGGAGTACAGATCCTTTACTTCCTTATATAGGTTTATTCCTATGAATTTTATTCTTTTTTGTATGGTGGTAAATGGGATTGTTTCTTTACTTTCTTTTTGTGGCATTTTTTGTTAGTGTGTAGAAATGCAAGATTTCTGTATACTAATTTTGTATCCAGCAACTTTACCAAATTCATTGATGATCTCTAATAGCTTTCTGGCAGCATGTTTAGAATTTTCTATGTATAGCACTGTATCATTTGCAAACAATGTCAGTTTTACTTCTTTTCCAATTTAAATGACTTTTATTTACTTTTCTTATAATAGCTGTGGCTATTACATCCAAAACTACAGTGAACAAAAGTGGCAACAGTGGACATCCTTGTCTTCCCTGATCTCAGGGGAAAAATTTTTTGCCCTGAGTAAGATGTTACAGTGGGCTTCCCAGGTGACACTAGTGGTAAAGAACCCACCTGCCAAAGCAGGAGACCTAAGAGATGTATGCTTGATCCCTGGATTGGGAAGATCCCCTGGAGAAGGGCATGGCAACCCACTCCAGTATTCTTGCCTGGAGAATCTCATAGATAGAGGAACTTGGCAGGCTACAGTCCATAGGGTCACACAGAGTCAGACACAACTGAAGTGACTTAGTGCACACACACACATACACACACACTCACAAGATGTTACATGTGGGTTTGCCATATATGACCTTTATTATGTTGAGGTATGCTCTCTCTATGCCCACTTGCTGGAGAGTTTTTCTCATAAATCATTTTGAATTTTATCAAAAGATTTTTTTCTGCATCTGTTGAGATGATCATATGGTTTTCATTCTTCCATTAGTTGATACAATGTATCACATTGATTGGTTTATGGATACTGAGTAATCTTTGTATCCCTGGGATAAATCCCACTTGATCATGATGTATGATCCTTATAAAGTATTGTTGGAATTAGTTTGCTAATAATTTGTAGAGGATTTTTTCCGTCTATGGTCATCAGTGATATTGGCCTGTAATTTTCTTTTATTCATTATGCTTTTGTCTTGTTTTGGTATCAGGGTGATGGTGGCCTCATAGATTGAGTTCAGTAGTATTTCTTCCCATGTAATTGTTTGGAATAGTTTCAGAAGTGTTGACTCTTCTCTAAATGCTTGGTAGAATCCACCTGTGAAGGCATCTGATCCTGGACTTTAGCTTGCTGGAATTTTTTAATTACTGATTCGATTTCAATACTGGTAATTGGTCTATTCATATTTTCTATCCCTGGTTCAGTTTTGAGTGGTTGTAGCCTTCTAAGAATTTGTCCATTTCTTCTAGGTTGTCCATTTTATTGGTGTATAGTTGCTCCCTAGTAGTCTCATGATCCTTTGTATTTCTGTGGTATTGGTTGTAATTTTTCCTTTTCCATTTCTGATTTTGTTGATTTGGGACCTCTCCCTTTTTTCTTGATGAGTCTGACTAACAGTTTATCAATTTTGTTTATCTTTTCAAAGAACCAGCTTTTAGTTTTGATGATCTTTGTTTTCTCAGTCTCTCATCTATTTCTGCTCTGATCTTTATGATTTCTTTCCTTCTACTAACTTTGTGTTTTATTTGTTCTTCTTTCTCTGATTTCCTTAGATTCAAGTTTAGGTTGTTTATTTGAGGTGCTTCTTATTTCCTGGCCTAGTTTATAATTCTAAATGCTCATGGGAGGGCCAGAGGAGAATGGGCTCGGGTGGAGAGGAATCAAAGTGTACAGAAAGATAACAATTTTTCCTTTTAGTACATGGACTTCAAATAGATATGACAAAATTGTGCTCCCCAGGGCAGAAGGGAGGATCAATACAGTTCCCAGGGCACAGGCTACTTTGAACCCGCACCCCATCCTGCCACATGCCTGCTCTCCAGGCACTGTGAGCAGTCTCACCAACTGTAAGGGACAGCTCTGATCTTGGGACTAAAAGTAAGAGGGATCAACATGTTTTAGGCAAATAAACAGTTGGAATTCATAGCAGAAACGCGTGTGAATGTATAATTGAGAACGGCCTGCTTGTGCTGCTCTGCTGCGAACATGTGTGTGTGCATGCTCAGTCCCTAAGTCATGTTCAGCTCTTTGTGAACCTGTGGACTGTAGCCTGCCAGGCTCTTCTGTCCATGGGATTTCCAGGCAAGAATACTGGAGTGGGTTTCCATTTCCTCCTCCAGGAGATCTTGCAGACCCAGGGATCGAACACACATCTCATGCATGTCCTGCACTGGCTGGCAGATTCTTTACCACCGAGCCACATAGAACACCTACTGCTAATATCACCACACAGAGTTACTGTGGGAATCATCTCAGTTTGCAGTGTCCAAAACGGCAGCCATGAGCCCTGCATGGCTATCAAGCATCTGAAATGTGATTTGGCTGGTGTAAAATGTGCTATCAACATGCTGGATTTCAAGCAGTATGAAAAAATGAAGAATGTAATGGATCTCATTAATAATTTGTCATACTGATTGATTTGAAATGATAATATTTTGGTTATCACTTTATTCGTTTTCTATTGCAGCTATAACAAATTATTATGAACTAGGTGGCTCAAAATAACCTGAATGTGTGACCTTACAGTTTCGTCAGTTAGAAGTGTAACCCAGGACTGACTGGGCTAAGATTATGGTGTCAGCAGGGCTGTATTCCATTCTGGAATCTAGGGGAGAATCTCTTTCCTTGCCTTTTCCAGCTTCCAGAGGTGGCCCACCTCCCATGGCTCACCTCCTATCTTCCATCCTACAAGAGCTGGACAATTTCTTCTCCCATGGCATCACCCTGACCTTCTCTTCTGCTTCCCTCTTCACTTTCAAGAACCCTTGTGAATTCATTAGGCCCACTCAGACAATCTAGAAAATAGCTGTATCTTAAAATCAGCTGATTAGTGAACTTAATTCCATCTGTAACCTCAAATCTCTTTTTCCATGTAATGTACAATATTGCAGACTTTCAATATCTTTGAAAGGGTCTTTACTTTGCCTCTCATTTGTTGAGCTAAATGTGAAGTGAAAGTCACTCAGTCATGTCTGACTCGTTGCGTCCACATGGACTATAGTCCATGAAATTCTCCAGGCCAGAATACTGGAGTGGGTAACCTTTCCCTTCTCCAAGGGATCTTCCCAACCCAGGAATCAAACTGGGATCTCCTGCATTGCAGGCAGATTCTTTACCAACTGAGCTAGTAGGGAAGGCTGATACATCTTATTTGAGCTAAGTATATCTTATTTGAGCTAAATAAGATAAATTTTACCTGCTTCTTGCTGTATTTTAGTGTGGTTACAAGAAAAGTTAAAGTTACCTATTAGGCTTTCACTATATTTCTATTGAACAGCACTACTCTGAGACAACACATGGAGGTGCTTTGCTGACTATAAAGGGCATTGATGACACAGAATGTTAATTTAAAAAAAAACCCAAAAACTGTTTTCCTCAAAGTTCCTCTTGAAGGTAACAGAAACACACCTCAGCCCACAGATATAAATAATGCCAAAAATAGCTTACTTTTTTGAGAGTTTACTATGTGCCAGAACCTGTGCTTAGATATTAATTTGTTTCATTTCTATTTTAATCTAGAGACAGGTACTGTTGCTATTTACCTATCACAAGTAAGGCTGCCAAGGCACAGAGAGGTTAAGTAATTTGCCCAAAGTCACACAGCCAACTTGTAGAGCCAAGATACTACTCGTTGGACTCCAGAGTCTTCCCTCTAAGAACTATGCATGTGCTAATGGTCAGTTTGCATTCTAAGATGCATAAAGTATCCTGGTCTTAGAAACAACTGGTAGAGGCTGGTATTCTGCGGGCCCACCAGCCTCTCTACCAGGGAACAGGAAATGACATCTTCCCTTGGTGTAGCCTGTCAGAGTGCCTAACACTCTGATCATAAAATATACACATATATAATTTAAATATCTCTATATATGTTTAAAATATTTGTATATGTTCAAATGCAGATATATACTTTAAATATCTTTTTATAACTGCTGATAGACATACGTGTGTATAAATTTCTCATGCATTCCCTTACTTTTCTTATTTATTTCATCCAACTCCTTCACTCTCTCAGAAGTTATCGCTACAGTTCAAGATTTCTTTACATAGCTCCAAAGTCAGTGAAATTTTATTTAACATTTATTTATATGTGCCTTAGTATTTCTATATATAGATATGGAAAGATACATTTGTTGCACGCGCGCACACATCTCACTTTGAATAGCCCCTGATGACCACATGTGTGATGTCTATGTCTTTGTATGTGCACATACGTTTAAGGACATCCATTTCACCAAGAGAAACATTTTAAAATTATGTTGGTGATTCTAGGTCCTTGATCACTGATGCTGATGTGATTTTTTTCAGGATATTTAACCCAAACCATTCACATATTAAGGAGCATGCATACTTGGAATTATATTTTATTTATTCCCCTGCTCTTCCTAATTTACTCTCTACTCAATTTCCTTTCAGGAAAATGTAACATTTGTACCAGAAGAGGTGAGCCCTTGATCCACATCCGCAGCTCCTAATATCTGGACAACATTTAGACCCCCTCTCCCCTCAGCCTTGTACATCTTGGCCACATCCTTGGGCCCAAATTCTGCAGGTCTGCAGATGCATTTTTGGAATTATACTATCTTGTTCTTTAGCCAGAGTTTGGCAAACTCTTTCTGTAAAGGGCCAGATAGTAAATATTTTAGGCTGCAC
The DNA here is from genome assembly GCF_054371585.1 of Giraffa tippelskirchi. Lineage (NCBI taxonomy): Eukaryota > Metazoa > Chordata > Mammalia > Artiodactyla > Giraffidae > Giraffa > Giraffa tippelskirchi. The sequence goes on along the minus strand of NC_137281.1, from coordinate 20,275,709 downwards.
CATCTCTATTATGACTCACCTCTGCCCTTGTAGAGCGTGAGCTGTAGACAATAATGTAACAGAGCAGACATGGCTGGGTTTCAATAAAATTATTCCCAACATGGGTGGTGGGTCTGGATTTGGCCCATTGGCCATGCTTTCCCAACTCCTGCCATACACCAAAGTGGATTTTTATTTCTGGTTATCTGTAGGTCATTTTCACATATGTCTAGTTGATGTGTCTGCAGAGTACTTTAAAGTTCAGTGGAAAAGGAACATATTGGTGGCTGAGCTCAAACTTAATTAGGTAGTGAAGCCAAATAGGTGACTTTCAGCATCATTATGTCCTTATCTGATTCCATCCCCCAAGGGCCTGTGAACTCATTGAAGATGACTCCCCAGCCCCTAGCACACAGAAGGTACTCAGTAATGATTAGGAAAAGTAAATAACACCGTGGAAGATCTAATTATAATTAGATAAAATGCTGAGACTTCAAGTATAGTGTTCATTCAAGACTTTTTCAGAAATGAATGGACAGTTTAAATTCACCTATTATCTGACTGTCAGTGGAAATGATCGTTTATGTTAGCTTTGCAAATAAAGAGGAAAAACTCTGGGCCCACCAAAATTATTCCCAAACACTTGAACGGATAAATGGATGATGGCTTTTCTCAAACTTTCCTGTATTTTCCTGGTTGTAGAAAGATGGTAATCTCACCTCTCTTCTCTTTCCCACCCCACGACACCCATCACTTTCTCATCGGGGAACCTGTGGACCACCAAGGCCAGAGAGAGCCTCAGGATCTTTGTCAACCCCATCCTCTAAGCTGCCACTTATAATTAGTCAGAGTCACCTTTAGCTATAAAATCTCTTTGCTACCCCTCAACCAAATGCTAACTGAGCACCTACTAAGTATTCCGTGTTTGTTAGTTCAAGCAAGAATAACCTAAAGGAGCCAGGTAACAAGTAGAGATGCTATAGTCAGGAATGTCAAAGTAAATGCCGTTGGCATTCAGAATGACCCCAAAACCTGAAAACCTTGGGAAATAAATAAACTCCCTTTCCTTTGAGTACCCGCAGTGAGCCGGCCCTACAGGGTCTTTAATGTGCCCCCATTGAATCACACAGCAGTCAGTGGGGGAGGCCTGTTTCATGATCTTTATGAGAAACGGAGGTTCCTAATAATCTTAGCAGCTGAGACTGATACCCACATCTGAGTATATAAGCCACGGAGCATAGGGAAGGTAGACTCCCCAGGAAGAGAGGTGTGGTGGTTAATCTATATGTCAACATGACTGGCCATAGGGTGCCCAGAATAAACATTTCCGGATTTGTCTGTGAGAGTGTTTCTGGATGAGAAATTAGCATGTAAACTGGTGGACAGTAAAGTAGACTGCCCTTCCCAGTGTGGGTGAGCATCACCCAATTCCCTGAGGGCTTGAAAATAAAGAAAAAAGTGGAGAAAAAAGGCATTTCCTCTTTTTTTGTTACCTCACCACTTGAGCTGGGACATCTCATTCATGTCTCCTGCCTTCAGACTGGGATTTATGCCATTGGCTCCCCTGGTTCCCAGGCCTTCAGACTCAGACTGAATCATATCATTGGTGTTCTTGGGTCTCCAGCTTTCAGACCAGCGATCCTGGGACTTCTCAGCCTCCATAATCATGAGAGTCAATCCCTCATAATCAACTAATACCTGTCTATCTATCTACCAATCTGTATTTTATTTCTCTGAGAGGCAAGCCAGTGGGGCCATATAGGAAGGGCAAGCTTCTGCATAAGTGAATGCTTTCTTAAGCTTATTTGAGGGCCTAGAAGAATATGGATATGTGTGTTTAAACAAATGTATGGATGAGTAGATGGATGGGTGGATGGGTGGTGGGTGGGTAGATGGGTGGATGGAATCAGATTGACCAAAGCAGAGCTGGAGGTAGGGTTGGAGCATTAAGCCTGGAAAGATAAGAGGGACTCCCATTATGAAGAGCCTTGAATACCGGTTTTTGAAACTTGGATTTACTGAGGGCAATGCCTCCATGGAGGGAGGCATAACAGCTGCAGCGTGGCAGGGGGCTAGAATTACTGGAACAATGCTGTAAAAGATGAGTTTGGGGAATCCCCTGGCAGTCCAGTGGTTAGAACTCTGTGCTGTCATTGTTGATGGCCTGGGTTCAACCCCTGATTCCAGAACTAAGATCCCATAAGCTGTGTGATGTGGCCAAAAGAAAAAGATGAGTTTGGGCCTAGGGACGTGGAGAAAAGAATGTAGCCTAGAGGAATTACTGAGCATCGTTTGTTGTGTGTCAGGAAGAGCTGAACAGGCATCCTCCTAAGTACCTTATGATCATTCACTCATGTAATCCACACAAGAGCCTTGGGATGTGAGTGTGTTTTCATCGTCTCCATACTATGACGAGGAAGCTGAGACACACAGAGGGTAGGAGTCCATCTGAAGTGGTCCACACAGTGAGGAGGTGGCTGAGCTGGGAGTCTATGTGAGCAGTCTGGCTCCAGAGTCTAGCCCCTTGACTCTAACACCCTGCTGGTTGTCAGCCAGTGGCCCAGAGGACAATAAAGGGGACAGATGGGGGATGGGGAAGGGAAGGCACAGCCAGTAAGATGCTGGGTTCATTGTCGTTGTTCAGTCACTCAGTCGTATCTAACTCTTTACCACCCCGTGGACTGCAGTGTGCGAGGCTTTCCTGTCCCTCACTCTCTCCCGGAGTTTGCTCAACGTTTCCTAGATGATTGACATCACAGTAGTGTCCATGGAAGCTCCAATCCACAGCTCTTCCTTCATCTGACCCCTGGGGCCCTGGTAGCTGGCAGAGCTCCTCACACTCCCCATCTGTGGGAAAGGAAGGGGCATCCTTTCAGGCCAATTGCACAAGCCGTTCCTTTCTTTCTACACTGAATGGCCGGAGCTGTTGCAGGGGACGACTTGTGTCTTGCAGCCCTGGTGGGTGTTGATTTGCTGGTCTTGTCGTTTGGACTCTGACTCTATCACCTGCCACTTAAGACCTGCTGGAGTGGGTGACCCATGTGGGTGAGACACACACAGGGCCTTTCACACACACGCAACTTCTCCAGGCTTGGGGTTGGAGTTGGGGTGAGAGGTGGTGGCAAAAAGAACACAGAGAACTGAAAATGTCCCCCAACAGAAACAGAGCCTTTAACTCAAAGTGAGTCCCATTCAAAACTGGCATTTTGGGGACCAGCCCAGCCTCAACCATCAGTCAGAAGCTGATGTGTTGCAAAGGCCACTTCTGTGTCACCAGATTCAGACTGTGGTTTGTGAGGCTTTCACCATCAGAGAGCAGGCAAAGGTCCCACCACCTAGCCTGAGCTGCCTGCCCAGCCCTGGCATGGACCCCACTGCTCCCAAGAGCTGCCGTGAACCCCTGAGGTCTGTAGGGGGCAGGGGATGCCAGCCCTGGCATAGATTCCACTGCTCCTGAGAGTTGCCGTGACCCCCTGAGGTCCGTAGGGGGCAGGGGGTTGGAGTACCTGTCCACTTAAACCATCATCTCCTGGAAGGTCTCAGTGCACTGCCAGGCCCCTGGGAGGGGATGATAGCTGCCAAAAAGATGAAGATCTCAGGTATGCAGGATTTCATACTTAATTGTCAGTTATTAATCATAATCAAAGGAACGATCACTTAACATTTCTTTGTCAAAGTGAAGTGCTAGATCCTAGTTATTCAGTTTTGTCTGACTCTGTGACCCTTTAGACTGTAGCCCACCAGACTGCTTTGCCCATGGGATTTCCCAGGCAATAATACTGGAGTGAGTTTCCATTTTCTTCTCCAGGGGATCTTCCTGACCCAGAGGATCAAATCGTGTCTCCTGCATTGGCAGGCAGATTCTTTACTGCTGAGCCACCACCTGGGAAGCCCCTGACACATGGTAGGCCCTCTGTAAATAGTTGCCCAATGAAATGATGAATGAGCTGGTAAATGAAGAAATGAATGCAGCAGCACAAGACTTGGAGTCAGGGCCCCAGACCAGTCTAAGCTCTTCATGCCTTGTTAGATGGGCCCTCAGCAAGCCATGCCTCCTCTTAGGACCTCAGTTTCTGCAGCATAACCAGTGGGTGAGTGAGGGAGCCCAGAGACTCTCTTTAATCCTCCTCGGCTTCCCTCCTTGCGGCAGCCATAGTAGTTTTCCTCCTCGAAACAGGACACCAAACAGTTAAAGCACCACCCATCGTCTTTGATTTATGAAGTGGACGACTGGACCAGGAAGCACAACAGAGACAGCCCTGCTCACTTGCAGGAGGAGGCCCCAGAGAGCAGTAATTCTGTGCACACAAAGGCAAGCGGCCGCCCTGGGCCTCGGTCATGCAAGAGATCTCACCCTGTCACGTCCATCCCAGGATGATGCCAGGGCCAGGGTCTGCTCCTGCTCTGTGCAAGGACAGAGGTGGCTTTGTCACCTGGCCTCTGATCCACCCAGCCCAGGACCTCAGCTGCCCACCCTTTGCCCTGGGAACCGAAGTGCAACCCTGCCCCGGTCACCGCCTAGCGCTGCCTTTCAGCATCTGCCAATCTATCAAGATTCAGCTACCGCTGTGAACCCATCAACTCCATGGAAAGGGAAAAAGGAACCCCTCACCACAGCAATTATTTATCCTGGTCTGAACTTCAGGTGACCTTTCCCAGTTCCACAGAAGTTGCAGTTGGGAGCACCTTGGTGGGGAGGTTTTTTTGACCCCCTTCTCTTTTTAACAAACACATTTTTTTTTTCCTGTTCTGTGACCCTGTTTTGCAAAATTTTCTTTTGCAAAAAGATCTCTGGGTGGTCCTTAAGCCATGACAGGCTTGCAGCCTTGGCCCCAGACAGAGAGCAGATTTTATGTGAAAGAAGTCGTTAAAAAAAAAAAAATCTGTGACTCACCCACAGGCCAGCTCACCCTTCGGACATAAACAGGGGCTGTTCTGCACCACAGGCTTTGCCGTGACCTGGGGGATCCAATATTGTAAACTCTGCGGCTGTGTGTTTGTACGTGTGTGTTCCCGAGTCGCAGGAAAATCCAGGCTGCAATAAGGGTTATGCGGGGTGTAACTCCCTGTGTAAATTTAAAGTGACCTAAGGGACATAATTACATAAATCTCATCATGAGACAATATACTTTTTATTTGTTTGAATTTTATTTGTATTGGTAAAACTGACCTGAAACTGACACAAGTTTATTAGAAAAAGGACTCTGTAAAAGCAAGTGGGCTGGTCTTCTTACTTAAGATGGATGTGCCAACTTCTAGTATGATTAGAGAAATGGATAACTCACTAACATCTGTGCAAACCACAATAAAAAGGGATTTAGTGTTACCCCAAGGAAGGCAAGAGAGGCTGTCTGTCCATTAAACGCTTTATTACAGTGCCAGCAGCTTTTTTCTAATTCAGTTATTCCTGCACAGCGTTCAGCACTCTGACTGCCTGTCATCCCACCAGACAGTGCTTGGGGCTGGGAGGTTTTGTGCAAGGTAGGTGACAATCAAATGAGCCACCGAGAAGAGAGGGGCGCCTGACCCTCGTGAAGGATTAACTACAGAAAGTGAGTGTGATCATGTCACACCATTACTTAGAATTTTCACAGTCAATTTCTGAAAATATGAGATAAGTTCTTAAAGAGGCAGTTTTCTCAGGAGCTCAGCAGACCTGGTGGGGTTTTGTTAGATGCTGCATGGCAGAGAGCCTGGAGAAATGGGGTCTGTTGGTGAGGGAGGGCTACTGCCTGCCTTGGGCTACCCTATGTAGGGCACACTGGAGCCAGGCCCTGGAGCCATTTGTGTCCAGGAGTGATGCTTCAAGAAGGAAGAAGCGGGAATGATGCCTCCTGGGACCAGCATGCTCTTTCTCCCTGCCCCCCTACATCCTGATGTCCAGCCTCCCCTGGGGCAACAAAATTGATAGGCATGACCCTTTGGGGATCATGCCAAGTGTGGGGTTTGTGGGAAGCACTTTCTGGTCAGCTGCCTGAGATGCTTGAGTTGATTTGGTGCCAGGATTAGCTGTTCACCTTCCATCACCTCTGTTCCACCTCTGCAACCTCCACCACCGTGATCACAGTCAGCCCTGGAAGACTATATGCCCCTAACTAACACAGGCAGGGGGCGCTGTGCCGGGAGCAGCAAGGGTCCTGTTGCACCAGACCTCACAGTCTGGGAGCTAAGTAAACCACATACTCTGAAATATACTATATTCCTAACACAAGTACACTTGAAACATATGTAATGGGTCTGGCAAAAGGCAAAGAGCAATGCAAAATAGCACGACCTATTTTAGGGCCAGAGCTGAATCTAGTCCTCAGTTATAGACTGGAGATCTGAGATGCAGAGAGAGGTAGATTCCACCTGAGCACACTCAGGGAGAGCAGGGAGGGAGGGCTGGGGTGAGAGTTGTCCACTCCTGTTCCCTGTCCAATGTAGTTATGCTTACGAGGGCCCCCACAGTAGCGGCTTTCTGTCAAGCTAGACTGAAAATATGATTTCTCCCTTTGTATCCGTACGTTTCAACGAGAAAAGTAAACCACAAACGCTTAAGCTTGGTTCTGCTAAAGTAATTTAACACCTGCTGCCACCTGAATCTAATTGAAACAATTCATTATCAAATTTACTGATCTGCTTAATGATTTTGTATTTCTCTCTCAAAATCACCTTCCGCCTTAGCTAGCCTACGTAAATTACTCTTCCCTTTAAATCTGAGTGCTTGCAGGGATCTGGGAGAGCTGATTCAGGTACTCTCACTTTAAAGATGGAATAACAGAGATTCCAGGTGGGGGTCTGGAGAACTTTGACTTTTATGAAGGTCACATAGGAAGTCAGGGAGAACTTGAACCCTGGCTGTGGAGCCCCAAGTGAGGGAGGCTGGTTCCCAGGGCATCTCTAAAGGCAAAATGAAGCAACAGAAAGAGGGGATGAAAACAGAAGAGAGAGGAAGAAAATAAAAGGAAGAAGAAAGGAATTGAAGAAAGGGAAGATGGCAAGCTTTCTTTCCAAGCTGTGCATTTTTTTATGTTTGCTCGGTGGCAGTCTGTTAAAGAAATACTTCATTGTCACTGAGCGCAGAGTCATTAAAGGCACCTTGGAAATTTGGACCCTTTTGCTAGAATCAGGGCTTAAATAGCAACTTAATTTATGACCCTTCTTGAGGCTGATGGCATTTTTGCTCTAAGGTAAGGTCATCGCAGTGGCTCCCCCTCCCAGCGCTTCCCTGTAGAACACGCCAACACGAGAGGCGTTTCCTCTTTACTTTCAAATAACTGATTATTCAACCGCTAAAATGTAAGTCACATATGTATGGAGGCACGTTTGAGTCCACGATGTGTTTCTAAACGAGAGCTTCTTTATATCGGTGTGCAAAAGAGAGGAAAGAAAAGAGGGGGGGAACCCACGAATAAGCTTGTGAATAATTAGATCAGAGAGAGATGCCACCTTTTCTCAGTGTTGGAACTGTGAGGGGAAAAAGTACTAGCATATAATTGACATAATTGATCTAGTATTTTTTTCCCTTTTTGCTGCAGTAATTTTTATGCATGCCATTGTTGCTGTTATTATCCAGGATGTGATCTTGTGTGGTTGATAATACAGACTAGATATGAATACGGGGACGCACCAGCCAATCACAAATCTATAGTGTCTATTTCTGCATCACCAGGTGCTATCTCATGGGAAATATCCTCTTTTTTGGCAGGCACACCGAGCGCTGCATTATCTGTCATTTTCATTAGATTCAAGCTACAGCTGAGCCAAAAAGACTTAGTTCTAGCATATGTGCTCAAAATGGCCAAGCTGCGATTGTCCAAATTCACCCTTTCAGGATTGCATTACAACAACTGGAGCTAAAGCTGGAAATTAGAGTGAGCAAAGAGCCTGAATTCCATTTGGGAAACCACAAACACCGTAAGCTCCTAAGATTGGAGCTTATTATCGTGATCACCTCTAAGGAGAAAGGAGACACTGACTTCCATCAGGAGGCTCATTTTTTAGCATCTCTTGGGTAGGGACAGAGGATAGTGTCAGCCTGCATTTTGAGGCCTATTAACAAAGAAAACCTGAGCTGTTTCATTCCCTTCTGGGCCTCTCAATATACCCTGGCCTCCTAGGATGCTGTGGATTCTGTCCCCAGGACTTGCCCCCAGCCAGCCAACTTTGACTGCCCTAGGATGGTGTCCACTGCTGGTTGTGTGATTAGTCTGGGTGCCATGAAAACCAACCATATGTCCATCAGCAGACAACTCCTACAATAGTCTTGAGAGATGAAATAATCCAACAGTCATGAACCTGGGTCTTCACATAAGTCTCCACCTATTGGATAGATGTAATGCTATATTCGAGCATGTGTAGGGGACATATCACAAAATTAAAACCAATTTAAAACACTAAAAATGGGAGACTTATAGGGCTTGGGAGGATAGTCACTCTACCCAGGGGACTTCATGTTATTTTAAGTACATATTAAAAAAAATAGAATAGGGTAGTTGTTCAAGCAGAGAATGACTTTCTTAAAAATCAAAAGGCCAGTGGAAATGTAAAATGGTTACCTTCTGTGGAAAATGAAATGGTGATTCCTCAAAATATTAAATATAGAATTACAGTATGACCCAGAAATTCCACTGCTGTATAAACCCAAAAGAGTAGAAAGCAGTCTGGAAGGGATCTTTACATACCCATGTACATAGTAGCGTTAGTCACAATAGTCAAAAGGTGGAATCAACCCAAGAGTCCATCAACAGATGTATAAATAAACAAAATGTGGTCGATGCATACTATGAAATATTGAAAAGTGGAAGTGTTAGTCATTCAGTTGTGTCCGACTCTTTGCAACCCCATGTACTGTAGCCTGCGAGGCTCCTCTGTCCATGAAATTCTCCAGGCAGGAATACTGGAGTGGGTCCATCCCCTTCTCCAGGGGATGTTCCTGATCCAGGGATCAAACCCAGGTCTCCTGCACTGCAGGCAAATTCTTTACCATCTGAGCTATCAGGGAAGCTTGACAACGCAATATTATTCAGCCTTAAAAAGAAGGACATTCTGACACTTGCTACAACATGGATGAATTTGAAGAGATTATGCTAAGTGAAATAAAGCAGGCACAAAAGGATAAACATTGTATGATTCTATGATTCCACTTATATAATATACCTAAAGTAGTCAATTTCACAGAAGGAAGACAGAGGGGTCATTGTCCAGTGCTAGGGGAGCGGAAAGGGAGGAGCTATTGAGGCACAGGTTCAGAGTTTCTGTTTTGCACAATGAAGAGAGCTCTGTGGATGGAGTGTGGAGACAGTTGCATAACAACACGAGCGTAGTTAATGACACTGAATCGTACACTTAAGATGGTAATTTTTATGTGTATGTTATCACAATAAAAAATTGAAAATAAATTATTGGAATGATACATTTATGTTATATATATATATTATATATATATATATATGTACATTTATATATGGCTTCCCTGGTGGCTCAGATGGTAGAGTGTCTGCTGCAATGTGGGAGACCTGGGTTCATTCCCTGGGTTGGGAAGATCCCCTGGAGAAGGAAATGGCAATTCCCTTGCCTGGAGAATCCCATGGACAGAGGAGTCTGGTAGGCTACAGTCCATGTTGTTGCAAAGAGTCGGATACGACTGAGCAACTTCACTTTCACTTATATATACCACAATTTTATAAAAAGCAATTGGCTTGAATTTGTTTCCTTAAATCTCCTTTACTTAAATCCCCAGAGATGCAAGTTGATGTCACCAGATGCCAAGAGTAAGTTTGGACCTCAACATCCCCTTTGGGTTCAGAACAGTGTCTGAGCAGCAATTAAATACCTTTGTTAACAAACAAACAAACAATAACAGCAAAAACTCTTCTGGCAGGTTGGCAGAAGCCACCACCTGGACCCACAATCTGCTCGAGTCTGTGTCCCAGTGATTCCAAGTTGTCCTGGAGTCTTCTGCACTGACATTGAGGGTGAGCCCTTGGCCCACGCTTCCTTTGAGCTGTATGCAAAGTTCAAAAGACAGTAGAAACAGCCTGAATTTGCCTGTAAGAGTGCGTGCTGTCCCAGAATTATCTTGTGTTTTATGCCAGGGCAGTGACTTCACACATCAAACAGCAGAGGATTTCTACAGGGAGAAATTGGCTGATGGAAACTTTGTCCTGAACCACATACTGCTGGTATCATGACATCATGTCCATGGCAAGTGGGTCATCATTTGGGACTGGTGAAGGACAAGCAAGCAGGGAGAGAGAGAGTATGAATGCTTGGGAAGCCAGGAGTACTTTAAATCCAGGAGTGCAGGTTCAGGAAGGAGGTCACCATAGCTGTGTATGTGTGTGTGCTCAGTCGCGAAGTCATGTCCAACTTTTTTGCAACCCCACAGACTGTGGTCTGCCAGGCTCTTCTGCCCATAGAATTTCCCAGGAGAGAATACTGACGTGGGTTGCCATTTCCTCCTTCAGGGAATCTTCTTGACCCAGGGATCAAACATGCATTGGCAGGCAGATTCTTTAGCACTGTACCACCTAGGAAGCTCTCACCATAGCTGAGTGGAGGCGAAGCTGATGATGGTTATTTTGCCATAACAAAATACTATAGACTGGATGGCTTACATAGACATTTATTGTCTCTTACTTTAATGGTAAGGTCATTAATCCCATCATGAGGGCTCCACCCCCATGACCTCATCTTGTTACTGAGTCCAAGCTCATACAGCTCTTGCCACACAATAGGACAATAAATGGAGAGATGAGTTGTTGGTGCAGGGAATAGCAGCTTTATTCAGAAATCCAGCCGACCAAGAAGATGGTGGACTAGTGTTCTAAAGAACCATCTTACTCAAGTTAGAATTCAGACTTCTTTTATACTAAAAAGGGAGGGTGTATATTTGGTTGCTGTAAACTTCTTTGTGCTGAAATCCTTTGTTCTTGCAGGTGTCCACATAGGTCAGGTCACAGTATTCCTAGAAACTTCCAATAAGACAAATGGTATTTTCTGTTTTGCCACTTGTTATCTCTGTGTGAATAGAAAAGTATTATACCTTTAAAAATCAGAGCCTTAAGAATGAGCTATCCCATACATGTAGGCTATAGGCAAGATTCTTAACTCATAGCAAAAGTGCTATAATATAAAAGTTAAAGAAACAGATCCAATATAGAGTCAGATTTGTTCCCTATTACAATTTAGCTCTAATTACCATCCAATCACCCCAATTCCAGATACTGATAACCTCACAGGGTTCTTGGATTTCCCCAGTCAGTAGAAATGGACTAGAGTCCAGACAAGAAATTCAGGCAAGGCTTTACTGGGGCCGCTGCTGCAGCAGGGGAGAGTGAGAACAAGAAACAGGTTCCCTTGCTCTCTGCCTAAGTGGGGAGTGGGGGTTACATGGTTTCTTGTATAGGGTGAGGCAGCTGTTGAGCTATTTCAAATCCTGAAAGATGATGCTGTGAAAGTGCTGCACTCAATATGCCAGCAAATCTGGAAAACTCAGCAGTGGCCACAGGACTGGAAAAGGTCAGTTTTCATTCTAATCCCAAAGAAAGGCAATGCCAAAGAATGCTCAAACTACCACACAATTGCACTCATCTCACACGCTAGTAAAGTAATGCTCAAAATTCTCCAAGCCAGGCTTCAGCAATACGTGAACCGTGAACTTCCAGATGTTCAAGCTGGTTTTAGAAAAGGCAGAGGAATCAGAGATCAAATTGCCAACATTCGATGGATCATCAAAAAAGCAAGAGAGTTCCAGAAAAACATCTATTTCTGCTTTATTGACTATGCCAAAGCCTTTGATTGTGTGGATCACAATAAACTGTGGAAAATTCTTAAAAAGGTGGGAATACCAGACCATCTGACCTGTCTCTTGAGAAATTTGTATGCAGGTCAGGAAGCAACAGTTAGAACTGGACATGGAACAACAGACTGGTTCCAAATAGGAAAAGGAGTACGTCAAGGCTGTATATTTTCACCCTGCTTATTTAAGTTACATGCAGAGCACATCATGAGAAACGCTGGGCTGGAAGAAACACAAGCTGGAATCAAGATTGCTGGGAGAAATATCAATAACCTCAGATATGCAGATGACACCACCCTTATGGCAGAAAGTGAAGAAGAACTAAAGAGCCTCTTGATGAAAGTGAAAGAGGAGAGAGAAAAAGTTGGCTTAAAGCTCAACATTTAGAAAAGTAAGATCATGGCATCTGGTCCCATCACTTCATGGGAAATAGATGGGGAAACAGTGGAAACAGTGTCAGACTTTATTTTTTTGGGCTCCAAAATCACTGCTGATGGCGATTGCAGCCATGAAATTAAAAGACGCTTACTCCTTGGAAGGAAGGTTATGACCAACCTAGATAGCATATTAAAAAGCAGAGACATTACTTTGCCAACAAAGGTCTGTCTAGTCAAGGCTATGGTTTTTCCAGTGGTCATGTATGGATGTGAGAGTTGGATGGTGAAGAAAGCTGAGCACTGAAGAATCGATGCTTTTGAACTGTGGTGTTGGAGAAGACTCTTGAGAGTCCCTTGGACTGCAAGGAGATCCAACCAGTCCATCCTAAAGGAGATCAGTCCTGGGTGTTCACTGGAAGGACTGATGTTGAAGCTGAAACTCCAATACTTTGGCCACCTCATGCGAAGAGTGGACTCATTGGAAAAGACCCTAATGCTGGGAAGGATTGGCGGTGGGAGGAGAAGGGGACGACAGAGGATGAGATGGTTGGATGGCATCACCGACTCGATGGACATGGGTTTGGGTAGACTCTGGGAGCTGGTGATGGACAGGGAGGCCTGGCGTGCTGCGATTCATGGGGTCGCAGAGTCAGACACGACTGAGCGACTGAACAGAACTGAACTGAGAGGTGTGTCTAGGGGTCCAGCTGGAGAGGTGACCTGGGTGTTTTACCCACCTCTTTGGTGGCGTTGTGTGCAGGGGGCATGTGCAGTACCCTGCTTTTGCTTCCAAATCTTTAGAAGAGATAATTGGGTATTTTTTGGTCTTTTTGTATCTTTTTGTCCAGAACTTGCCCTAAATGAGCATGTACACAGTTATTTTTAGCCCCATATAGTTTTGTTGTATTCTGTTGCTTAAGGAGAGGTGTGTCCAGGTGCAAGCTCTGCAGCACTACAGCAAAGGGTCCCAGGTCCCAGCCTGTACTGAGACAGGGCTGGGGTTTCAACATATGAGTTTGGGGGACACAAACATTCAGTCTGTAGCAAATGTGGTTTTTATCTGAGCCATTCATCCTGGAGCTGGAGTGAGTGTTCCGTATCAACTCAGCTCTCAGTCCTTGCACCTCCTGTTCTCACTTCCTGCCATGCTTTGGGCTCCATGTTTCTGCCTCCAACTCCAGTCAGACTGGAGGATTCCGTTTATGAACAGCAAATTAAGTAACCTACAAAATATCTGATTTTTTTAAAGATATTCTCCTACAGGAGCCCTCCCTGTTGTCTATTAATTGTACCGTGTTTTGAAACAACATAATTTTTTTTATTAAAAGAAATTTTCTCTTGTATTTCCCTTCAATTATCACCATGTTACTGGAAACGAGGTAAGGCAATCGGAAAACAGTTGAGTGAGAGAATATACAAACAAACTTTCAAACTGTCTTTCAGCAAGTGAGGCTGAAGTTATTGAATATGCAAATTGCCTTATTAAAAGAAGAATGATGTCTTTTTCAGCAATCAGTTTAATTACAGTGGAACCCTTCAATAGAGAAATCAACTTGTTTCTCAGAATAAAAATTCTTTAGAGAGGGAATTTAGGTATAACACATCTAAATGAGAAGATTTACATGGGGTAGGAAAAAGTACTTGCATAAATGGACCACGAGCTGCCAGGAGAGGTGCAGGAGATATCAGATGCCTAATTGCTCTTCCTGCATCCTTCTGAGCCCTGTTACCTGTCTTCCATTCTCCTGCTCCAAAGCTCAGAGAGAGGGAAGGTGTAAAGGCCTATGAAATGTATTTATCCAAAGGATACACAAGGCTATATATTCCCTACAAGAGTGGTATGGATTGTATGGGGTGAGGTGCTTAAGCGCTAGGACCAAAACAAATGTGATTTAATCATTAAGAAGACCTTTCATCAGAACTCTGTCCATTCTACTCCAAACATTTCCCTCTCCCTTCTAGTGACCATCAAACTTTGCTCTTCATCAGACAGAGACAACAATGGCCACTAGTGAAGACCTCAGGAAGTTGTACTCTGGCTAGGGTAAATAGATCCAGAGAGAGCCATATCCCACATCCTATATAGTCAGATGCTTCAGTATCATGGTACTCATGGAAAGGTGACAGACCAGGACTAGGGCAGAGATTTGAAACCCGACTTCTTGGATTGAATCTTGGCTACACAGGACATTAGCTTATTGACTGCAGGCAAGTTGTTTATCCTCTGTATGCTTCTGTTTCCTTGTCTATAAAGTGAGGAGATAACACTGTCTATGTCATAGGATGGTTCTGAAATTTAAAGAGGCAACAGCTGAGTGTAATAGCTGGCATGTAGCAGGCACTCAAAGTTAGTTGGTAGTAGTGGAGGCTGCTGCTGCTGCTGCTAAGTCGCTTCAGTCGTGACTGACTCTGTGCGACCCCAGACACGGCAGCCTACCGGGCTCCTCCGTCTCTGGGATTCTCCAGGCAAGAACACTGCAGTGGGTTGCCATTTCTTTCTCCAATACATTTAAGTGCAAAGTGAAAGTGAAGTCGCTCAGTCTTGTCTGACTCTTCGCGAGCCCATGGACTGAAGCCTACCAGGCTCCTCCGTCCATGGGATTTTCCAGGCAAGAGTACTGGAGTGGGATGCCATTGCCTTCTCCGAGTAGTGGAGGCAGCAGTAACAATAGCTCAAATCTCCTCTGCACACTCTGATGCTTTGTTACCTTAACTTTCACACAGTCTGAAATGCAAAACATGAAATTCACACATGCTCAAGGAATGCACAGGCAAGTGTTCCTTCAGTGAACCTTGTAATCTTGAGCACCGACCATATGTCATCAGTGAAAAAAACTGGAAAAAAAAAAAACTCTGTCCTTTTTCATTCTAGTAGAAAGACAATAAATAAAAGGCATGATAAACATATAAATGATAGAGCATTTCAGAAGTATCCACATGGACATAAGGAGAAAGCAAAGAAAGATGTCCCAGAAGATCTGGGATGAGATGAGCAGCTGTCATCTAGATAGATGGTCAAAGTGGGTCTCATCGAGAAGGTGAATCATAAGCAAAGACTTCTAGTAGGAGAGGAAGAGAGCTATGGATATGTAGGGTGGAAAGTTCCAGGCAGAGGTACAAATGCCCTGGGACAGAAGTGGGTCTTTCAAGTTCCAGGCACAGCAGCAGTTCAAAGGGTCCAGAGAGGCATTGGAGAAAAGTTGGAGACAATGTCAGAAAGCAATAGAAGCCAGATTACATAGAGCCTTTTGGGCCACTGTAATGATTTTGCCTTACAATTGTATGAAATGAGGAGTCTTTAGAAGATTTTGATCAAAGGAGTAGTATTGTCTGACTCATATTTTAAAAGAAAAAACATGATTTTGAGTTAACTGGGATGGATATGGAACCTATGAAGAGACTACTACACATATCTGGACTGGTCGCGGTGGATATGAACATATTCTAAATACGGGAAAATTTTTAAAAACAATCCAGTGTACTTTAACAGATTAAATGTGGGGCCCAAGAGACAGAAAGGAGACAAGATGACTCCAAGATTTCATTTAATTAAAACACACTACCTTGAAAACAAGAAATCCCTGACAACCTTGTTTATTGTGAAAACAAGTCTACATTTACATTTACATGATTTAAATTGCCATGCATTTACCTAGAGTACTGAACTAATATAACTAAATACAGCATGTTAAAAATTAAGTCAAATTAATAACTTATCACCTACATCTCAGATAAGGAAAAGTTCATATGAAGAAATTCAAGTGATAGATGGATTGCACTCACCAATATTTTATTTTGGCATGTTGCTTGAACACAACAAATCTGTTCCTACCTCAGAGCCTTTGCACATGTGATTCCTTATTCCTAGAACATCCTTCTCCCACATGTTTGAACAGTTGGCTCTTTTTCCTCATTAGCTCAAGTATCCTGTCCATTTAGATCATGTATCTGTTGATTTAGTCAAGGTTCTCAGAGAAACAGAACCAACAAGGCGCATATAAAAAGAGAAAGAAGTTTCTTATAAAGATTTGGCTCACATGATTCTGAGAAGTCCTAAGTCTATAGTCATTAAGCTAGAAAACAAGGAAGCTGATGGTTTAAGCTCCTCTCTGAAAGCTAGCAGGCCTAGGATCCAAGAGGGGCAGATGTTTCAGCTCAAATGTGAAGGCTGGAAAAAATGATGCCCCAGATAATGCATTCAGGCAGGAGGAGTTCCCTCTTATTCTTGAGACAATCAGCCCTTTCCTTCTATTTGGGCCTTCAACTGATTAAATGAGGCCCACCCACACTGGGAAGAGCAATCTGCTTTGTTCAGTCTACTGATTCAAATGTTAATCTCATCCAAAGCACCCCTATAGACACATTCAGAATAACATGTCAGGGTGCCCCAAGGTGCACACATAAAATTAACCATTACACCTGCTTTGTCCCTATTGCTTTTGTCATTTTATGAGATTATCTTAGTTTTTGGTTGTTTCTCCATCTATCTATGTGCTTGTCTTCCCTGTGAGAAGATAATCTCTGCCAGCAGTTTGTCGAACAAATGAATAAGTGAATAAATGAAGGAAAAATAATTGCACATGTGATTTGAGTTTTAGGAAAGAGAGGCGTGGAATTTCATGAGGCCAGGTGATGTTGGTGCAGAGAGATGATGGTGCTTGACGAGAAACAGAAGGAGCCTGAGGAAGACTGGATGGGACTTGGGTGAGGGACTGGGGAGGAAGTGGACGGGATGAGATCAAACCTTATGGGAAGAAACAGAAATCCATCTCTGACAGCCAAATCCCTCTGCATGCATTCTGGCTTTTATTTTTAATCTGGAGTAAAACATCTCCTGACCTGACCCCGCTGACTGTGAGCCAATGCAGCAAATCAAAGCCCAGAGCAGGGTGGGTCCTGGGCTGGGCTTCTCTGGGAAAGTGAGGGGGCAGCAAGACTGGAAATGAACTCGTGGTCTCATTCCAGTTCTGGGCGGCCATTTGTCTGAGGACACAGGGGCCGGGTGGGCCCAGTTCATCACAATGGCAAGGCCACCTCCAGAGGCCCAGACCAGGACAGTTAGGAGGGCAGAGTCCCATAGACACAAACAACCCTCTGCCAGAGTTCTTACATCAGCATTCCCATGGGCACATGGAGTTCTGTGTTTTGTTGATTGATTTTAATGAAAAATGAAAAGAGAAGCTGTCTTCAAGTGTTAAATGCTATGTGCATAAATGTTATCAAAACGCCGAAGAAAAATGCCCCACACAAGACTTAAACTAAAATCATCTTTCCCAAGTTGTCATGGGATTTTTTTAAATAAATCTTACATAGCAGTGTTTGCAGTATCTTCCTCAGGGGTTCTCTCTGCAGTGAAGTTCTAGAGGGGATGAACTGTGCGGTCAGCATTTGATCAGAGTCTCAGAGACAGGACAGGTCTTTCTGGGTGGGGTCACTGGGAGGGGACACAGCCTGGGGAGGAGAGAGACAACTACTTGGGCCCTGAGTAGGCAGGGAGGGGCCGGAGCACAGAGACACGCCTCGAGCAAAGTGTGTCCACACCCTGTCCTTCCGGGCAGGGGTGGCCCCTGCTGGGGACAGGTTAGGAGCCACTGCCTGCTGGTCAGGGCCTTTCCTCCTGCTTCTTGTCCGAGAACGAGGGGCCTGACCCCTGTCTATAGCCAGCCTGACTCAGTGCCCAGACCTTGGGAAGGTTCTGCTCCGGGAATCAAGAAGATAGAGACCCAGCCCTACCCATAGGAACCTACGATCATGGGAGAAACCCTCCAAGGGGAGAGAGGCCCACTCTGGGACAAGAGGGACTGTGACCTGGGTCTGCAGAGATCAAGGTGGGCACAATTCTGGGACCAGAGTCCTTGAGTTAGTTTATATGGGAGGTGAAAAGAGATGACTCTCCAAACAGGTGACAGGGACCAAGGCAAGAGCTGGTGTTGAGAATAACCTACTCCAAGGAATGGCTAAGAGCTGGCCCTATCTGGATTCAATACAGAAATTCCCTAGATCCCAACAGCCCTAAGGCTGTGGGGTCAGGGGAAGGATGGTGGACACAGCTGTGGGAGTTGACGATCAAGCCTCTAACTTTTTGAAGTGACTCTGGAGCATCAAGCTGAAAAACAACACAGAAAAGTCAGTAAGAAACAACTCAAAAGAAAAATAGAAAAAGATGTAGAGAGACCCTTTACAGAAGTGGATATCCAAGTAGCCAGTGAACATGCAAATAGGTGCCAGAGCTTGTAACCATCAGAGAAATGTAAATAAAAACCACAGTGAAATATCAGCACGCAAAATGGCAAAACCAGAAAAGATGAAGAAAGCCAGGGGTTGACAAGCATGTAGAGCCAACAGGGCTCTCAGCCCTGCTGGTGGGTGTGGGGATTGGTACAACCACTCAGGAAAACCGTTGTGCACTGTCTTCCCTGTGTATGCTCCATTAGGCACTGCCTCCTGCAGGGCGGCACCTGGTCGGCTCATGCCCAGTACCAGCCGCACGAAACATAATCACCCGAATGGGAAACCATCAAACGCCCGTCCGCAGGAGGAGGGGGGGAATAAATGGACCGCGGTGCAGTTACAAGATGGATGACTGCAGGCACTTTGTACTTCAATTTAAGCATTTCTAAAAATGACTTGGGGTTGGGAAGAGTGGGAGGAGCTAAGGCTTTAGGGCGGGCTCCTCGGAGCTGGAGGAGAGGGGTGACGACAGTGGTGGTGTCAGTGGTGCTTTGTGGCTTTGAGAGCATAAATCAGACCGTGACGCCCCTGTTTCCGGCTCTGTGATGCATTTTGGCTGCACTTAAGATGAAACCCGAGCTCGGCCGCCATGACCACGTGTCCATCCCCCACCTGCACTTCCTCTCTGTCCTCACTCACTCTGCCTAGCCACCTTGCCCTTGCCAAGGTCACTCCCACCTCTGGACATTTCTCTGGCTCTATTTCTCTTCCTCTAGAGTTTTATTCAGTTCATCTCTTGAGAGAAGTTCCCTGACCACCGTCAGAGCCATTGCATTGATTGTACAAACCCAGGGGGTGCTGCTGTACCCCCTCTCCCCAGGGTCCATGTGAATGACACCTTAGGGTTGGTGCAGGACGCTGCCTGGCCAGACGCACCTTCTTCCTTGATACTTCACTCCATTTTCTTCCTAGGTGTTAATATAGATGTTCAGTTGTCTGAAATGTCCTTGTTCATTGTCAATTGTTCATTGTCTGTTCTCTCCCACAAGAATAGAAGGTCTTCA
The DNA here is from genome assembly GCF_054371585.1 of Giraffa tippelskirchi. Classification (NCBI taxonomy): domain Eukaryota; kingdom Metazoa; phylum Chordata; class Mammalia; order Artiodactyla; family Giraffidae; genus Giraffa; species Giraffa tippelskirchi. Next base: position 20,256,333 of record NC_137281.1, on the reverse strand, counting down.
AGGGCAGAGACCTCATCCTTCTTGTTTACAGCACTAACCCCAGTGCCTAAGTCAAGATAGGTATTTACTAATTAATTACATGTTGAATGAATAAATAAAAGGACAGCTGGGAAGTGAGGGTGACTGTGGGAGCTCCCAGAGCTGGCGAGGCCCTCAGCCCAGGGCCCACACAAATGACCCCAACTAGCCCCTACCTTGCTGGGCTACTGAGAGAATTAGTATGATCCCCATTTTCCAGGTTGGGAAACCGAGGCTTGGAGACAAGAGAAGTGGTGTTCATGAGAAAGGATCACAACCAAAATTTAAACTCAAGTTTGCTCCCCACCCAGACCCTGCTCAGATCACAGACTCTTCTACCTGCTCACCGCTGGGCAGACTCTGGGACTTCCTGGAATTGCAGCCTTTGGAGTAAAACAAGGGGGCTGCTGGGGATACCCTAGGCCTGGCACGGTGCAGGGACGAGCCCTGTGGGTACTGCCAGGAGTCCCTCTCCTCCCCTTCCCCCATCTGAGACTGGCGCTGGCAGCTGCCGCAGCCCACTAAGCTCAGAGACTGTCTGTTTCATTGCAGGAGACAGCTCCCAGAGCAGTCCAAATCCACTTCAAACCACCTTGGCAGCGCCTGGCCACACTGGCCAGATCAAATTTGAAGTTCCAGTGGCTGACAGGCACCGGCTGACTTGATGACAGAAGCGGTTAGGTCAGGGCTTCCTAGCCGGTTCGTTCCTCGTGGAAGTTGAGGCCATGGCTGCCCATCACCCTAGCTCCACTCCTGTCAGAGTACTGACACCCTTCCTGGGTATACGCTGCCTGCTGGGCACTCTGGGATCCTGCATGTGGCACCCTTATAGCCTGTACATGTGTCTGCCAGGTTTCCTGCACCCTGTGACCCCTCAGCCCCTCACCCTCTGGACCCCCTAATGTAGGGAACCTCAGGCAGGGAAACTACCTCCCTCTTCACTACCTGAAACTGAAGCTCTCTCCTTCAGAAGCAGTCGGGTTCTTTACTGTCTGAGCCACCCAGGAAGCCTGCTTGGCTCCCTAGAGCTGCCAAAATTTGGCACATCTCCTAAAGTGATGAGGTGGGTGAAGAAAGCCATTACGCAAAATTTCAGCCTCCTATGGGCAGATAACAGACTGGAGTGGGGGGGGGGGAGGCAGGAAGCAAGGCACTTGTCCTTGTCTCTAACACAACCACACTGACAGGGGCTCTGGGTTGAAGTCAGGTCCCCTAGGGCACGGCCTGTGCCTCATTCTTATGTCCTCTGTCTGCAGACCCAGCACCTAGGGCCCAGATAGTTACAAGAATGCCGAGAGTATTTAGCAGACTATTGTATTAGTTTTCCTGGGGCTGCTCTAACAAATTACTACAAACTTGGTGACTTAAACAAGAGAAATGCATTCTCTCACAGTTTTGGAGGCCGGAAGTCTGGAGTCAGGGTGTCAGCGGGGCTGTGTTCCCTCGGGGGCTCTAAGAGAATATACGTCCCTTGCCTCTTCCAGCCACTGGCAGCTGCTGTCAATCACAGCATCCCTTGATTTGTAGTCACATCACTCCCATCTATGGTCTGTCTATATGTCCCATCTATGCTGTATGCTGTTAGGTTTAATTCCCTCTGCGTTTCTCTTATAAGGATACACGTGATCGCATTAGGACTCACCTGGTTAATCTAGGCTAAGCTCCTCCTTTCAAAATCCCACATGTGGCAATATTCACAGGTTCCAGGGGTTAGAAAGCAAATATGTTTTGAGAGAGGTGTACTTTTCTGTCTACCACAGCTATTATTGAATAACTCGGGATCTCAGGGCAGGCTTTGGTTCACTGGATGCTCATGGCTACTGTTGGGCCAGGTGCTGGCATTGCCCCATTGGATGCATGCGACAGGTGGACCGTGGGGACAGAGCGGAAATATCGATGTTCCTGATGATAATAGAAAAGACGTCTAGAGGCTCTGGTCATCCTGCTTAGGTGTGCCGCACCCACCGGGAGCACTGTGGACACAGAGTCTTGTGTAACGGGGCACTGTGGACCCAGCCTTGGTGACCGGTGTGGAGGTCCATGGAGTCTAATAGGCCTGAGGCTAATCCTGTTCCTGCCTCAGTTTCTGCATCACACCAGCTCACAGCAGGATTATTCTGCATATTAGGGAAAACTGCATATTAGGGAAAACAGCATATGAAGATCCATAGCTCGGGGTGTAGCAAAGAGTATCTAGTCAATGATTATTCCTTTTGTTTATTTGGATAAATGTTCCTGATCCCTCTATGGAGCTAAGCTGGGTGATGGAACAGTTTGCAGGGAGAGCTGTCGGCACCGCCTGGTCACTGACAGCAGCAGCAGTGGGAGGAGTTCTCCAGGGACAATACCAGTTGCTCTTTGTCTGTCCCCTCCTTCATGACTGCATACCACAAAGATACATCAAGAACATTCCTTCTGAAGTGCTGGAGTGAGGGTAATGCAAATCCCTTCTCTGCAGGGACTCGTGGGGCGTGGGGCAAGTACATAAGGAAACTATGTTCTGGGGTGAGAGATGTTATCCGAGTTGTCACCTGGATCTTGGAGGATAAAGCTGTAAAAAAGGAGAGGGGATGCCCTCTTCTAAGGGGCATTGCTTGAACTGAGTCCCACAGGATGTAACCACTGGATACTTGAGCTTTAAGTGTCAATAACTGAAACCTTGCTAAAGACACGTGCGCTTTGTGTCTTGGGGAAAGTGGTGGTGGGGATCAGGAAACAGTGGCTGACAGCACAATAAGAACCTTGCTCAGGGAGACCCTGGTAACAGCACTGCTTGGGGATTACATGGTCCTAAAAATGAGAGTGAAAAAACGGGCTTAAAACTCAACATTCAAAAAACTAAGATCATGGCATCCGGTCCCATCACTTCATGGCAAATAGATGGGGGAAAAATGGAAACAGTGACAGACTCTATTTTCTTGGGCTCCAAAATCACTGAGGATGGTGATTGTGGCCTTGAAATTAAAAGAGGCTTGCTCCTTGAAAGAAAAGTTATGACAAACCTAGACAGCATATTAAAAGGCACAGATAGACCTTTGCCAACAAAGGTCCATGGGTCTGTTGGAGAAGACTCTCTAGAGTCCCTTGGACTTCAAGGAGATCAAACCAGTCAATCCTAAAGGAAATCAGTCCTGAATATTCATTGGAAGAACTGATGCTGAAGCTGAAACTCCAATACTTTGACCACCTGATAGGAAGAACTGACTCACTGGAGAAGACCCTGATGCTGGGAAAAATTGAGGACAGGAGGAGAAGGGGATGACAGAGGATGAGATAGTTGGATGGTATCATTGACTTAATGGTCATGAGTTTGAGTGAGCTCTGGGAGATAGTGAAGGACAGGGAAGCCTGGCATGCTATATTCCATGGGGTTGCAAAGAGTCTGACATGACTCAGGGACTGAAAAATGACTGGATGGTCAGAGTCCTGGCAGGAAATCTAGGTCACACCCCAGAGTGGCTAGAGAGAGTTTAATGACAAGGCCACTCACAGCAGTGTGGGGAGGAAGAGAAAACACCAAGGGATGAAGAGGCACCCAGGGACTAGCAGCAGTGAATAGTCATTACCAGTACCACCTCAAAGCCTGAAGGGTCAAGGAAAGAGCCATCTCCAGACCTGGAGGTCTCCAGCAGTGGGAGAGAGCCACCTGATGGGAACTGTGGCCTTCAGCAAAGGAATGCCACCACTCTCAACCCAGGCCTCAGAAGGGAGAAAGTCACGGCAATAACTGCCAACCACCCACGTTCTCTTGAGGGCTCTCCAATGTCCATTCCTAGCCAGAAATTGGAGGGCATGGGAGCCTATGGATGAAGTCTTTATGGATCCATTTCCTGGAGTACAGAGCAGGAAGAGAAGAATGGGGTGTAGGTCTGGAGGGGCAAACAGAGAATCCTGCCTGATGATGAAGATGGTGACAAAAATGATAATGGTGTGATGGTGCTGCTGCTGATGGTGGTAGTAATTGTGATGATGATGGTGGCATTGACAATGTGGTTGTGGCATGGATGGTGGTGATGTTGGTGCTAGTGATAATGATGTTGATGATGATGATGGTGATGGTGATAATGGTGGCAGTAATAGTGATGGTTTTGGTGATGATGGTGGCAGTGATAACGTGGTGATGGCAGAAATGGTGGTGATGATGGTGTTAGAGATTATGATAGTGATGATGGTGATGGTGATGGAGATTACAATGATAGTAAAAAGTTTTTATGTTTCTATATAATCACTCATTGTTCTAAAGGCTTTCAAGCTTCCAGCCCGATAAGAGAGCATAGTAGAAATTCTCAGAGACTTGGGAGATCTATACATGGGTCAATAGCCAGAATTATCCTCTGCTCCTTTGGACCTCCCCCAAAACACATGATTTGGCAAAGCACCTGATCCTAGTGACTTGTATTTTAATTATATGTGGATTTACTCATCTTCCTTACTTCTCTGTGAACTTCTCTAAATAAGTTTGATGTCTGATTATCACTGAAAGCCAGGGCTTGACAGTGTCTAAGTAGACTGCCTACCACTTAAAAATTGCAAAGCCAATGGTGATGAATCAGTGAATGAATGAATGAGCAAATGAATAATGAGAGACTTCGTGACAACAGGATGTGGAAAGTTAGGTCTGGTCTGAGACCTGCTCTCCTGGCCCATCACAGGCACTTAGCATATATTGGAGAAGGGCCAACACAGTGGCACTGTGGCATTTCTGTTTTCTCTGGTGCCCATTTCCTCATGCTGAAACACGAACTGAAAAACATCCAAGCTTTACAATCCTATTTAGTTCCCTAAAACTTACCCAAGTCCAAACTCTGAGCTTAAAGTGAGGATGTTTGTTCTACATCTCAATACTGCACATGGAAACCCACAGCCCAACATAGCTCAGAATTGCTAATCACCTTCGGATTGTTGTATTAATAAGTGAAAATACAGAGAAACACAAACCTGTCTTCCTGTTCATGTTAATTTTGGTCCCAAAAAACGTTGCTAAAACATATTGCTGTGCATGCCACAGATGTTCCTTCTCTTACACGTGCAAGATATTGAAAGAAAGCTGGACGCTTTGACAGAATTTCTGTCACTTTGATGATAACTCTGGTCAGGCCATTTTCCTAACGCTGGGGCCTCCCAGAGTTCATTAAGGTGAGAGGTGACCTGGAAGGATGTGAGGGTCTTCAGTTTGATACTGAAGCTTTAACTAACCATATAGAAGAGATTTGGAGACACTTACCAGTTTTTAAAGAACTTAGCAGAACAGCACTGTGTTCTCACATCTTGTCCTAGTTTATCTTCCAAGAGTAATAGCCACTTTTTTAGAACAAGAAAGTGTCATCGTTTAGAGTGATTACCACCTAAAGAGAAGAAACATACCCAGCATTCTATGACTTCTAGGCTTTTCCTTACCATGTGAGCAGCAGATTTTTATGAACTTCAGCAAAGGGGAGCAGGGTGAATTCTGTGTTTAGACACTGGTATTATTACCTGGACCACGTCATTTGTATGGGGAGCTGGCCCTCCTGGGGCAGGGAGGGATGTGTTCTTGTCTGAGAGCTTTTTCTTTAGAAACTCTCTGTGGTGGCTGGGATCAGGCTGGGTGAGAGCCCTTTGAGCAGCTTGGGGAGTGAGAACAGGGAGCCAGTGGGGCTACAAGGAGCTAGACTGGTATCAGCCACTAGGATTGGACGCCATGTAGGCAGAAGGTGTAGGCATAACCACCTGGATGGATCTGCGCTAGCAGAACTTGTGTCTCGTCGATGTGCCCACCGACAGACAGGAGAAGTGCCGTGAGGAAGAAGACGTGAGGAGGTGGGGATACAGCCCCCGGCCAGGACATTTTTGAGGTTGCCATGTCTGCTTCCTAGTTATTTATTTATTTTACTAATTCTTCCCAACTCCATCAAGTGAAACATTGGCCACCTCATTATGGATGCTCAATGCTAATTAGCACTGATGAGGAGCCAGGCCAAGTGGGCAGCTACATGCCAGACCCCCAACATAAGACAGAAGGAGCTGGAGCTCTGGCCAGAGTGACCAATGCTCCAGTTTCTGTCGACACCTCCACTGCAGGCAAATTCAGTCTTTCAGTACCACTCCAGACCATCAGTGCTATTTTGTGCATTCAGAGAGTCTTGATAGCCACATGATGCAAATAAAGATAATCATTTTTACCCACTGAGTGTGGGATATGGACTTGGCAATAACCCTTGTGCCAGCACCATTAGTCTCTGCCCACAGTCTAAGCAAGAACCTCAGATGTAAAGGGCTTCTCGGGAGGTATTTAAAGGGGCCTGGGTTCAAACTGGGTAAACACCTCCCCAAATAATCTCGCCTGCACTAGTGCTGGGAATCCGGTCCAAGTGGAGAATGCAGGGGGTCATTTGCCAAATTCAAGACCAAAGGACTCCCATTCCAGGGAGGACTGAATCACCCAGGCAATCGTCTTTAATTTCCTCTCAGCTGTATCCAACTAAAGCCTACCTGGAGATGGGTGAAGACACTTGTCCCTTTCCTTATTTAAATGTACAACAACACTGCTGAATTACAAGTTACAAGAGAGTGCACAGTCCACAAGAGAAATCCTATGAAGGACCTGAGGATTGACCCTGAATGCTCCCTTCAACCCAGGAGACTCATTCCAGGTATTTCCAAGGGAAGCAGAGTCAAGCAGAGGTCCTCTAAAGGAGAAAGGAGAAGGTGGGATTTGCTTGTAAGGGCAAGAACTTTTCACCTCTTCAGAATTAAGAGAATTTTGCTTTAATTCAAACTATGGCAGGACCACCATGTGTTGGATGTGATAGTGGAAGATCGGTTTATTTCTTAGACAAGTCATGCATGTGTAACAATCTACTTCATGCAGGACCATCCACCATGGAAGGGAAACTCATGGCTCTAAGACAGGCAGTGTAGTGGTTACCATTCTGTCAACTTGGCTAGGCCATGGGACCCAGGTATTTTGTCAAACACATTTGGATGTTGCTGTGAAGGTATTTTTTAATGAGATTAACATTTAAATAAGCAGACTTTGAGTAAAGCAAATTGTCCTGCATAGTGTGAATTGTCTCCATCCAATCATTTAAAGGCCTTAATAAAGACAGACAATCCCTAAGGAATCAGGAATTTTGCCAGAAGACTGACTTTGGACTTGAACTACAATATCAGCTCTTCCCTGAGTCTCCAGCCTCTACTCTGCAGATTTTGGACTTGCCAGCCTGCACAATCGGATGAGCAAATGCCTTAAAATAAATCTGTGTACGTATGTGTGAATGCATATATCTACCTACCTAAATACATTATATTGGTTCTATTTCCCTGGAGAACCAAACACTGAGTAATACCAGTAGGAACTAGGAAGAAGGAAGCATGGTTTGCAGAGACCAGCAGAGGACAGAAGATTCTAGGTGGCACCAGAGTGGAGGTGTTGTCATAATGACAGCCTGTTCAACACATGCCTTTTCCTTACCCAGCCTGAAGACTGGGTGCCAGGCTATGGGGCCTGGGCATGCTCATTTACCTTATGAAAAGTATGATGCCTGAGAAATGCAATTCTGTGGCTTGTCCTGCTCTGAATGGAGATTCGTCTAAGAACAGGAAAATGAAATATCTAGATATAAAAAGAAAACCTCATTGCTGAGATTGCTGCTGCGATTTGCTTTCCACAGAACCACCTGGTTCTAAACCTAGAAAGCTGCAGAAGGATGGCAGATAGGGAAGCACTTACTATACACCTTCTGTGTACAGGGTGCTCCTACCTGAGTAATTATCTTGGGCTCCAAAATCACTGCAGATGGTGACTGCAGCCAGGAAATTAAAAGACGTTTGCTCCTTGGAAGAAAAGCTATGACCAAACTAGACAGCATATTAAAAAGCAGAGACATTACTGTGCCAACAAAGGTCCATCTAGTCAAAGCTATGGTTTTTCCAGTAGTCACGTATGGATGTGAGAGTTGGACTATAAAGAAAGCTGAGCTTTGAAGGATTGATGCTTTCACATTATAGTGTTGGAGAAGACTCTTGAGAGTCCCTTGGACTGCAAGGATATCAAACCAGTCAATCCTAAAGGAAATCAGTCCTGAATATTCATTGGAAGGACTGATGTTGAAGCTGAAATGCCAATATTTTGACCACCTGATGCGAAGAACTGACTCACTGGAAAAGACCCTGATAATATTGAAGGTGGGAGGAGAAGGGGACGACAGAGGATGAGATGGTTGGATGGCATCACTGACTCGATGGACATGAGTTTAAGCAAGCTCCAGGAGTTGGTGATGGACAGGAAAGCCTGGAGTGCTGCAGTCCATGGGGTCACAAAGAGTAGGACATGACTGAACGACTGAACTAAACTGAACCTGAATAAATGCGAATGGCAAAGAGCGAGGCAGCCCCTGGCTTCCAGAGGGCAATGATCGATGTAAAGCATATCCTGTTGTTTTGAGGCACATTGGTCCACCTTAATATGGCTCAGTGTATATTGAGGGAATCTGAGGGGTCAGCTACCTGCCACTGTGGGGGGCTGATGCTTCCATCTCACACAATTCGATGAGCCAGATGTTTTGCTTTCTTGACGATTCCATCCCCCGAAAGGAAGAGATGGGTAAGCCACTGAAGTGTTTTGACTGAAGTGTCTTTGGTGTTCCCTTTCTAATAAAGGGCCATATATTAGTGCCGAACAGTCATTTTTTTCATCACTAAAGTAATACCGGGACTCTCATTGCTCAAGAAACTGCTGAGCAGAATCTTCCAACAATGTGTCTCCCCGGCATTCCTTAACCCTATTGATAATGATAAAGTCTCATAAATCTAGGTAAATCTTTAATTACGCCTTCGGAACATGGTGATATTACGACTGTGACATAGTCATAAAGGGCACATTCAAAATTAGCTCTGTATACATTTTATGAATATGTAAGAGGGTAGAGGTGGCTCGAGTTAAAAAGGAAAGACAAAAAAAAAAGATATTGTGTTTTTTCTATTTTGTCACAATCATCTTTTAAAATGGGATTTTAATTCCTTTTTAAAAATAATGGTTGGGGAAAACTCCCTCTCTTGACTTGTACAATTTTTATTAAAATCCGTGGCATCAGCTTTGCTGAACCCTACTGCATGTTTACAAAGCCTGCAATCTGCAATAAAGGGAGTACATTCCTGTATGCTAGAACACCTTTTGGCCTAAAAATTGTTCTTCTTTATATTAAGTATGTGTGAGATATTTATGAAGAATGGAGTGCTGTTTTTATGAGGCCCTAAGAAAGCCTAGGGTTTGTTTCCTTCCCTCCAATCAGGGTGGCTGCAGCCTCATCCTTCCCCCACCCCTGTGTTTGGTTAGTAGCCCTGTGTAATTTATTTTTAGCTTCAGCCAACGCATATATTTTTACTTGTGTGAATAATACGGAGAAAGATTAAGTTCTTTTATTTTGCTAATTAAACTGCATTTTTCAAAATCCAGTGAGGTAGTAAGTGACAGGATTAACAAGGGCACTTTGCAGTTTTGCTGTTTTCTTGATGAGATTAGAGGTATTTGATATTAGAGTAGGAGCTGATGAAGTGGTTTCCTCTGTGTGTATGAATGCATGACCCTAGTTTATCACCACGGCTTCATAAAGAAGTCTTCCTTGCTGTCGAGAAAGCCCAACCAAGAGTGAAAATGACATTAGCAAAAAGCAAAACGAAAGGTCAGTAGAGCAGGAGGAGAAGGGGGAAGGAAAAATGCATTCCTTTGCTCCCCCCCTCACCCCCCACAAAGGGTTAAGGAAGAGTCTTCGCTCAGTTACAGGCTCTGTGCCGATGAAACCGGCAGTGGGTGAACCGAGCCTCAGAACTGCAGGCTCCTGTGACAGGGACATCTTTCTGAGCCTCTGGCATTTAAAGGTAAAAAAATCTTGTATTTAAGGAAACAAAAACAGGGAGATACTAAGGCACATGAGGAAAGCACCAGCTGCCTCTCTCCTGGGCCCAGCAGACTTGTTCCCATAAGAATCCATGCACCGCTTGGGACCCACCCAGCTTTTTCATGTCTACCTGGGCTTAGAGTTCATCTTCAGGGCAGTCAGACGCCAACCCAGGAGGGGTAGGTGAGGACTGCCCGTTTCCCTTCCTCTTTCCTCCCAACCCTCTTCCTGTTCTCCCAGCACCTTAGGAGAGCCAACTGAAATGAAGGAGTGATGCCAAATAGAGAGAGAAATCAAAGTGGAGGAGTGGTTTGCCAAATCCCTTGTGGTGACCAGAAAGGATGACACCAGGGCAGGGGTGAGGACAGTTCAGGGCTGGGTACCTTGGTGCCGTAAGTCCAGGCAAGGCCACCGTGTGTGTATTTATTGTATTATTAGCTTAGTCCTTTCGATTCTTAAGGTCATCTTCCCTATAAGCACATATTATGTTTTTAATAGGGGATAATTTATACAGAGAAAAAGACACATTAAGTGTATGGCTGGGTGAATCTTGACAAATGCATGTGCGCACTGCTAAGTCGCTTCACTTGCGTCCGACTCTTTGCGATCCTATGGACTATAGCCCACCAGGCTCTTCTGTCCATGGGATTCTCCAGGCAAGAATACGGGGGTGTATTGCCATACCCTCCTCCAGGGGATCTTCCCCACCCAGGGATAATTGAACTCGCATCTCTTATGTCTCCTGCATTGGCAGGCAGGTTCTTTACCACTAGGGCCACCTGGGAAGGCCTGACAAATGCATACGCTGTTGTAATCCACATACTATTGAGGACTAGGGAATAGAAGATTTGCATTACCCCAGAACGTTTCCCCACTCTCATTGCTCCTTTCCAGCCAGTGCTTACCTTCTCACCCACTCAAGCAATCACTGTTGTCTGTTCTATACGTAAGTTAGTTTTGTCTATTCTAGAAAGTGAAGTCGCTCAGTCATGTCCAACTCTTTGCAACTCCATGGACTGTAGTCTACCAGGCTCCTCCGTCCATGAGATTTTCCAGGCAAGAGTACTGGAGTGGGTTACCATTTCCTTCTCCAGGGGATCTTCCCAACCCAGGGATCGAACCCAGGTCTCACACACTGCAGGCAGATTATATTCTAGAACTTTACATAAATGAAATCCTACTGAAAGTACTCTTGGTGCCTGGCTTCTTTCTCTCAGCACAAATATTTCTGTAATTTTTCTGTTTGTTGTGGATATCAATAGTTTTTCATTTTTTATTGCTGAGTGGCATTTTGTTTTATGAATCTACCACAAATTTTACATCTTTTGTATTTTGATGGACATTTGGGTTGCTTCCAATTTGAGGCAATTATGAACAAAGCTTCTGTGCTCATTTTTGTGCAAATTTTTGCAGACATATATTTTGATCTACCTTGAGTAAATGCCTAGGAGTGACATTGTTGGCATAGAGTATAAGTTTATTCCATGAGAAATTACAAAACTGTTTTCCAAAGTGGTTACACCATTTTACAGTTAATCAGAAATATGAGAGAGCTCTACAGTTTGCTTGTCCCATATCCTGACCAGCATTTACCATTGACTGTTCCTTAAATTTTAAGCCTCCTAGTGAGTTCTTCTAGTGAGTCAAGTATGGTTTTAATTTGCATTTCACTGATAACTACTGACATTGACCACTTTTCCAATGCTTATTGACCATTTCAATAGCTTCCTTTGTATTTTTTCACAATTTTTGTCCATATTTTATTGAGTTGCCTTCCTAATATAAACAATAGTTCTTTTCCAGATATATATGTTGCAAAATCTTTTCTCCCCTTCTAGTCACCAATTATTTTATATTTTTATTAACACGTAGTAAAACTGACTTCTGTTGGTGTACAGTTCTTTGACTATTAAAGTATGAATGCATTCACGTAACTATCACTATAATCAGGACACAGGACCCCACAAAGTTCTTTCATTGCTGCTTCTTGTGGTCGTATATTCCCCATTCCTAACCTCTAGAAACCACTGATCTGTCCTCTATTACTCTAATTTTTGTCAAAAAGAGTGCCACGCAAATGGTCTCATACAGTATGTCACCTTTAGAGGCTGACTTCTTTTACTCTGCCTCACTTTGAGATTTATTGAAGTTTCTGCATGTATCAATAGTTCACCCCTTTTTATTACTGAGTGAATTTTGTTGTACCATTTTTAATAGTGTCTTCTGTAAAAGAAATTTTTGATTTAGATCAAGTCTAATTTATCGGTTTTAGTCTATGCTATGTACTGAATGCTTGTACACTCCTCCCCTTCTCCCGTTCATATGTTGAAACTTTAACTCCTAATGTGATTGGCATTGGGGCCTGTGGATGGTAATTAGGGCTAGATGAGGTCATGAGGGTGGGGCCCGCATGATGAAATCAGCGCCCTTATAAGAAGAGGAAGAGACACCAGCACTCTCTCTGTTCTGTTGTTATGTGAGAACACAGTGCAAGTCAGGAAGAAGTCTCTCATCAGAACCTAACCACCCTGATCCTGGGACTTCCAGCCTCCAGAACTGTAAGACATAATAGTCCTCCCACTGTATGGTATTTTGTTATGGAAGCCCGAGCTAAAACACTTAGGTTATGGTCTATGTTTTCCATGCCATATCTAAGATATGTTTGACTACCTGAAGGTCAGTAAGATATTCTTTTATTTCTAAGAGCTTCATAGATTTTTATTTTATATTTAGAGCTAAAATATTCTACACGTTAATTTTTATGTGTGGTGTCAGATAGGTTTTGAACTTCTTTTTTTTTCTCAATATGGCTATCCCTTTGTTTACCATCATTTCCTGTTGAATTGTCTTGCAGATTTTGTCAAAACTCAGTTGTGTAAATCAATTTCTAGACTCTGTATTTTGTTCCTCTAATATATGTTCCTATTTGCATTAATACAAAAAGTCTTGATTACTATAGCTTTATAGTCACTCTTAAAATCACGTGGTGTAAGCATCCAAATTTTTTTTTCTTTAATATTGTATTCTGTTGTTCTAGGCCCTTCAGATTACTATATAATTTTAGATTCAGCTTGCCAACCAAAAACAAAAGTCTGCTGGAATTTTGCTTTTTACGGCATTGAATCAGTTTTGGGATATATGCTACCTTAACAGCACTGAATCTTTCAACAATTCATGAACATAGTATATCTCTTTACTGCTTAGGTCTTCTTTAATTTCTCACATTTTCTTATACTTTTCAGTGTTGAAGTCTTACACTTATCTCCTTAAGTATTTTTATTTTATTATGTATAGTATTTTAAAATTTCATTTTCCAATTGTTCCCTGACAAAATGTAAATAATTTTGTAATTAATAAAATGTAAATAATAATGTAATTATTATTTCTAATTATTTAGAGATTCTTTAGGAGTTTCTACATGTAGAATTTTGTATCTGTGAATAATAATAGCTATATTTCTTCCTTTCTGAATTTTGTATCTTTTCTTTCTTTTCCTCCTGTTGTACTCACTGCATCTTTCAGTATAATTTTGAATAGATATATTAAGAAATATCTTTTCTTTGTTCCTGATAGTAGGGAGAACTCTTTATCATATTGAAAAATATCCCTTCTACTCTTAGTTGGCAAAGAGATATTTTTAGGATTGTGTGTGAAAATTAGCAAATGCATTTTCTGCATTTATTGAGATCATTATATGATATTTTTTTCTTCTTTATTCTGGCAATTCTGGTATATTAGATTAATTTTGAGTGTTAAACCAATCTTGCATTTCTTGGGTAATCCACTTAGTAATGATAATGTTCTGTCTCTTTAAATTTGTTTATAGTTTGTTAAGAAGTATTGCATCTGTGTTCATAAGAAATATTAGTTAATGATGTCCTTTTAACATCGTTGTTTGGTTATGGTATTAGCATTAAGATGGGTTCATCAAAATAACTGCAATGTACTCCATTTTATTTTCTCAAGGAATTTGTGTAAGATTGGTATTATTTTTTTATTAAAATTTGATAAAATCTACCAGTGAATCCATGTGATACTTGCATGCTTTTGGTAGAAATGTTTTAATTACAAATTCAATTTAGCTAACACATATAAGGCTAATAAACTTTTCTACTTTGTTGTATTAATTTTGGTAATTTGTGTCCTTCAATGTATTTTTTAATTCCATCAAAACTGTCAAATTGTATACACAAGACTGTTCATAGTACTAGTTTATCTTTTTAATATCTGTGACATATGTCTGGGGATATCTCCTGCTTTTTCACTTGGAAATTTTTTAATTGGAAATTTATGTTTTCTCTCTTACCTATCAATTTTATTAATCTTTTAAATGAAGCTATTTTTTGTTTTATTCATTGCCTTTAATGTTTGTTAATTTCTATTCACTAATATCTACTCATCTCTATTATTTCCTCTTTTATTTATACACATTAATTTTGTTTTTCTCAGATTTTTAAGTTTGAATTTTAGTACTTTCAATTCTAACTGGTAAGGCAATATGTTTTTCCTTTAAGTACTGCTTTAGCTGTATCCTATAAAATAGTATATGCTATATTTTCATTATCAATTATTTTTACTCTCTTTTGGGAGGGTACACCCTGTGGCATGTGGGATCTTAATTCACAGACCAGAGGTTGAACCGGTACTCCCTGCAAAGGACGTGCAGAGTCTTAATCACTGGGCAACCAGGGAAGTTCCTATTATCAATTATTTATAAATATTAGGCAATGTCTATAAGGATTTTTTTCTTTTGACTAACAGGCTATTGAGAAGTATGTATTATATTTTCAGGTATGAAAGAGTTTTCCTAATTCTTAAATTTATTTCCTTGGAATGTGCAGAGACTTGTATTGTTGTCCATCTTAAGTTTTACCTTGATGAATGTCTCTAGTACACTAGGAAAAATATGTGTTATGAAGTGGTTGGATGTCATGTTCTGTAATGTCAACTAGGTCAAATTGGTAAATAGTGTTCATCAAATATTCTGGTGTTATCAACTTGCTTTACCAGTTACTAAGAGTAGAGTGTTAAAATCTTTAGCTATTGTTGTGGATTTATCTTTTTTTATCTCTTTGTTTTGTTTTTCTTTGTGTTTGAAAACTTTGATATCTGGTGTATATATTATATATATATATATTGCTCTTTTTCTTTATGAATTGCCCCATTTATGTTAATTAAGTAATCTCTTTAACTCTGATAATTTCCTTTTCTTAAAATCTCTGTGTCTGATAGTGATAGAGCCATACTAGCTTTTGTATGCTTACTGTCAGCATGGTACATATTTCCCCATTCTTTTACTTTTAACCTGTCTCTCTACATTTCAAGTGTTTCTTTTGTAATAGCGTGTAGACCTTGCTTATTTACTGAGTCTGACAATTGTTTGTTGTTTAGTTGCTCAGTCATGTCCAACTCTTTGCAACTCCATGGACCGTAGCCCATCAGGCTCCTCTGTCCGTGAGATTTTCCAGGCAAGAATACTGGAGTGGGTTGCCATTTCCTTCCACAGGTGATCTTCCTGACCCCAAGGATTAAACAGGAGTCTCCTACATTGGCAGGAGGATTCTTTACCACTGAGCCCCCAGAGAAGCCCGATTTTGACAATATCTTCCTTTGATTTGATTAAAATTTGGAACAGCTGAGATGACTGGAACTTACAAGATAGAACTATACTCTAAATAAATTTCCTGGCAGCTCAGAGGGTAAAGAGTCTGCCTGCAATGCAGGAGACCTGAGTTCAATCCTTGGGTCAGGAAGATCCCCTGGAGATGTGAATGGCAACCTACTCCAGTATTCTTGCTTGGAAATTCTCATAGACAGAGGAGCCTGGAGGGCTATAGGGTCGCAAAGAGTTAGACACAACTGAGCAACTTCACTTTCACTTTCACTTTACAAGACATGATACTAAAGAAGAAATACTTCACAGAGAAGGAGTCCAAATAATTTGCATAGAAGTCTCCTTGAGCTTTTGGATGGATATTAATGATGTGCTCATACATGGTACAACTTTGTAAGACCTCAAAACAAACAAACAAAAAGCTACAAAAGAGAATGTGAACTGAATGGAGATTTCAGATGACATACAGCACTGGGAGTCAGAGGAATTTTGGACAGTCAAGATGGAGAAACATCTGTAAACATTCCAGGAATTTAATTGAAATTCCATAAATCTCACATCTTTAAAGTAAGATATTTGAACTTCAGAATAAAGATTACACTACTCTCATCCTAACAAAGATTAAAAGCAAGTCATATGATAATCAAATTGATATTCCAATAAATTCGGAGAAGGCAATGGCACCCCACTCCAGTACTCTTGCCTGGAAAATCCCATGGACGGAGGAGCCTGGTAGGCTACAGCCCATGGGGTTGCTAAGAGTTGGACACAATTGAGCGACTTCACTTTCACTTCTCACTTTCATACACTGGAGAAGGAAATGGCAACCCACTCCAGTATTCTTGCCTGGAGAATCCCAGGGATGGCGGAGCCTGGTGGGCTGCTGTCTATGGGGTTGCACAGAGTCAGACACGACTGAAGCGACTTAGCAGTAGCAGCAGCATTCCAATAAATTACCTATCAACAAATCTCAATACTTTTTAGAGGAAGAGGACTCAATATATTCTCACATATATAGCATTCATAATATATAGCACACAGTGAAAAAAAATTATATATGCAAAGTAGGAAAATTTGACTTATAACCAGGAAAAGATAAAGCTTTTTCTATAGAAATAGACCCTAAGATAACACAGTTATTGAATTTAGAAAACAAAGACTTTAAAGCAGATATTATAAATATGTTTAAGGGCTTAAAGAAATTCAGGGATATAACGAGTAAATGAATAGAAAACCTCATCAGAGAAATGAAAACTATGAAAAAGAATCAAGCAGAAATTTTAGAATAGAAAAACATATTTGAAATGAAAATTTCAGTGGGTGGGATTAACAGCATATTAAACATCAGAAGAAAAGGCAGTAAATTTGAAGACAGGTCAGGAGAAGCTATGCCACCTGAGGCACTAAGAGAGAAAAAAATAGTGAATAGAGGTTCAGAGACCTAAGTAATCTGGTTATGTGGTTGAATATATGTGTAAATGAGGTATCAGAAGGTGACAAAGACTGAAACAGGAAAAAATATGACAAAAAAATTCCAAATTTGATAAGCAGTGTTTACCCAGAGATTAGAGAAACAACAAATCACAAACAGGGTAAACACAAAGAAAACTACACGTAGTTACATCACAATCAAATTGCTGAAAATATTTATTTTTAAAAAAATTCTTAAAAGCAGCCAAAGATGAAAGATCTTTTTACACACAAGAGAACAAAGGTATACATATTGCTAATTTCTCATCAGAAACAATGGAATAATATATTTTAAATGTTGAAATAAAAGTAAACCAACTTAGACTCCTATATCCAGTGAAAATATTCATGGAAAATGAGGCAAAAGTAAAGGCAACTTCAATAAGCTATTTCACCATACCCAAAAAAATTGGCTGAGGGCAAATTGTAACAAATAGAAAATGAGTCTACATAAAAGAAGGAGAGAGGAAAAATGTAAATCTAAAAGACATTTTTCTCCTTTCATAGTTTCTTGATAAGCCATTTGACTCTTTAAGTTAAAAATAACAATGTCCAATGTAAATCATGGCAACATTTCATGGATCAATCTTCCAAGGCAATAGAAATAAAAACAAAAATAAACAAATGAGACCTAATCAGACTTAGGAGTTTTGCACAGCAAAGGAAACCATAAGCAAAATGAAAAGACAATCTACACACTGGAAGAAAATATTTGCAAATGATACAGCCAAAAAGGAATTAATTTTCAAAACATACAAGAAGCTCATAGACTCAATAACAAAAAACAACAAATAGCCCGATCAAAAAATGGGCAGAAAACTTAAATTGATTTCTCCAAAGAAGACATACAGATGGCCAATAGGCATATGAAAAGATGTTCAACTTTGCTAATTATTAGAGAAATGCAAACCAAAACTACAAAAAGGTATCACCTCACACTGTCATAATGGCTGCCATTTAAAAGTCTGCAAATAATAAATGCTGGAGAGGATGTGGAGAAAAGAGAACCCTCCTACACTGATGGTGGGAATGTAAGTTGATGCAGCCACTATGGAAAACATTATGGAGGTTCCTTAGAAAACTAAAAATAGAGTTACCATCTGTTCCAGCAATCCTACTCATGAGCATATATCTGGAGAAAAGTCTAATTCAAAAAGATGCATGGATCCCAATGTTCATAGCAGCAGTATTTACCACAGTCAAACATGGAAGCAACTTAAATGTCTGTAAACAGATGAATGGATAAGGAAGATGTGGTATACATATGCAATGAAATACTACTCAGCTATAAAAAAGAATGAAATAATGCCATTTCTAATCTTGCGAATGGACCTAGAGATTATTATACTAAGTGAAATAAGTCAAAAAGAGAAAGACAAATATATATTATTTGTATGTGAGATTTAAAATATGATACAAATTAACTTATTTACAAAACAAACTCATAGACATAGAAACAAACATAGTTACCAAAGGGAAAGTGAGGAGAGGAATAAATTAGGGGTTTGGGATTAGCAGATATAAACGACTATATATATAGTAGATAAACAGCAAGGTCTTGCTATATAGAACAGGAAACTATATTCAATATTCTATAATAAACCATAATGGAAAAGAAAATAAAATAAACCATAATAAAAAAATGAAAGTATATGAAAAAATATTTATATATATATATATATATACATATATTACTGAATCACTTTGCTGTATACCAGAAACTAACACATTATAAATCAACTATTTTAAAAAATGAAAGAAATAATAACAATGTTTTGGGTTTATAACATACAAAAGTGAAATATATGATAACCCTCATACACAAAAAGAGAGGTGAATAGAAGTGTATTACTGAACACCATTCCAGGTTCAATGCATGAGACAAAGGCTCAGGGCCGGGGCAATGGGATGACCCAGAGGGATGGGATGGGGAGGGAGGTGGGAGGGGGGTTCAGGAAGGGGAACACATGTAAATCCATGGCTGATTCATGTCATTGTACGGCAAAAACTATTACAATATTGTAAAGTAATTAGCCCCCAACTAAAATAAATAAATTTATTAAAAAAAAGAAAAAAAGAAGTGTATTACTGGAAAGTTCTTCATTATATGTAAAGCAAACCAATATTAATTCAAGGAAGAATGTGATAAGCTAAGAACGCGTAGTATCCTTTGACTAACGTCTAAAATAATAAACCAGAGAAGTATAGCTTAAAAGCCGATAGAGGAGATAAAATAAAAACAGCATACTCAAGTACACTCAAACCAAGAGAGAAGAGGAGCAAACAACAAATGGCATATTTAGAAAAAGAAAAATGATTAATACCCCCGAAGTACGGCCTGACTGTAGATCTCAACTGCGTCCCTGTGATGTTTACAAAGTGGAAGTACTTCCTGCAGAAAACGGTTAAATGTGGTGCTCACCGCCAATGTGTGAAAACAGATGCTTCATAAATTTCCTTCAGTTTTACAGTTATTTCTGGTGGGAAAGCTGAAGTCCACTGCACTTGATTCCATCATGGTCAGGCCTGAATGCTAATCCATATGATCTTGTAGTTATTACAGTTCTTCCTAATTCTTCCTCACTCTATTAATAAATATTTTATTTATGAAAAAATATAGCATTTTTGTATTCAAGTTACATAGTATCATCCTATATTTCGGAAATAAAGCATATTTCTAAACATAGTGGGTTGGGCAAAACATTCATTTGGGTTTTTCTGTTACATCTTATGGAGAAACATGAACAAACTTATTGGCCAACCCAATATACATTATTAAAAATATATGATATAAATATATTGTATATGTGCTGTGCTGTGCTTAGCTGCTCAGTCGAGTCTGACTCTTTGTGACCCCATGGACAGTAGCCCACCAGGCTGGAGTGGGTTGCCATGCCCTCCTGCATATATTGCATATGAGTAGATACAAACATAAACATAGATAATATGTTATGGAAATACAATCTATTTCTCCTTATCATCCAGCATTGGTTTTGGTACCAACTTCACTCATTTTCATTACTGCATAGTATTCCACCATCCATATATGCAGCATTCTGTTTATCCATTTTTCTGTCAACAGAGACCAAGCCAACTCTTCACTGACACATAAATAACAACGGCAGTGAAAATCAGAGACACATGAGTTTGGTACACTTTCTTCAATTGTATTAAAGGTTGACATAATCGTTCTTAGGCATTTGATGAAAATAAAGTAGAGAAAGCAAAGTTGGCAAGATAAGTTGGCAACTGGATGAAAATCCACTCTTTAATAGAAAAAAAATTTTTATAAGGAATAGATAAGCTATAACCCAAAGAAATAGTCTACACGGCTGGAACATCTTGTCTTAAGTCTAATTTTCTGTAACGAGAGCTTAACATCTGTGGATAAATTGGGCAGGAGGTAACATGGGCCGCAGCGTGAGTGCACTGCTATCTTCCACCCGTTAGATTCTGGAAGGAGGACCAAGGGCAGTGAGTGGCGCTCTCTTACCCCAGCCCAGCCTGGCCGGCCTCTCCCTCTCACGGGCTTCTTCTTCCTTCTCAGGAAGTCCATGGTCAAAGTTTGTGTTTTATCTTGTTTTTGTTTTTGAGTTGGAAATTACTTCTCTTAAACCAAATTACAATATTAAATTTTAGAAAGCACCAAGATCCATTTTTAATGGAAAAAAAATCTAATGCTACTTTTTCTGTGTATAAAAACCAAAATGATCTTTGACCAAAAAAATAGGAAAAAATAAGCGAATGTAGAACATTTTACAAACAAAATTTACAAAAAATAATTTTAAATGAGTAAGGGCAATATCATAATATATAGATAGATAGATGAAAGATAGGTAGATAGAAAATTAATAAATAAGTAGTATTAAAAAGGAACATTATTCCACTTTAATTTCACTCTATTTTCTGTTTCATGACTTTTTTCTTCAACATTTTTCCCTTAAAAAATCCTAATCCTCTGCATTTACTAGCCAAATAGGATTCTTTTATTTGTGCATACCATGATTTTGTATTGACGTTACTGGACTTTTAGATAAATTCCATTTTTTCCAATTAGATATGACACTCAGGTGCCTGTTGTCATGCTAAACATTTGTTAACATATATGTTAATTTTCTTAGGATAAATTCTCAGGTTTGGAATAGCTGGCTCAAATATTACTCATTTCTAAAGACTTTAATATATATAGCTAAATTATCTTTAGAAAACTTCTATGATGGACTCTCATCTTAAATCGAAGGGGGATTTCTAAAGTCAATGCATATGATAACAAAATTGCATAAATCAAATATACCAGCCATATATATATATGCGCCTCTGTACTAGCAAATTTCATCCCTGTCAGCATTTTCTCACAATTACCTCAACCAAGGGTAGAGTGGGTTTTTTTATTTTTTTAATCGTTGGAAGTTTTGAGGCAGAATGTTGACTTATTGATGTTGTAGCACACATTTACTCGATTGACAGTAAGATGAAACACTTTTCCCAGCTGACTGGCTGTCCATGCCTCTGTCTGGATTTACCTTTCCTGCCCTTTGAAGGATTGGAAGGCATGCTCTGAGCCTTGCCTCGTGCCCTGCGGGGCTGGCATGGTGCACTGTGTCTGCTCCTCCGTAGGTCACAACATCCTCAGGGTGAGATGTGTCCCCTCCGTCCCCAGGACACCAGGATTCCAGTGCAACCTCGAGGAGAACCAGTGAGCACTTATCACACAAAGGAGTTAGCAAGCAGTTCTGAAGAGCTGGATGGTGTGGATTTTGTCATGATGTGGCAGTGAAGATGCTTCGACGATGGAATTTGGGATGCTCTGTGTTCTCAGGAGGACTAAAGTCCTTCCTGGGCTCTGCATTGTGTCCTGTGGGGGTTAGGAGGTGGGCCAGTGATTCAGGGTCCCTGAGAGGTTTCTGGTGTCTTCCTTGGGTTGCCCCTGGATACAGCTGCCCTTTCACAGCTATGACTTACTCTCTGCCCCTCACCACCTTCCTGCGGATTTCCTGAGAAGTCCAATACAGAGAAGCCACTATTCCCTAGGATTTGTGCTAGGTGCTTTATCCTTGTTACTTTATGTAATTCTCTCAATCGGCCTATGATACAGGAATTGACAAGGCTACAGGTGTGAGAATAGAGGCACAGAGAGTTTTAGGGCCTCCTTCCTAATGAATAGAAATTTCCTCTCCTGTCCCTCTTGTCTTTGTTCTGGACTCAGCTCACTGTGTCTCTGCTTTCACTCTAAACAGTCACTTCCTCCCCAGTCCTTGATTCACCTCTCTTCTCTTGAAGGGCCATTGAAGTCCCCTGGAACTCAGGTGGGGAGGACTCAGGAAGCCCTTCTGACCAGAGCTTGGACCCCAGTAGCTCCCTTTCCTTCCTGCCCCCGAGCAGCTCGAGCTGAGCCTGCCACCTCAACGAGCAGCATGTGGCTACGAGCGCCAACCCGGAGTCTGCCATGTGTTTCCAATCCATCGCTAACCAGCCCAAAGAGAGGAACGACTGCCAGACCCTCCATCTGGGGCAGACTCAACCCAAACAGAGGCTCCTGGGCCCCCAGCCTGGGCCCCTCCTCCCACCTGGCTGCCAACTCCCCCTGGCTCCTTAGTGCTTTGCATCCAACTCCACTGTCTCAGGCTTAGCTGATGAAAACTAGGCTGCCTTTCCGAAAATATTTCTGGACAGTCACACTAGGAGCTCTCCAGTCCAGAAATAGTGTTCACATGTAAAGACACATCTAGGGCTAAGTTTTATTCTTATCCTGGGGAAACTCTGGAGGTGGGGATAGATGGGTGGATGGATAGATGGATAAATGGATGGATAGATGGATAGGTGAGTTTTCCTCACTGAACAAGTGCCAATATGGGCAGAAGCAATGCAGGTGACGCTAAAAGTGTGTTTTATCTGGTGAGGAAAGAAGGTTCTTGCAAGGGCAATGCCAAGCCTTATAATCTTTGGAGATCTACTTTCACCATTTGGGGGCTGGCATTGAACCCTTCTCTCTGGAGGGTATGGGGACTTGTAAATATGTAGAATGCAGCAAGAATAATGCAAGTGACTCTTTAAAAATAGATTTCAAAAAACATCATTTGTTAATATTAATAGTTGACATAAATTCAATAATAAGGAAACTTTCTTCGTCATTTCTTCATGCAAAATCTTCAAATATCAATAAGTATTTATGTATTAAAATTACAGACAAAATAGCTATGGAGTGAGAGAATCCCACCTGTTCTTGGAGAAGATTTTTCAAGGGAAACACACATTCATGCTTTTTGAGTTTCAAGGGCCTGGAGGCAAGTGAGTTGTTGAGATGATCCCTGAGCTCCATTCCAACTTGCTGGTGCTACAGAAGAAATCATATCAGGGGAACGTTCTAGATTTCTTTTTTAAAAATAGGTTTCTCTTTGAAACATTTAGGAACAACATTTTTTCCCCTCAAATTACAGGAATTTTCCTTTAAGAGTAGTAGGGAAGAGCAGAAAAAAAGTTAAATCTAAAAAGCTCCAAATACAAGCTGAGAGCAGACGAGAGACCATTATTGCCAGTATCTGTCGTCAGCCATAGAATCATTAACATGAAATGCCTTTTGATGAATGCATTGAAAAAAAAAGTGATTATATATTAAAGTATAAAAGTCTCTTCCTGCATTATTTAAATTACTTTACAATGCTGATTAAAATAACAGAACATTATAGCTTGCTTAGCTAAACATTGTATTTCCAAATCCATTTCCAATTGTTTCCCTTCAATCTGAACAATTTTTGAGCAATTTTATTGCTATTCATACCTGCTTGATTTTTTTATTAGAAATTAAAGTACACACATTTTTATCAATGTTGCAAAGTGCTGCAAAGCTTAACTCTTTTTACGCCTTTCAGAACCTTCAAATCACAAGGAGAGACAGCCTTTTTTCTCTCTTTATCCAAGAGCTTCCCTATGACAGAAGATGTTTAGACGCTACCAAAACAGAATGGGCATTAGAGATCATTGGAACAATTTCTCAATTTACCTAAAGAGAATCTGAGACTCACAGAAGGCCACCACTTTATCCAGTACCACAATGGAATTTTGTGATAAATCTGCAAACCAAGTCATATCTCCTGACCTGCTATTGGGGTCTCCTTTGACCCTTAGCAAACCATCTTTCACAAAATCCCCAAGAAAAAATGAAACAGCCTATTGGATGGAGGCATTTCTGAGGAAATTATTCTCGTAGTCCCAGATACCTGACATTTATCCACACGACAGTTTAGCGCCGAGGTGGAAGAAACTATTAGCTGACTGATCCTCCAGCAAAGTGTGGACAAGGCAACACAGATCTATAAAATAGTGCAGATGTGTGACAACCTATCTTGGATCTCACGAAGCCATGGAATAGTCCTGTGCATGACTCAGGACAAGTTCCTTGGTTGAAAACATACTCAAGAGTGGAATGAGCGGCTACCCTTGCTGATCACAAAAACTCAGCCCTCCTCACCACCATGCCCCCAGCACCACGCACAGAAAGGATGATCGGGAGCTCTCCACTACATGGATGAATGAATGGCCAGCCCTCTGTCATGTAGGGTTCTAGGGTTTCAAGCAATAGGAATTAACCCTGGCTTATGTGAGGAGGATCTGAGTCGCTTAGGGAGTGAAAGCTGGGCTGAGAAAGCGATCTTGGAAAGGATGAGGCCTGAACAGCACCAGAATCCAGACTGTAGGACCTAATGCTGTCCAGATGAACTGGCTCCAATCATGTTCCATCTCTGTCTCCCTTCTCTCGACATTCAGACTTTCAGGGAAAAGGAATCCAGTCAGCTTAGCCTTTATCACATGCCTATCTCTAGGCAAGGAAGGGCTTGAAATGTAGTCCAGTAAGTCCATATAGATAGAAAGGAGTGTATCCCAAGGAAAAT
This sequence comes from Giraffa tippelskirchi, assembly GCF_054371585.1. Classification (NCBI taxonomy): domain Eukaryota; kingdom Metazoa; phylum Chordata; class Mammalia; order Artiodactyla; family Giraffidae; genus Giraffa; species Giraffa tippelskirchi. Next base: position 20,231,464 of record NC_137281.1, on the reverse strand, counting down.
CAAGGTACTATTACCAGAAAGAAAAAAAAAACGGGTTCTGAGCAGACAAAAACAAACGTGTCTTCTATATGTTCTGCAGTTTTCTTCTATAGAATTAGAATAATAAATATGGAACTTTCAGAGTTGGTTTGGGAATTGGAAACAGCAGTAACTCTCTGCCTGACATATGGGAAGCACACCTCGCAGGAGGTCAGTCAAGGCTGGTTTTATGTAGGAGCAGTGAGGGCTTCCCCGGTGGCTCAGTGGGTGAAGAATCCACCTGAATGCAGGAGACATGGTAGACTCAAGTTTGATCCCTGGGTTGGGAAGATCCTCTGGAGTAGGAAATGGCAACCCGCTCCAGCATTCTTGCTTGGAGAATTCCATGGACAGAGGACCCTGGTGGGCTACAGTCCATGGAGTTGCAAAGAATCAGACATGACTGAGTACAGCACAGCACACAGTGAGGGCAAAGTTTTTAGCAAGATATGGCTCTCTAGATGCTACAGCTCAGTCTGAGATCATGGCAGTCTTTCTCCCAGTGGCATCTGACAACACAGCTTTGTGTGCAGCCGTATGCGCTGCTGCTACCTTCCTGAAACCATTTATTTAATATTAACCAAGTTAGAGCTGTTTAAGGCCCAAGGCATGCCGGGATTTTAAGAGGATAGTAGTTAGGGTCAGGTGTAGCTGAGGCTGGGGGAACCAAGATGGGAATAGAGTGGTGAGTGCAGCTGAAGGTAGCAAAGTGGTCAGGACTCTGATGCCCCTAGCATCATAAATACAATGTTGTGATTGGGGACCTCAAGACAGACTTCAAGCTTGCCAGATGCTAAGTCCAAGGCCACTAACAGATTTTCTGGCAGAGTTCAAATGGACTTAAGAGTCCAAAGGTGGAGACCCGAGAGACCCCAGATGGAAAGCCAAGATCTGAGCCTACCAAAGTCACTCAGCCATCTGGGTACAAAAAAAAAAAAAAAAAAAATGCTGAAATTAGCTGTAATTCTAAACTGAACAGTGAGTCAGGAGACCCAGATCTCAAAACTAACAAGAGCAAAGAAAAAGAGGGTTATTCCTTGGGATTCAATGCAGTAAATAATAACTATTGTTTACTATTTACTGGTTCCCTTGCTGGGGAGGCAGACTTCCCAGGTGGCACTAGTGGTAAAGAATCCACTTGCCAGTGTAGGAGACATAAGAGAGACAGGTTCAATCCCTGGGTTGGAAAGATCCCTTGGAGTAAGTAGTAAATGGCAACCTGCTCCAGTATTCTTGCCTGGAGAATTCCATGGACAGAGGAGCCAGGTAGGCTCTAGTCCATAGGGCCATAGAGTCAGAAACAAGTGAGAGAGTAAACACTGCTGGGGCGGAAGGAGAGAGTAGTGATTAGAGACGCATACCCCGAAGTCAGATCATCTCGTTCTGAGACGGGTTCTTTCCCTTGGCAGTATGTCTCTGAACCCACCTCATAAGCATCCTAAGCAGGGTTGCTAGGAGTAGCTACATTTGTGCATGTTGGAGAGCTAAATCAGATAGTTAATGCAATGTACTGAGGGCTGAGGAGGTGTTCAGTTAGCATCAGTTACTGCTATTATTGTCTAAGCCCTCCCATACCTCATCTCCTTCAGTCCTTAGGGTCTGAGGCAACACTAGGAAGAGGTCTAGTGAGACAGGCAGAATGGGAGCTGAGCCTTGGAGAGTTCAAGGGCAAGAGGACTGGGAACGGCGATTGTCAGGCAAATGGAATGAACAGCACGGTCACTTAGGAACAGCCAGGACTGCCTGAGCTCTGAGATGAGGAGTCCCTCAAGTGCAAGAGCTGATTGCCCCCCTCCCACTTTGTGGCAGGCCTCCCATCAAGGTGTGTCATGTGGGGCTGACTTGGTGCAGAGTTCTCGGTCTCATCTGGGAACAGAAGGAGGACAAGTCAGGCTGTTAGTCTGGACCCTGGGGAGGCACAGTCTGCCCAGCCAGCAGAGAAGGTGGAACATGATTTTGGAGTAGACCGAAGGCCACAGATCTTCTTCAGGACGTTTAAATCCAAGAGTCAAGACTCGGTAGATGGGGAAAGTGAAGGAAAGGAGATCTAGGTGGGAGGGGGGTGGGAGACTGCTGGGGACCCTCTATGCCAGGGCAGCAAGTGCCAGGGAATGACACAGGGCAGGGCAGGGAACCGAGGCAGAGCTTGATGTCTCTAAGCTCCCCTTTCTCCCTAATAAATCCCTGTGCTTCCTTGGGAACTCAGCTCCACTGCCTTGGGAATCCCTCCCAGGCTCCAGGCTCACTCAGCAGCAGTCCAGTTAGGTGGGAAGGAAGTGTGTGGGAAAGGGAGGCCAGAAGCCCTCGGGGGAGTGGCTGACCACGGGCTGACATAGGCCCTCCTCTGAGCAGTCAGAGGTGTGAGTGGGGCCAAGGCCCAGGGACAGAGGCAGCTGGTGGGGGGGTTTAGGCTGCCTCTTCATCAGAGCAGGAGAAGCCAGAGGAGCTGAAATCTCTGACCCTTGCGTCTTCTTGCTGCCTCAGGCCTCAGCCAAATTTAGAGCACATCCTCTGAGTTTCTAGGGGTTAACTCTTCAAGGGGGCATGTGGGAATCCATGCACCACTAGAATAGTTTTAACCAGTGATTGAGAAGCTTTGACAGAAAACTGGGAAGGCTCCCTTATTCTCAACTCAGGCGCCCACACATACCACTGTTTCTTTTTGTGAAAAACATCAACAAGTTACAGATATGTAATTTGGAATAAAACAACCTCAAGTAATGTGCCATTCTAGTTAGGCCTAAATTCACATTTAAAATATTATTCAACTAATTAAAATGGAATTAAATGAATATAATGTTCACTGTGTCTACTGTTTAGCATAAAAAGTTGTTAAATATATCATACTCTGTGTTCCGAACTGGCAGCAGATTTTCGCAATGTTTAATTGTAAGAAATAGCCATGTACTACTTAATTGCATAACTAGGTGGAACATAAAAATCACAATTACATGAATTATATTAAGTAAAATATGTTAAAATAGTTTGTTTTTCGATGGTGGAATTTTATGGACACCATAATGAAACCGAAGTACATTTTTAATTACCTAATTATTGCTATTTTCAAAGTCCATTTACACCATAATTGTTCCTGTTTTCATAGTCCAAAGAGTCCTCGACAGAAACACTCAGTAGGATCTAAAATAAGGATTCGTTCTGCAGACAGCTCCTGCTCGTGGTTCCCCTCCTCCTCATCTTTAAAAATCTATCTCAGAAGCATTCATTCATCATTTATTCAACAATAATCATGTATATGAAACTGCTGGGTATGACAGAGGGATACAAGGATGCAGAAGGACATGGATTCCAGGCAACCCCTAGTCAAGGTAAGATCTACTGCATCTGAAGCAGACTAAAAATATGGCCAGCAGTTGGTCTCACTGACTCGCAGGAGCTCAGCAGATAGATAACTGTGGGTGGGGGGGATGGAGGTTCCGGCAGGACAGGACGAAGTTGCAGCAGGTGCAGAGGTGAGGAAGGGCATCCCAGGATCCCACTGGAACCAGCATGAGCAAGAATCTGGAGGAAGGAAAAGCAAGTAGAATGAGGTATTGGGGAGCAGACAAGTGTGGAGGTGGCAGACAGCCATGGGGAGAGAGGGGAGAGATGCTGTCACAAAGCATAACCAAGACCAGAGCCAGAACCAGCCGGGCATTTCCAGCAGTGAAGACGGGAAGAGTGAGCTCTCACTCAGCCCTTGGGGCTAAGGGTGAGCTGGGGGTGGGGCAGCAGAGACTGCAAGCTTCTGAGCACGTGGGAGACAAAACCGCCAGTGATGGAAATGGAAGAATCAGGGAGAGGTGGTTTCCATGAAAAACAACGAATTCAGTTCTAGACAGAGGAGCTATGAGGTTATAATAGAAGAACATCTATGCTAGGTGAGGGAGGCAAGTTTTCTCAGCAGATCAATCCCTTTAAAACTTTTTCCCCCCCATTTTAATCTTAAGAGAGTGTTCAAGCTCTAATTTTTTTTTTTTTTTTTTTTTTGCAGAGGGAGAGGAGACCAACAACAGACAGAGTAGGACACTTTTAAGGTGAAACTGTGAAATGTGAGGGCAGTTCCTCACCACACATATTGCATTAGTGTGATATTTTTCAAAAGTCTTCTAGGAGAGAAGCAAGCTACATTAAAAGAATGGCTCTGAGGACCATGGTGGGTGGAGTCCTCACTCTGGGTTCTCTCTCTTCCAAGGCCCCACTGTCCCTGAAGTTGAGCTAAATGATCTTCCCTTGAGGGTTTGAGAAAATTCCATAAATCACAGACCACTGTTGAGAGATTTTATTTTATTTTTCACAACTTGCTTTTCCTTTTATCTCCTAGAACCGCTAATATGCACTGAACCTCTCTGTTTGATCATCACTACAGAGCCCTGAATGAGAAACCCTTGGCAATGGTCAGAGGACAGGGTTCCTGACTCTCTCTCTTAATTGTCAGACTGATTGGACAAACTAGGGTCTGTTCTGGAACTTCTGGTTGGTTGTTCTAAATCTTTTAGAGAGAGCTCTCTATCACTCACGTCATTTAAAATATGTCTTCCTGTTAGGGAAGCAGGTCCCAGCCACAGGGTAACTAAAGACTCAATGAGTCACTTTGGTTAAGACAGATCATTGGATACTTACCTGATGGGATTTCAAAGTTGGGAGGCCATGGGGTCTGAACAGCAACACTGACACCAGTCAATAGGACCCAGTTCTGGGGGTAACGTGGTCCAGAAAGTGCCTCTGCTCCACTGGGTCCTCTCAGGAAGCAAGCTGAGTGGAAGGGTCAGAGCTCATCACTAGAGCAGGAACATAGCATCTGATGGCAACAATCTTGCATGATTCTTGAACTTGATTCCCGCTAAGGGAAAGGAAAGCGTTTTTTACTCACACTTGGATAAGCTCTTTTACCTGAGTAGACTGATCGAATTTACTGTAACATCCCAGGGATAGGCATGGGTGACCTGAAGACCAGTCTTTATTTTGTACTCAAGGCTCAGGAATTACACGATCATCCACACACCATTCCCTCTTTGCCAGGAACTGAACAAAGTGTAAGGCCATTCAAATTCAAAAAAAGACAAAAAGCTGATTAGCAAACATCAAGCACTGACACAATTTAGGTAATCTTATAAATCAGTGTTACTTCAACAAAATAAATAAATAAATAAAAATTTACTCATTTTAACAAAGAAAGAAATCCTATCCATTGGTCAGGCATTTACAGCCCCCGGATATGCAAACATGACTCATTTACATACCACATTCAGGATTTTTGTTGAATTCATGTTGTGTTAGTACTGCTATTTACTCATATTTTTTCTTCCTTTGATATGAGTTGTATTTTAACTTAAGCAAATTTATTTTAAAAGGAAAATTTCTATCACTAAGTGGGAAGTCAGAATCATCTGCCACATATTATGACTGTAATAAGAATGCAAGGAAAACATAGCTGCTAAATTAGAAGTATCTCTCCCTGTATCCCTAAAATAACCTTATACCACATCAATGGTATAAGTGTATACAAGAAATATCAGAAACAAGAAAAGTTGCAAACTTTAAAAATTAAAACTCTGAAGATTGCTTGTTACAGATGTGAGTGAAAGTCTTTATGAAAAAGGGCTCTAATATCTTTCTTTTCTTTCCACACATTCTAAAATAAAATATGCCACTGTTTTGTATAAAGCAACCCTGTGTAGGCAAAATAGTCATGACAGGCCCAGGTCATGTTCTAACACACCTGTAAAATTGTTGCGATATTATTTTATAACAGTGCATGGCCCCTTGGGAACTTCTGTTTCCACTCTGAGATAAGGGGGATTGTGACCTGCCAGGACTGCTAACTTCTCAGTTCATTTTAAAGTACCTGTGAGCCGCAGATGTCAAGTGTTCCCTCCATGAAGATAAAGAAGATGCAGAAACATGCTGATACCACAGCATCAAGAAGGCTGCTTCAAAAGAGCAAGGCGTGCAAATCTTCAGGCTCTAAAGTTTTAAAGGAATGTTCTTCAAAGCCCATAGGAAGGCCTATGATACTTGTCTCCATACTTATGGAACTAACCTTTATGGACCAAATCCCAGGAATTCACTGATTTTCTGCTCTTGGACAAGACAGTTTTCCAAGTGGGACTTGTTCTCCACCATCAACTGAGAGAGACGTGAACTCAACGCTTCAGTATCTTAATGCAAGACCCTTGTATCAAATAAGAGGTTACTACCTACTGTGAATGGTAAACCTCCATGTCTAAAGGGTTCAACACAACAGAAGCTTATCTATTTATTTAATCGAATGCAATGAGTGGTAGTGACGGCGTGACTGCTTCAGCCATCATTTAGGGGCCCAACCTCTCTCCCTTTTGTGATTTTAACCTCGTCTAGAAGAGTGCTAGCCAATAGAACTTTCTGTGGTGATGGAACTGTTATACTGCCTGTCCAGTGTGGTAGACACTAAGGACATACGGCTACAGGGCATTTTAATTATAGTTAGTGAGACTGTAACTGAATTTTCAATTATAGTTAATTTTTTTTAAAGCAAAACATTGAAGGACCTTTGTTACCTGGTTTCAAGAATATTTTATAGCATTTAAATATAGCTACAGAAGTCAAGACAGTGCTATTAACATATGAATAGCCTAATAGATCAATGGAACAGGAGCGAGTTCAGAAATAGACCCACCATATATATAGTCGATTAATCTTTGAAAAAGGTGCCAATGCCAAGTTAAATCAATTATGGAAAAGATCGTCTTTTCAACACATAGTGCTGGAACAACTGGATATCTGTATGAAATAAAAATAGAGAAACAGATCTAAGAGAAACAGTGGCTGCCGTGTAGATGTGTTATTTCCATAAAACTGATGACTGAAGTTAAAAGCATCAGTTGTAACTTTAAAAGGGAGGTGGGGATTGAGGTCCAGAAACATTAAATAGAAAGACTATGATCATACAACAAGGAAATGCTGAAGGTAGGATTCAAACTGGCTATCTATAGTCTTAAAGTTGCCTCTCTATGGTAAGAAGCCTCAGTGCAGGCACAGTGGTGGGGAGGTGATGAGAAGAATGCTGGGTCCTAAATCAGTCGGGAAGCTGAGTTCTCTCACTGTTCTTTTCCTCTCTGTTTTGGGGTCATATCCATGTTCCCCACACAAGGCAGAACTAGGGGATTCTTTAGTTTAATTTCATATTTTTTTTTTTTTTTCATTGCGTTTGGAGAAGGGGAGGAGTCAGGAGTCCATGGAATCGCAATATTTCTTTGTCCCTTATTTTTATTTAATTTTAATTAATTTAAATGTAAATAGCTACATGTGATTAATGGCTATTAGGGGTTAGAGCCTTAGCATCCTCTCCATTCATCTAGCAAAAGAGAAAAAAGGAAAATATGGTATTTGGGGAGGTTTTAATTGGTGGTCCTAGAAGTTTGCACTTCACTTCCTCTTTCCATTGGCTAAAAATGAGTCATGTGGCCACACCTAATTGCAAAGGAGGCTGGGAAATGTAGTTTAGTTGTGTGCCCAGGAAGATGAGGGAGTAGATTTTGGAGAGTACATAGCAGTGTTTATGATTCTGAGACTGAAGATTCAGTAGTTGCCAAAATGAGCACCTCCTCCCATTGAGGCAACTACAGAAGACAATAGGTAAACCAGAGAAAGAAGTTGCATGAAAACAGCATAAAGGCTAAAGTAGTTAGAACACCCACTTGCAAACATTTATGGTGCTCAGCAGTAAAAAGATTAAGATTTAAGGAACATGTATATGGAGCATCCCTGATGGCTCTGTGGTAAATCCACCTGCAATGCAGGAGACGCAGGAGATGAGGGTTCATCCCCTGGGTCAGGAAGATCCTCTGAGTAGGAAATGGCTACCCGATTCAGTATTCTTACCTGGAAGACCCCATGGACAGAGGAGCCTGGCGGGCTACTGTCCATGGGGTCCAAAGAGTCAGACACAACTGAGGAACTGAGCACACAAGCACACCTGAGCTCAACTATGTTTATTCATTCAGCATTGATCCCATGCCTACTTGATGTCAAGTACTATGCCCAGTGCAGAGGATGCAAGGATGGGCAAGATACCATCCACCACAGAGAATTTTAGTTTAATGTGGCAAGTGTAGCCTCAGATGTAAGGATAAATTGCAGTGGAAACTCAGGCTATGGACACTGAATTTTCTGTGGGTAGATAGAGGACAATTTTAGGAAAGGGTTTCCAACAAAAGTGTGTATGTGCGTGCAGTTACACACACACCCAAGATAGAAATTTTTTTAGACATACAACTGTCAAGGAGCGGATGGTGAAGTGTCTTCAAACCAAAATCAATAAAGGACAGATGTCATAACTCCAATTTGTATGTGTGTGCTCAGTCACTCTGTCGTGTTCAACTATTTGCGACCCCATGGTCTGTAGCCCTCCAGGCTCCTCTCTCCATGGGATTTCCCAGGCAAGAATACTGAAGTGGTTTACCATTTCCTTCTCCAGGGATCTTCAACTCAGGCATTGAACCTGCATCTCCTGTGTCACCTGCATTGCAGGTGATTCTTTACCACTGAGCTATCGGGGAAGCCCATAACTCCAATAAACATGTGAAATTCTCCTTACGTCAAATTGTTTGCTGACCTGAATCTCTTCATGGGCTCAGCCAGGTGTATGAGCTTCTAGGATACATTTCCCATTTCCTCTATGGCATCACCATGATTTCATCTGGAGCTTCTTTGAACACATGAAGCAGAAACTTGAGTCCCTTTTCTGATTTCCTCTGGAACTGCTCCTTCATCTCCCCTTTCCTGTAGCACTTTCCTTTCTTCCTTGGTGAGTTATTTACCCTCCAACAGTAGACTGTGCATCCCTTTGTTCACTGCCCATGTCTTAATTATCTTGGCATGAACACAGTGTTTGCTTCATTGACTGTGGTGGGTTTCTTTGTGTCGTGGAGCCCCAGACATTTCACTTTACTACCAATAACAGAAACCTGATTTCTTCCTGGGGCAGGGAGTACCTCTCCCTTTATGTTGATCATGTTAAGAATGTAAATCATGGCATCAAGTATTGGGCCCTGGACTCTATCTAGCCAGGGCAATCAGCCAAAATCTCCCACATGACTTTGAACATGTAGAAGAGCGACATGAGGTCAGGGAGGTGTTTGGAGCTCAACCCTCCAAAGCAGAGAACGTTCCCTGCCACTGCTTCAGGCTGAGTCGGCCTGAACCCTCGGTATACCTTGATCCCAGTTTCTTTTGAGTCTGAGTCTTCACCCTTCCCATCAATTATTTAGGCCCCCAAGCAATTTCCCAGAAATTTCCTGAATGGACATCTGTAAGTGCATATGGGAACATGTTATCAATGAATGCCATATAAGGCCAAATGTAAAATCTCTCTTTATGGACTAGTATAATCTGTTTCACATAGAAGCAAAATGAAACACATTCAATGTACATCGAGTCCACAGTGGGAGTGGGCTTATGACCAGCTGTTATTTTCAACATGCTTGGAGATATTCTCATTTGACTCTATTTTTATATATTTATTTAGGCTGTGCCAGGTCTTAGTTGGGGTATGCAGGATTTAGAATACTTCCCTGATTAGAGATTGAACCTGGGCCCCCTGCATTGGGAGCACAAACCCTGCCGCTGGACCACCAAGGAAGTCCCTCATTTGATTCTTGTTGTGGAAAGACACCAGTAGGACTGAAACTTGATACACACTCCATGAACTTTCTAGACTTGGAGAAACTTTAAAAGGATTGGGAGGACTATCTAGGTTCCCACCTTTCTGCTTCCCAATGCTAATCAGTTGATTCCTCCCTCCTTCTCATCCTCCTGTCTCTCTCATTGCTGCCTTCCTGCAGTAGGATTATTTTATCCCAAATATCTTCCCTCTAAACTGAAACTTCAAGAGGGAAAAATTGATCATTTTCTACAAGGCTCAGCACCAGGACTTCTTTCATAGGAGATATCAGGAAATATTTGTTGAATTGAATGGAGTTGATTTGAATTATTGAATCCAGGTAAGTGGCTTTGGTAAGTCCATTAGCTTTGCCCTAGAAATCTCAGCTCCTGTCCCACTCCATTTCTATTTGGCCAAACTAACATGACAGAGAGTGATTCAGCAGTCTTTCCTATTCACTTCAGAGAGTTAGAAATGAGACGTGAAAATGACAGCAAGTAGACATGTCAATAAATACCCATTCAGAGCCAGGGCAAGAGAGTCCTACTGCCATCCCAGTGTTCACAAGGAGAGAATGTCAAGGCCACTTGAATGGGTCTCACAGAAATCACCCAGCTCAGGATGACGATACCACTCTGAAAGTTGAATCTGGGATTTCCGTCGAGAAGATATTAGATTTCCTGTCCTTCAGACTCCCTTTGAACTTCTGAGCCTGAAAACTGCTTGTCTCATGGAGCAGAATTTGTTCTTGATATTTACTTGAAATACTAGTGTCACCTAATAATATAATGAGTCTTGAAGTTTTATCAACAAGTAAGATTTAAGTCTTTAAGGTTTATCTGGTACTAAAGAGCCCTTAGTATTTCTGGGGCCATGTGTGCATACCTTCTTAAGTCCCTAGATGATGGGCTCTAATTTTAATTTTTATAGAGTGTAAGTGTGTGTGTGTGTGAGAGAGAGAGAGAGGGAGGAAGAGAAAGAGAGAGGCAGATGGAGAGAGAGAGAGAGAAAATTAAATATGTAATGTACATCTTAAAAGCCACTAAATACAAGGGGAGAAAAAGTAGGTATATATTTAGCCAAGTGTTTTGTGGATTTCTTTTCCCTTTTGAAAAACTCCAGTACAAGCATCCAAGCCAAGTAGAAGCCTTTTACTCTAGTTATTTATTTATTTTGCTCTCTCCTTTGGAAAGCGATGCACATGTATTATGAAAAGCAAATATTATACTCTTTATTGTCAAACAAAGTTTATAAGGTTCATGTGTCAATGATGAGGCCAAAGACCTCACACAGAAAGTTTCCTGTCCCGGAAGAATTTCTCATGAAATATAAAATATGGGAAGTAAGGAGACCCCTTACTGCCAGAAAAGAGAATCAGCCCATTCCTAATGGCACCCCTGGGATTGGATGAGCTCAGACCTTGACTGTCCAAGCGTGGGAGGGAGAGTCTTTCTCTGCAGACAAGCATAGAGGGGGAGGACTCAGTGAAGGGGAAGGACCGCAGAGGAAGTTGAAGGGTATTTACTCAAGAGAGGCTACTTATGTCCAACTCCATGCAGCTCTGACATCCAGATGCATGAGGCAACCCGCCTTTGGGGACATGGGAAGTGGAAGCAAGGTGATGACAAATGAAAGGCATTCTTTGGCCTTGGAGCACATAGGCATGGAATCTGGTAGGCGTACAGTTACTATTTACAGGAAACTGGCACAGAGTTATAACTTTTCCTAGACAGGTTGGTGCCATTGTGTTCTGGCACCATGAAAAGCATTAAATAAGGCTTAGCATTTGTCTAAACCACGCTGGATGTACTATACTTTCTGATATGTATTGCTTTCTTCGACTGGGAGTTTCACTAAAGTCCCTCCCTGGGGAGCAGAAAGCGGGAGTTATAGTCAACCATGGTTAATTTGCGCTTTGTGCTTTGTTTATCCAAACCATATGTCTAGATGGTTGTAATTCTGTGTCACTGGCTGTGTAATGCTCTCTGTGCTAAGAGCTCTGTAAATAGCAACAGCTCGATGCATAATCACGTTGGCATTCTGAAGGGGGGAAAGGGAAGTTTCAAGTGACGTTTGTTGTAGAGACAAACACCCGAGGATGTCTCCATCCTCATCTTTCAGGCTCTGATCCTTTGTGCTTCGGTCAAGCAGGTCCTTGAGGACTAGACAGGACCTGCTAGAAACCAGGTGTGGTGGATCAATACTACCTCTCATTCTCATTCTCTAGCCATCAAGCTCCCATATACCTCAGAAAGTAAATCAGATTCTTGTTATTTAGCAACTTCAGCGAGTATCTGGTGTACAGAAGAGAGTTCCTTTTATTTCAATGCTAAAAAAATGAAAACAAGGTGAATCTACCGTAATTTCCTTTTGTAACATTTTCATTAACATTTTGTACTTAATTTATCAAACGTCAATCAATAAAAGACACTGTGCTCCAAGGTTGGAGGTGATAAACCTCAACATGAATTTCTTAAATGGGAAAAGACTAGCGAGGATGAAAACATAAAGGTGCCAGCCCCAAGTTCAGGCTAAAAGCTCAGGGAACCTGGAGGTCTTAACCCATCAGTCAGTGCAGAACAAGCTCCAGAACAAGCTCCTGCTCATTCAACAGATGTGAAGCATCTTCCATGTGCTAAGCAGAGTGCCTATGTCCAGAGGCATGTGGTGACGCCCCCTCAGTGCCCCTGCCCTCATGAAGTTTCTAGCGTAGCTACTGGCAGCCACAATGTCTGGCTAGAGATCTCTGGAGGACTTGAGGTCAGACATGTGCTTTATAGCAAATTCCACCTCGTCCCAACTTCAGCAACCTCCCAAAACTGAAAAGAAGGCTTTAAAACATGTTTCTCCTTCACACAAATGCTGTTATTCATAGGAGCAAGGCCACCTTATGTCAGGGGTCTCTAACGCATGATGCTCTGTGCATATCAAACACAGACTGTCCACAGAGTCTGTTTAAGGTTGTGGGGACAGGAAATGTGTCAACCTCTTTGGAGTCCTAGAGAATGAAGGGAAGCGGTCTGCAACCAGCCCAGTGGGGATAAACTGAGCATGTTTTCCAGCCTAGCCAGGGACACTGCCATTTCCTTAGATGTCTTCATTGGAGAAGAATTCCAAAGACTGCTCTCATTCCAGTGCCAGCAGAGTCTGGGCCACCATGTTGCCCAGAAATGTTGGCACATTTCTTGCACCAGCCTTCTTAGGACAGTGACTGTTTCAACTCCTCTCTGTCCTCAAACTCTACTCTCGGCAAACAGCTTTATGATGTATTTCGCGGGGGCAGTGAGAAGCCAGCACATAGAGCCTCTCATCTGCCCAACATTGATTTTGTCGCCCACCTGCACTTGCCCCTCCTCCCCTGCTTCCCTCCTGTGATAAAGGTGAAGCTGGCCCCCCTCCCTCCTAAGGACCCCTTCTCCTCCCGTCTTCTCAGAGCTTCCTTCTGCAGTCAATATTCTCTTTTCAAAAATGTCCACTTGTCTCCTCTCCTTCAAATGCATCTCCCCTGCTCCTACATACTTTGTTCCCGCTCTTGCTTTTTCTTCTTATTGTCCTTCCCAATCCAGCTGAGGAGAGTTGGGCCCACATGCTGTTCCAATTCCTCACCTCCTTTCAGTCTTCAACCCATTCCAAACTGGCTTCTGTTCTTATCATCCCATCAGGACTGCTCCTGTCACCTGCTCCAATTCCTCTATCCCATTCCAGCCCTCTTAGCTGAACACTAACAACTAGTCAACATCTCTACTTGGATATCTTATAGATAAGGTGATTGTATGTATTCTCTAGGTGGTCAGGATAGTCTCTGTTGCCCCAGCATCATTATTCCTATCACCCCTTTCATGTTCAAGTGTGTTTTGGACAGTCAATTATAAACTCACCTATCTGTTGGCAAATAGTAGGCATCTGTGATCTCTCTGTCCTATTTCTTGCATTTGTAACAGTACCCAGTTTAGCTTGGGAGAACAATCCTTTGGAATTATATTCTCCAGGTAGTTTAGTCCTATAACTAGTATACCAGCATCAGATTTGTATAAACAGAGGTGTGTGGTTGAAAATGGGTCAAGAACATTTATTCCCAATAATTTTATTAGTGCTATGTGGGGGAAAAAAATCTTACTTTTCTACTGGGAATGCTAACCTAGTAGAATATAAGTCTGAGATGGATGAGCCAACTCTTCTGCCATATGTGGGGAGAAATTTGCCTGAGGATGAAAGTGACACGGAGGAAGCACATTGGGGGAGGGGGTTGGATTTCAATGTTGAAAGGGAAGAGAAGAAAGAGATGCTTGACAGCAACATGGGGCCCCTGGATCCAGACACCAGTCCCACCCCTAGCCATTCTATTACACAAGTCAGGACACTTTTTCATTTGGGAGAGTTGGAGGTAGATTTCTATCACTTAATGCCAATAGAGTCTGGATCTGTCCAAGCCTATCCTAAATTCAAATCTGGCCCGTTCTACTCCTGATACCCCCAGATCTTCTTCTATTTCAGTCAAGAAATCTCAGCAAAAATCCAGTTTCTTTTGCCAGAAATCTGGGAATCATCCTTGACATGCCCCTTTCTCTAATCTTACCATCGAGTCCAATTGATTCCATCACCGAAATATATCTAGACTCTGATACCTTCCCTCCACCAGCACGGCCCTCAGTAAGTCCATAATGTCATCCTGTCCCATCCGGACAATGGAGCTGTCTCCCAAATGTCTTCCTGTGACCATTCTTGTTCTCCCTCCCCCACATTCTCCATGAAACAGCTGGAAGCGTCTTAAACTCCCTATCTGTTCATAGCGCCCAGGGCCATACTTTATTGAACACTTGGAAGGAGAGTAGAGGGAGCCCAATAACGCTCAGAACACAAGCAAGCGCAGTTGAGCTCTCATAATTCCTGAATTCCCCAGGGATATTTGAGACAGTGTCGAGTATCTTTCCCAGTACAATTTCCCAGGACAGGTGTTTCATTTTTTTCATTATTATTTGTTTTATTGTGTTTCAATCAGTAGCTTAAGGTCAAATATTTTTCCTTGTGGTGAGATATTTGAACATGGAAGGTTGCCAGCCAAGAGACAAAGTGAGCCTGCGCAGAAGTGTTTCACATGGGTTGGTGACTGTAGGGTAATTTGTGGATGTTGGTGTTTGAAGTTTTCTATAGCACCTCCCTGGAAGCAAGTGCTTCGGAGGAGAGGCACAAATGTCCTTGTCACTCTAACCTTCAGCTAACTGCTCTCATCTCCTCCCTACTCTTAGAGGACTTTAGATTTTAAATTCTATTGAAACAATATCAAATAACATCAGTCCCACCAGATTAGGAAGCTATCCTGACCCAACAGTTTTGGAAGGGAATGGAAAGGAAACATTTACTGAGGTAGATGCAAGGAGGCTAAAATAAGAGGGGATGCATACCACGTGTCTTCTTCTCTGAAAGAGAAGGCTAACAATTGTAAGGATGGCACTCTAACTGACAGACGTCTGTTGTAATTCCAATCCACATGTTAATACCTTTTTTCTTTGACACTTGACAAGGCAATTCTAAATGTCTGGAAGAATCAATGCACAAAATAAGTAGAATTTGATGAACAGAAATATTAGGGATATTTGCACAAACAGATACAAAAATAGGTTCTAAAACTACCATAATTAAAATAGGTTTGACTAGGGGAGAAGCAGGTAGAAAGAACATATAAGAATGTAGATCATGGTAGGAGGGGTAGTTCGAATCTCCAGATGAAGTGATAAAGGGACAATTATGAAAACCTAAGACTAAATTGATTCATCACCTCTTCACACCAACTCCTAAAATAAATTTCAGTTGGATTAAAGGTTTAAAGTACATATACAAAGTAGCTAGAAGTAAATATAGGTGCATGTTTGTCTGATCATGTGCTGGGAAAACCTTTTAAAGAGTGTCTTATCATAAAGTAAATACTGATAGAATTAACCACATATAAATTAAAATCTCCCGTAAGCACAATTTAAGGGAAAGTGACAAACTGAGAAAACAAGCGTTTGCAATATAAGTAAGAAAGGGTTAATATTTCTAGTGCTCTGAAATGTCATTGTGGACAAAAGACATGATTAGGAAATACGCAAAAGAAGTACTAACGGCAAAAATATGAAAAATGTTTAACTTTACAAGCTGTCAAAGATGTGCAAACTGAAACAATAGTGAAACACAATTTTTCAGCTATTACACTGACAGTTTAAAAAAAAGAAAAAAGATTGTCTGGAGCATGGGGAAATGGGCACCCATAGATTGCTGGCAAGGGCTTAAAGTGAAACAAGCTTTCCAGTGGGTAACTTGGCAAAATTCTTAAAAACGTGCACAGCCCATTTACACAGCAATTCCTCTTCTAGGAATTTATCCTTAGAAAATAATCATAAATAACTGAAGAAATTTATTTAAAAGATGTTCCCTGGAAGGTTGTTTATAATAGCAAAAAATTAAAAACAAAATAAATGTCTGACAATATGGAACTGGTTAAATAAATTATGGTGCAGTATAATCCACGATCATAAAGAAAAAAAAAATACCGAGAACTACTTAGTGACTTTGGAAAAGGTTCACAATATATAGTTAAACGGAAAAAAAAAATTGTCAAACAACCTGCACCATGTAGTCTCATTTTTGGTTTTTTAAATATGTATGTATGGAAATATATGCATAGAAAAAGACCTTAAGAGGATAACCAGAAAGTTATCAGTGATTATCTCTGGGTAGCAAGAGTATTGGTGATTTTCATTATTTTCCAAATATTCTGCAATAAAAATGTATTACTTTTGTAACAAGCTTCTTAAAAACATTAGCTTTTATTTAAATTCTGTGTTGCAAGTCGGGTATCAAAAACTGGCCTTCGAAAACCTTTTGGGGGAAATTCTTGCAGCCAGAAATTGAGGAATACCAGGGAAGATGGTCCAGCCAAACACAGCTGGAGCAGGAAGACATGAACCAGCTTCCAGGCTCCACTGCTCGCTAGTCAACAGCCTCCTCACTGCCCCTGCTTCCCACAACTGCTTTTTTTATGCATCATGAAAAGGGAAACTGATGTAGGCTGAAAACACTAATATCAACAACAATAACAATAAATTTGATACCAACAGGTAACAATGAACATTTATTAAGCCCTGAGTATTTTCCAGACACTGAGCTCTTTGCTTTGCTGATATCATCTCATTTAATTCCCTCAAAAATCTTTTGGCAAAGAGATTATTGTCTGCACTTTGTGGATGTGTAAACTGAGACTTGGATGGTGATGAAACTCACCCACAGTCATGGGGCTCTCAGGCTGCCAAGAGGAATTAAAAACCCGAGAAACTACGATCCTGGAGACCCTCACCCATCTCCACTGATGAGGGAGACGGAGCAGCATTTTTTCAAGCCCACGAGTCTTCCTGCCGACATCACCACCCAGGCCTCAATTTCCTTTGTGATTCAGCCCTGTATTATGTAGCCTGACTCCGGTGTGAAAGATTTGTGGCAATTGCATGATGTATGAGGTGCCATTTGTAAAAATATTATTTAGTGTAAAACATGATGTTTTTTCTCCTGATTTACAAGTTGGATTTATAAATCTGCACTTCTCACTATCTGAGTTATATATCTTGCCACTGATTTATAAAACTTGCCTGTAAATCTTCCCAGCAAAGTTTTGATTCAGAAATCATTATTTTAAGAATTAGATTTAGTTAAAACATTCAACTGCTTTATAGGGGAGGCAATGGATTTACATAACTCCAATCGAAGCTTACAGATCCTACAGCAGCTTTACAAGTCGTGCCCAGGAATTCCTAAAGAAAATGTTCTGATTTAAGGACATTCACTCCACACTTTAGCTACAACTGACTGATTTACAGAGCCAAAGCCATATAATAATGATCCATTTTATAAAACCCCATTTTTTTTTCAATTCCACATCCTGATTTATATGCCCTAATTGGGTTTTTTGTAATGCAACCTTAGTCACATGCTCCTTCACCTCAGAACTGATCTTGAGGGAAAGACCCAGGAGTTAGGTATGGTCGGAACAAAGTGACCCTGATTTCCTTCCTCTTTCTCTCTTTCCCTGATTTCAAAGGAGCTAAAACATTCGACCCTGCCCTGAGCCAAAGGTAGCTAAGCTTGGGGGAGGGTCCCTAATGATACCATTGCCTGCATGGTATTACTGTACCTTCACTCTGTCCCTGCTCCTCAGATGAAGAAGGATTGATCTCAGGGAGAAAAAATGGCCAATCCAAGGAATTGAGAACATATTGGACAAAAGATTGATAGCTGAATAAATCAATCAGCACATGAACAAACTTATTTGTTTGTTGTTTAAGAACAAAGGCCAAAAGTCATTGAACAGGTAGCTAGTGACTGGGAGGGAAGGGACCTGTGGGGGACTTTAGAAAGATGCTTGTCCCATCAGAATGGGGCAGCCTGATTGTTGCTATGTGGGATTGCTTGCCTAGTATTTCGAGATCTGGCTTCTTAAGAGAATTCTAAAAGCCCGGATTTTTATGTTAAATGCACCAGTTTAAAAAACTAATTTTATTCATGGCTGACTTATAATAGTAAAATTAACACACTCTGAGTGCACAGGTCAGTGATATTTGACACCTATACAAGGCTTCCCATGTGGTGCTAGTGGTAAAGAACCCGCCTGCCAATGCAGGAGACATAAGAGATCGCTGGGTTTGGAAGATCCCCTGGAGGAGGACATGGCAACCCACTCCAGTATTCTTGCTTGGAGAATCCCCATGGACAGAGGAGCCAGGCAGGTTACAATCCATAGGACTGCAAAGAGTAAGATATGACTGAAGCAACTTAACACAGCACATATTACACCTGTACAACCGTCAGCCCAATCAAGTTATAGAACATTTTTGTCTCCCCAGAAAGATTCCTCCTACATGGGAAGTCAGTCTCCTCCCTCCCACCCACTGTTCCAGTACACCGCTGGTCTGATTTCTATCCCTATAGATACAGTTTGCCTGTTTTAGAATTTAACTCATACAGAATGGACTCATACAGAATCTTGTTTTTCTGCCCACTTTCTTCCACTCGGTATGATATCTTGAGATCTATCCACGGTGTTTTGTGTATAAATAGGCTGCTCCTTTTTATGGCTGAGTACTAGTCCATTGTATGAATGTATCATAATTGTTAACTCATTCTCATTTGGGTTCTTTCTAGACTTAAACTATTATCAATAAAGCTGCTATGACCATTTATGGACAAGTCTTTTTAGGGACATGGTTTTTGAATCTCTTTGGGGTAAAAAAATCTAGAGATGGAATTGCTGAATCATTTGATAAGAGTATGCTTATCATATATAAAAGCTGCCAAACAGTTTCAAAAGTGATTGTACCATTTTACACCCCCTACTCCCCTACCCACCCAATAATATATGAGTTCCAGTTGTTCAACATCTTTCCCAATGCTTGCTATTATCAGTCTTTTTAATTTTAGTCATTTAGTCATTTTAGTCATAATTTTAGTCATTTAGCTATGAAGCGGTATCTCATTTAATTTGCATTTTCCTAATAACTAATGGTGTCGAGCATCATTTCATGTGTTCTTTGGCCATCTGTATGTCTTCTTTTGTGAACTGTCTTTTAGATCTTTTATTAGTTGCTTGCCTTCCTGTTACTGAGTTGTGAGAGAGCTTTATATCACCTGGATGGAAGCCTTTGTCAGATGTATGTAATGCAAATAATATCTCCCAGTTTGTGGCTTGATATTTCCTTTCCCTCAATGTCTTTTGAAAGGCAAACAATTTTAATATTAGTGAAGTAGAATTTGTCAGTTTTCTTCTTTTGTCAATGCTTTTTGTATCCTTAGAAATATTTTTCAACACCTAAGTTGAACAATTCATATCCTACATTGTCTTCTAAAAGTTTTAAGTTTTATACTCAAATCTATGAATCATTTCCAATTAATTCTTGAAAATGAAGTAAAGTAAAGGTTTTGTTCATTTTTGTCCTATACAGATACTAGTTCTTGTAACACTATAGAAATCAGATAGTGTGAGTTCTCCCATACAGTTTATTTTTTTTTAAGGATTGATTTTGCTATCTTAGAGCCTTTGCTTTTTCAGATAAAATTTTAGCATTGTTTTGTAACCTTATACAAAAGAAAAAGTCTTCTGAGATCTTGATTGGCACTTTATTGACCCTATAGATCAACTTGGGGACAATGGACATCTTAACTCTATCTAATCTTCCAATTCCTTAGCAGGATTGCTGTTTAACTTATTGAAACCTTTCTTAATTTCTTTCAATAACATTTCACAATTTTCTGTGTATAAATCTTGCACAGATTTCATTAAATTTACTCCTAAATATTTTAAGTTTTACTTTCTAAATATGTCTGGTTCATATATAGGTACAAATAATTTTGTACATTCATCTTGTATTATGTGACCTAACTAAATTTATTTTTAGATCTGGTAGGTTTTCATAGATTCCTTAGGATTTTCTAAGCAGACAATCATATTACGTATTAAGAGAGAAAGTTTTATTTCCTCTTTTTTAATATTTATTTTTTTAATTTTATTTTCTTACCTTATCTCACTGGCTAAGACATTTAGTACTATATTGAAGAAAAGATATGAGATTGAACATCTTTGCCTTTTTTCCAGTCTTAGGAGAAAGCATTCAGTATTTAACCATTATGAATGATGGTTGCTATATGATTTTCATAGA
Source organism: Giraffa tippelskirchi (assembly GCF_054371585.1). Lineage (NCBI taxonomy): Eukaryota > Metazoa > Chordata > Mammalia > Artiodactyla > Giraffidae > Giraffa > Giraffa tippelskirchi. The sequence goes on along the minus strand of NC_137281.1, from coordinate 20,211,124 downwards.
TTTCCATCGTCAGGTTGAGAAACTTTCCTTTTATCAGTGATTGGTTGTTTTTTTTTTTTTTTAAATCATGGGTGAGTTGTGGATTTCATCAAGTCCTTTTTCTATGTCTATTGAGATGACCATGTGATTTTATTTTCATTAATTCTATAATGTGCTAAGTTACATTAATTTTTAAATATTGAAATATTTTGTAACCCTAGGATATAGCTGTTAGAGAGTGCTCCATTAAATTAGCTAATATTTTATTGAGAATTTTGGCTTGTATGTTCATGAGAGGTTTTGGCTAGTAATTTTCTTTCCTTCTAATAACATTGTCAGCTTGCTATCAAGGTAATGCTGGTCTTAAAAAGCATGTTGGGAAGCAGTATTTCCTCCTATATTTTTTGAAGATGTTTGTGTATTATTGTTATTGCTTTTGTAAGAATTTGATAGTATCCAATAGTGAACTTGTTACAACACAGAGCTTCCCTTGTGGGAAGATATTTGATAATGAATTAAATTATTTAATTTTATAGGATTATTCAAATATTTCCTGTTGATCAAGTTTTAGAAGACTGTTTTTTAAAGCACTTGCCAATTTCATCTAAGCTATTAAATGTATTGGCATAAAGTTGTCCATAAAAACTTTTTTATATTTATTATTATTATTTCTTATTATTCTTTAGGATATGCATTTGTTATATTGTGGATGTGTAACCAGTCCATCCTAAAAGAGATCAGTCCTGGGTGTTCATTGGAAGGACTGATGTTGAAGCTGAAACTCCAATACTTTGGCCACCTCATGCGAAGAGTTGACTCATTGGAAAAGACCCTAATGCTGAGTAGGATTGGGGGTGGGAGGAGAAGGGGATGACAGAGGATGAGATGGTTGGATGGCATCACCGACTTGATGGACATGGGTTTGGGTAGACTCCCGGAGTTGGTGATGGACAGAGAGGCCTGGCGTGCTGCAATTCATGGGGTCGCAAAGAGTCGGACACGACTGAGCGACTGAACTGAACTGAACTGATTGATATTCTATAGAATACATATTAATATTTCTATTTGTATTTCTAACATTAGTAATTTGTCTTTGTTCATCAATTAGTCTTGCTAGAGGTTTGTTACCTTTATTAATCTTTTCAAAGAACCAAATTTTGGTTTTGTTAATTTCCTTTACATTCATGTTTCCTATTCATTAATGTCTGCTCTCATACTTATTAGGGATACCGAGGGAACATACCATGCAAAGATGGGCACAATAAAGGACAGAAATGGTATGGAACTAACAGAAGCAGAAGATATTAAGAAGAGGTGGCAAGAATACACAGAAGAACTATGCAGAAAAGATCTTTATGACCCAGATAATCACAATGGTGTGATCACTCACCTAGAGCCAGACATCCGGAATGCAAAGTCAAGTGGGCCTTAGGAAGCATCACTACAAACAAAGCTAGTAGAAGTGATGGAATTCCAGTTGAGCTATTTCAAATCTTCAAAGATGATGCTGTGAAACTGCTGCACTCAATATGTCCTCAAATTTGCAAAACTCAGCAGTAGCCACAGGACTAGAAAAGGTCAGTTTTCATTCCAATCCCAAAGAAAGGCAATGCCAAAGAATGCTCCAACTACTGCACAACTGCACTCATCTCACAAGCTAGCAAAGTAATGCTCAAAATTCTTCAAGCCAGGCTTCAACAGTATGTGAACCATGAATTTCCAGATGTTCAAGCTGGATTTAGAAAAGGCAGAGGAGCCAGAGATCAAATTGCCAACATCCGTTGGATTATCAAAAAAGCAAGAGAGTTCCAGAAAAAAAATCTACTTTGCTTTATTGACTATGCCAAAGTCTTTGACTATATGGACCACAATACACTATGGAAAATTCTGAAAGAGATGGGAATACCAGACCACCTGACCTGCCTTCTGAGAAATCTGTATGCAGGTCAGGAAGCAACGGTTAGAACTGGACAAGGAGAAACAGACTGGCATCAAGTCGGGAAAGGAGAACATCAAGGCTGTATATTGTCACTATGTTTATCTAACTTATATGCAGGGTACATAATGAGAAATGCTGGGCTGGATGAAGCACAAGCTGGAATCAACATTGCCAGGAGAAATATCAATAATCTCAGATATGCAGATGACACCACCCTTATGGCAGAAAATGAAGAAGAACTAAAAAGCCTCTTGATGAAAGTGAAAGAGGAGATGAAAAAGTTGGCTAAAAACTCGATATTCAGAAAACTAACATCACGGCATATGGCCCCATCACTTCATGACAAATAGATGGGGAGGCAATGGAAACAGTGACAGACTTTATTTTTTGGGGGCTCCAAAATCACCACAGATGTTGACTGAAACCATGAAATTAAAAGACGCTTGCTCCTTGGAAGAAAAGTTATGACCAACCTAGACAGCATATTAAAAAGCAGAGACATTACTTTGCCAACAAAGGTCCATCTAGTCAAAGCTATGGTTTTTCCAGTAGTCATGTATGGATGTGAGAGTTGGACTATAAAGAAAGCTGAGAGCCAAAGAATTGATGCTTTTGAACTATGGTGTTGGAGAAGACTCTTGAGAGTCTCTTGGACTGCAAGGAGATCCAACCAGTCCATCGTGAAGGAAATTAGTTCTGAATATTCACTGGAAGGACTGATGCTGAAGCTGAAACCCCAATACTGTGGCCACCTGATATGAAGAACTGACTCATTGGAAAAGACCCTGATGCTGGGAAAGATTGAGGGCAGGAGAAGAATGGGATGACAGAGGACAAGATGGTTGGATGGCGTCACCAACGCAATAGACATGAGTTTGAGGATGCTCCAGGAGTTGGTGATGGACAGGGAGGCCTGGTGTGCTGCAGTCCATGGGGTTGCAGAGTCAGACACGACTGAGTAACTGAACTGAACTAAACTGATATTTATTAATTCTTTCCGTTTACCACCTTGGGCAAATTTTAGTTTCCTTTTTTTATCTCTATACAGTGGGAATAAATAATTAATGTTATGCATTTTTATTTTCTAATATAGACATTTAAAGCTATAAATTTTGTTCAAAGTACTGCTCTGTCAGCACCACACAATTTTTAAAAAATATTTTATTCTCATCTCCCTTAGCTTCAAAATATTTCAAAATTATTTTGTGATTTTTGACTCCTAAATTATTTAGAAAACTGTTATTTTATTTCAAAACATTTGGAGATTTAAATTTCCACTTTATATCATTTCTTTCATCCTGAATAACACCTTTTAGCAATTTTTTGTAGTGTAGGTATCCTAACTAAAATTTTACAAATTTTTGTTTGTTAGAAAATATTTTTATTTTATCCTCACTTTTGGAGGTATTTTTTTCTAAATATAGAAATCTGAGTTGGCAGAATATTTTTTCTTTTACCTTCTAAAAAGGTAATTCAATTGTCTCTTAGCCTCTGTTGTTTCAGATGTGAAATCAGCAGTCAGCCTTCTTATTTTCTTCCTGCACACACAGTATTTATCTGGCTGCCTTTGAAATTTTCTTGGCTTTGATTTTGGGCAATCTGACTCTGATATTTTACTTTGTATTCATCTTACTTGGAGGTGACTGTATTTTTCTAAATTAAGTCATTATATTTCATTGAGTTTGATTAGTTTTCAGTTATTAATGTCTTGAAATTTTGGTCTGCCCCATTATCACTGTTTTCTTCATCTGGAACTCTAATTTCTCTTTAGCAAGACCAGTAGTACTTATTTTTTGTCTCAATATTTATTTACATTATTTAAAAGTATAAGAACTCTAAAGAACATTTGTTTATTTGGGATATCTCTATGGATATTTACTGTATTAGAAATTAAAATTGATAAATTCTTTATAATTATAATTATTATTAATGATTAATATTGTTATTTATAATAATAATAGTTATTATTTATTAATAATGAAGAAGAGGAGGATAAAAAGTAAAAACATTTATCATATGTTAACATAAATAACATATATTAATGGATTAAAAACATATTTTAAGTAATTCTTAGAAAGGCATCATTTAATATTTTTACAGAGTGTTATTCTGGCTTAACAGATAAAAGACATCTAGATTCTTATATTTGATTCTGCATTAATCTATTGTGACATAAGACATCATGTAGCCTCTGGGAAACACCACAGTACACTCATGAATGAATGGGAGTGGAAAGAGCAAGTAACATCTTAGTATTGTCATGAAAATTGCTTTAATATTTCAAAATTTCTGGAATGATCTTGTCGACTCTCAATCTTTCAGAACTGCTATTATGTAATTTATTATTTTCACACAGGTTCCTGAGGCTCTACTCCGTTTTTTTCCAATTCTTTTTTCTCTGAACTTTTGGTTGGAAAATGTCTGTTAATCTATAAATAAGGCCACTCTGTCCATTTAAAGTCTTACGTTAAGTATAGCAAATATTTAAGTTTCATTTATTATAATTTTCAGATCTATAATTTTCATTTGGCTCTTTTTTATAGTTTGCCTTTCTTTGCTCAAATTGCTTTTCTGTTGACTCATTAAGACCAAATTTTCTTTTAATTCTTGAACATAATTATAATAGCTGCTTTAAAGTCTTTTGCTAATTCCAGCATCTGGGCCATCTCACATCTAGTTTCTATTGAGTACATTTTCCTTATTTCTAGACGATATTTTTCTGTTTTTTTTTTTTTTTTGTATGTTCAATCATGTTTGATTGAATACAAAACGTTATAGATGATATAGAGAATGTGGATTCTGTTAGCTGTCTTTAGGAGTATATGTATTGTTTTATTAGGCAATTTAATTGCTGGTGGATCACCTAGAACTTTGGGGCTCCCCTAGTGGCTTAGAGGGTAAAGTGTCTGTCTGCAATGTGGGAGACCTGGGTTTGATCCCGGGGTAGGGAAGATCCCCTGGAGAAGGAAATAGCAACCCACTCCAGTACTCTTGCCTGGAAAATTCCATGGAGGGAGGAGCTTGGTTGGCTACAGTCCGTGAGGTCACAAAGAGTCAGACACAACTGAGCGACGACACACCTAGAACTTATGTTGGCTTGGTTTTATGTTTGCTAATGCAGATCTTTAGAAACTGCAAGATGCTTCCAAGCTCCTGTAACTTAAATGAAATCTCTAAATTCTCTACATCTTTTGGAGGCTTGAATTAAGATTTTCTTAGGTCAAATCTAGAGTTCTTACGTCTAAAACACAATTTTCTGGTGACTCAGTGGATGTTATTAACATCCTAGGCTGTTATTAACAGCCTGGAGTGTTATTAACAAGGTGTTAAAGAGATTTCTTCACTCTGACAGGGTCATGAGTCCAGCATCCAATCCCCACAAGACTGCTCTTGTTCCATCACTGCTCAACCCCTGGTCCCTCTGTTCTAATTTCAGCCCTTTCTACAGCCTCTGTGTTATGCTATGCTCAGTCATGTCTGACTGTGACCCCATGGACTGTATCCTGCCAGGCTCCTCTGTCCTTGGAATTTTTCCAGGCAAGAATACTGGAGTGAGTTGCCATTTCCTTCTCCAGAGGATCTTGCTGACCCAGTGATCAAATCCACAACTCTAGCATACCCTGCATTGTCAGGCATATTCTTTGCCTCTGCACCACTTGGGAAGCCCACGAACCCATTAGCTGGTGCTTTTTGGTAAGCATTGGGTAATCTTCTCCAAGCATATACAGCCTGGCCTTCAGCCATGCCCTGTTCTCTGCCCCAGCTATATAACCTGCTGCTGCTGCTGCTGCTAAGTCACCTAAGTCGTGTCTGACTCATAGCGACCCCATGGACTGCAGCCTACCAGGCTCCTCTATCCATGGGATTTTCCAGGCAAGAGTACTGGAGTGGGGTGCCATTGCCTTCTCTGCATATACACCTAGAGTTTCCTTTCTATGAAACTCCACTATGCAAATGCCAAGCCGTTGAAGTGACCCAAATTCTGATTTCTGTTTCCTCAGCTCAGCTGACCTACTATGCTCTGCTCAGACATCATCTTAACTGTGCTGTTTGTAACTTGCCCCCAGGCAGAAGGCTAAGTGACCAGAGAGCTTATCTTTTGAGTTTCCCTTCTTTCAGGAATCACCAGTTTTCATTATCTATTTTGTATTGCATGAAAATAATTGTCATATATTGTATCTAGTTGTTTATGGCAAAAGAACCAGTCTGGCGCCAGTTACTTCATCATGGTTAGAAGTGGAAGTCTTCCATTTTTTTTTTAATATTAGCAAAACAAAAAAATGTAAACTCATCTATAAACCATATATAGCTTATGAGACCTCTGTTTGAGACACCTGCTGTACATCTCTTGCTTTTCAAAATGTGGTCTTCAGAAGAGCAGCATCAGCATCACCTGGAAGCTTATGGAAAATGCAGGATCTCAGGTCCTAGCCCGACATACAAATTTGGAATCTGTCATTTAGCAAGATCTGATGGTCATCAACATTCAAAAGAACATGGCCAAAAGTTTTGGCATCAGAATCAGAATTACTAAGATAGTAATTCTTATCATCAGGGACGTTTGGAGAATTTTGAGCTATTCCATAAATATTTGAGGTTCATGGGACTCATGTGTCTTGCTCCTGCTACATGATCTGCCCTGTGGTACCACCTTGCTTTGACTCCAACTGTACCATTATTCAAAGGATGTAACCCACAGTAGATAGTTACATGGATAATCTCATTTTCCCAAGAACTTTCAGGCCATGTTTTTTAAATGCCTTGCTTATCTACTCGGGCAGCCAGTCATGTCTCACACATGACAACTCTGGTTTTCAAACCCCTGCTTAAAATTTGCCTCTTCCAGAAAGTCCCTCTAAACCCGCCTCTCTAAAACTTTCAGTAAAAACAAGGATGTTCATCTAGCTATAGATATAGCTATATGGCTATTTACTTTACATGAACTCAGAGAAGTGCAGTACTTCCCATTTGTCACCAGTTTTTCTTCACTACACTTGGAGGAACCACAACCCTAATTTACTTTGATTTTAACACAGTTCCAGTCCTAGTACCTGGCGTGTTCTTAATCCATGCTGTTAATTCAACCCATGATTACACTCTTACTCATTTATAAACATCACTTTAAAACAAGTTTATGGCATTTATCATTAGTCCCTCATATCTTCTATCCACTCACCCCTGGGTTGGGCTGTGTAGACCAGGCTCCACTCTATCTAACCAGTCATCATATCAAGCATCATATCCTATATCATATAAAGCTCTGAACTTCACCAGGTCAGAGGCAGGTGAACCCTGGGGTGATCATCCAACTGCCTGCATATGGGGTGTGAGTCATCTCAAATAGCACAAGCAAAGGTGGTGGGAACAGAAGCATGTCCAACGACACAAGATACCATCCTTGGAAGTTGCAAACCTCCCTTGCCAAGGTCAGGCAAGCGCAGGTGATATAGGGGAGAGCTGACTCATGTTCTGCAAGCAGTGGGAATGGGAGCTGAATCCCCTCTATGTGACCCTAGGAAACTTCGTTCACCCTGCTGACTCTGTTTTCCTCATATGCATTTGAAAACTTGATGTATCTATAACCAATCGTGACTTCTTATGTTTAATGGTGGGAAAACTGCTTGTACCATGCTGATGGTTGCCCAGTAGCCTTTTTTAGAGCAGAATTGTGCCTTAGGTGTTAAGATCCTAAACATGTACATAACTCTTGGCCCATGATTTCACTTCATTTTCAGTGATATAGTTAAGTATATTCTTTCAGGGATATTATTTGAAACTTCGTAATAATGACAATATAAAATTAGCCTAAATCAAACTGTGAGGGATTGCCCAAATGATGATCTATCCACATGATAGAATTTTATACAATCATTTGAAACCTTACAAAGAAAATTTAATGTCATTGGAAAATGTTCACAATATAAAGCCTTTGATTAAATACTCTATATAATTTGGATATATGTGTATGAAATACGGAAGAATATATTCACAGTGGTTATCTCTGGATGATGGTGGTGATTTGGGTGACTTTGTTTTTTCACGTTCTATTATGTTTGAATTGTTACAAGCTCATATATGAGAAAAAAATATCTTACTTAAGAAAATCTTGGATTGGGATTAGGATGCCAGGATTTGAGTCCAGCTTTCAACAATGGCTGCATGAAAGTAAGAAAAATCTGCCAAGTGCGGACAACTTGCCTCACCTTTCTCACTGGATGAATGAGGGGCTAAAATAGGATAATGAGCAGGAAGTGCATGTGGGGGGAAATGGCAAAGAGATAGAAGGGCCATTACTCCTACAAATTGGACTAAGAAATGCAAAGCTACTCTTAGAAGAAATGTTGGTGCTGGTAGTATTTCAAGTTGTCCTTATTTTCTCCAACCCAGCTTCAAAATAGGCAAGATTAAAAAAATTTTTTTTTAAAGTTCATGTAGAAGATTTTCTTGCCTAACCACAGAAATGTCTCTGAGTGGTTAAGACATAGGCTAAAGTTGATAACGCTTCCTTTACTAGCAGATCTAAAAGAGTGTCCCCCTCCCTCGCCCCACAACACACACATGCACACATCTGTCACCCTAGTCATCTACCTGCTCAGAGAGAGGGTAAGTGAAGTCTCTGATGCTTCTAGATGCCTGCAGCCTCCTGAGTGCACTGCCTGCCTTTGATCAAGGGGCAGGGCCCACTCCCCTCCCTGGGTACACAAGGACACACCAGTAATCATTTAGAGTGGTGGACAGCAGTGCAGCCAGTTTGGAATATTCCTTTAACTCAAGATGCAAACGTCCTAAGGTGCAACCATCCTACTTTATTGCAACAACTCTAGGGTGATGTACAGGAGATGGCTGTGCATTCTTTTCAAGCACTGTATGATATTCCATACCTTGGACTTGCTAAAGTAATATTCAGACACTGCTCTTACAAATCAACTCAGATTGAGCTGCAACGAAGTGAATCAATATGTACTGACAAGGAAAATCTCCAAGAGTTTTTTTTTTTTTTTAATAAACAAGTTGCCAATCAGAGTAGATCATGAAACCATTTATATAGATATAATTCAAAACCTTACAATTCTAATTTATGTGAGTGTATAGATCTGAAGGTAGAGAAGTATGAAGTATGAAGAAGAAAATGTAGATATACTTATCTGTATTTAAATTTTTCCAGAAATAATGTGTTCATATATTGCCTATCCAATTAAAATTAATTTGAAAGTAAAATTAAAATATCTGGCAAAATTATAATGGGTAGTTGATAAGTATACTGTGGAAAACTGAAGTCACGATTTCCACTGTTGGAGAACTGAGTTGCAAACTGGAAAGTGGTGGTGGAAATAGAATCTTGTAGTGTTGGATTCGGAGAAGGCAATGGCACCCCACTCCAGTACTCTTGCCTAAAAATCCCATGGACGGAGGAGCCTGGTAGGCTAGTCCCTGGGGTCGCTAAGAGTCGGACAAGACTGTGCGACTTCACTTTCACTTTTCCCTTTCATGCACTGGAGAAGGCAATGGCAACCCACTCCAGCGTTCTTGGCTGGAGAATCCCGAGGACGGCGGAGCCTGGTGGGCTGCCGTCTATGGGGTCGCACAGAGTCGGACACGACTGAAGCGACTTAGCAGCAGTAGCAGCAGCAGTGTTGGATTGGAATTAAAAGCATCAGTATGAACTTATTGTTTTAAAAAAGGACAGAGAGAAGAGGGGTGGGAGAGATGGGGTGGAGGGGGGAAGTAAGAAAGAGAAAGATTGATTGTCCATGTGTGTATATACAAAGGCTTAGAAGCAATGACACCTCAGTAGCAATGAACATGACAAGCCTCCACATCTTGGTTTCTGTATGTTATTCTCCACTAAAAAGAAAAAAAAAAAAAAAAAGGACTCTTGGAGACAGGGCTGATTCCAGGCCTGGACCAAAATAAATACCAGATGAGCCTGGAACATCTTCTTGTCCCAGAAAGTAGGGAAGTTCTTACAGACTGATTGGGGACATGTCAGAAGAACAAAGGAGCCAGTTTGAAAAGTCAAATCTGTGACCAAAAATATTTTAACATCAAAATAATGATAGAAAAGAATCATAACACATTGAATGAAATAAAATTCATGAGTTACCTTAATATAAGTGAGTAAACGGAAAAGAAAGGAAAACTATTTCTGACAGTAGAGATAACTAGTTAATGTAGAAGAAATAATAAAATTAGAAAAATCCTTTAGGCAGCCTTAAGAATAATAATAAGTAAATCAACCAAGCATCATCAATGGATGCTAAAACAAGTTAGTTAACATTTGAGGAGTAACTGGATCTTTACAGAATATCAAAATATCTTCCCACAACAAACTTACTGATTACAAAGGAATAAGTGTTGCCTAAGCATGGAGAAAGCTGGCAACACCATGGTAACCAAGGGATCCAGGTTAATATGGCCAGCTTAGGGCAAGCCTACCTCCTGTGCCTCCTAACAGGACACACAGAGGACAGGACACCACATCACTTTGGTGGTATTTCTGCCCAAAATGCATTACTTGAGTCTAATCCTAACAAAACAGCCGGCAAACCCAAACCTCAGACATTCTGCGAAATAAGGAGTCTCCAGTCCTCAAACGCATCAATGTCAGGAGTACAAAGGAAGCTGGCAGAAGGGCTCTGAATTACGGGAGACAAAAAAGTCCTGGGAACTGAAGGCCACAGGTGAGCCGATGGATCGTCTTTGCTGGAAAGGACATTATGAGGACAATTAGCCAAATCAGATAAAATCTATGGATTAGACAATAGTATTATATTGCTATCAATTTCTTGATTTTTGTTTATTTTCTGATTTCTGTGGTTACATAAGTGAAGGTCCTTATTTTTAGGGAGTACATATTGAAGTACGTAAGGGTAAGAGAGCATCGCGTCTGCATTCAATTTTCAAATGAATGGGAAGAGAGGGGAAGAGAGACAGAAAAGAGACAAGGATAAAACTGGCAAAAATTTTAACACTAGAGGAGTCTGATGAAGGGAATATAGAAATTCTCACTTTTCTGGAAGCCTGAAATTATCAGCTTAAAAGAAACAGCAAATTTAAAGGAAAAAAGAAGTAGGCCAAAAAAAAACCAAACCAACCTTACAGGAGACAACCAAGTTCTCCAACTCAGAGTCCAAGTCAAAAGCTTGACAAGTCCTACAGAGACGCTGTGTAAACAGAATGTGTAGGAATCCGGGTCTGGATCTGGCCAAAGGAGAGGTGATAGATGGTCAGACCTCTCAAAGCCTCAGTTTCTAAATAGGCTTCCTCACCCTGAATCACAGGGGCATTAGGGCCATGAACTGACAGGATCCACAGAGAACAGCTGGCACCTAGCCAGGGCCCCCAAAACACTCAAAGGATGTGAGCCATGACTCGTCCCTGCTCTTGGACCCATCACTGAAACACGGCAGGGAGATGTGGTGCCCGGTTCCCCGACAAAAAGCCCAGTGGACATCAGTAGCATCCGCCTAAGGAAGCAAGTCAGTGTCCCATTTGCTTGGAGAGAGCTGTTTCTTGAATGAAGTTATTTTAAAACCACTTTAGTGCTTCAGTTACCTGAAAACTCCTCTGCCTCCCACAGAGGAGGTACAAAAGCTTGAGCATCAGTTTATTCAGAGGGCAGGCTCTCCTCACCAATGTCTGGGTTCCATTGCTCTCCAGGACTTTTGGGGTGAACTTGGGAAACGTTGAGACATGAAATCCAGCGATCCCAGGCTGCTTCAGCCACTGGCACTAGAAGGCAGACCAGCGGACTCCTGACCCACTGTGTTCAGCTGAGTGAGGACTCTGGCACGGACCTCAGGCCAGCAGCTTTCAGACTTCACACACGTGTTCACACTGCTCACCACCATGTATATACACACTCACACCACAGGAGGTATGTGTGGACCTGTGTGCATATATGTATGTGTGTTATATATACAGACAATTTACAAGGATCCTTGATATACAGAAATACATAAAATACATAGAATCAAAGGGCTTCGTTGGTGGCTCAGCAGTAAAGAATTCGCCTACAATGCAGAAGCCACAGGAGACGGGGGTTTGATCCCTGGGTCAGGAAGATCCCTGGAAGGAGGGCATGGCAATCTATTCCAATATTCTTGCCTGGAGAATCCCGTGGACAGAGGAGACTGGCGGGTTACTGTCCATAGGGTTGCACAGAGTCGGACATGACTGAAGCGACTGAGCACACACATATATGGAATCAAAGTAGATTTACATTCCTTAAGCAACCTGACTCTCTTTTTCACTTAGTAGGAATACTTCTAGTGTTTTTGCAAAACCTCTAAAATGCCTCCTCTGAGCCCCACTGTCCACAGCAGAGTTAGCTCCCTCAGGTCAGGGTAGAAAAGGGCCCAGAGGCCGGGTTAGTCAGGCCGCCTGTTGCCCCTCTCCCATTTCCTGAGCCTCAGCACCCTCCTCGGTTCATATGAAGATAGTACTGTGTATCTCCTTGTGTCATGAGGGAGGTAGCAGGTAACATGAAGCATCCTATAATCACTCCATGGTCAATAACTAGTGGTGATGACCATAATTATCATTATCATTTGCTTCCCTGGGAAGGGCACCGAGAAAGCATCCTCCACGAAGCCTGGTTCCCTTGGACGGGAGCTGCTCTTGTCTGCATTGTTACTGATCCAAGTTCTCCCATGCTGCACACACCAGCACAAACACACGCTCACAGTTCCTGTGTGGAGGGAAAGTGTGGACAAGCATTCCCAAATCGTTTTGAAATCTTAAAGGCACCAGAGGAAATTCTAAGTTTTCTTAAATATATACCTTCAAACACAAATATAAGTGTGGATTTCCTTCCATATCTGCAGCAGACATCATATTACCCTTGAGTCTAAATCATCGTTTCCTTTTTGTGTTGCAAAAATCTTCCCTGACAGCCAACAGAACACATTCTTCTTTTAATTGTTGGTTTACCTCTCACAAATGCCGGTGCATCGCTCCATCTCTAATCCTCACCTGCTCAGTCATTAGCTATCAAGTGTGGCTTTTTTTGAACAATTACAGTCTGTCCTGCCGTCAGCTCTCTCGGTGCAGGTAGAGGCTATATCCTCACTCCTTACACAGGATGTAAATTATTGCTGGCACACCAGTACCTGAAGAATAATTATACCCAGTGCACAGTTAAATAATGGATGTTTAGCATGGTGCATTGTAATAAGCAAAAGATACGAAATATCTACTATTCTAAGCGGAATACGCTAAGTATTTTTTAAACAATAAAACCATTTGGGGAAAGACAGGCTGTTGAATCATGGTCTCCGGAAGAGACACCTCAGGCATGAGCTCATTTGCAGAACCTGGAGGGCACTGTCATCTCATCTGTGAAATGGGAACAAAAATCTTATCCTTTGTTCAGCATCAGGATTGCAGGTAAAAGTTTGGCACTGAGCCTGGCACATAGTAGGTGCTCAAGAAAGGGCAGCAGCTGCTGCTCTCAAAGGAGTGGGCTGGGCTGCAGGGGGAGCAGCTGAGCACCCATCCCTGGGCTGCATCAGGTGCAGTGTCTGACCACAGGGAGAGGCTGGCACTTATCCCCAACTAGGCAGCTGTCAACAGGACCTGCTCTGCCACCAAACGTAGTGGAAGATTCTGGAGGGTTGAGAAGAAATGGAGTCAGGGTGGTACCTGTAGACCTCCCTTGCCTTCAGAAGCACAGAAGAAATGGAGCCTCTAGGCACAGTGCCTGGGCAGCTAGATCCCCTTCTCTAAGCCCCATGCTTTAGAGGACACTTCTCTGATCTTCATGACAGGGCAAGGAATCAGGAAGTCAAGGGCATATACCTGTCCAGAGCCTGCATCCTCCCCTTCTTAAAGCAGCCTCCTGGCACTGGAAGACCCTGGATTCCTTGCTGGAATCCACTTCCAGAGTTTACATGGTCCTCACCCCCAGGCCCATCCTCCTGACCACAACTGATGCTACTGGTGTGTGCTGAGCCTATGGGAGTTCTATGAGGTGGAAGGAGTGAATACAACTTGGACAAGCTGACTGGAACAGCCCATGTGCACACGGGGTGAGCAAGGGGGAAACCCCGCTCCAGCTCACTGGAGAAGACCCAACTTGAACTGAAGGTAAGCATCCATCCATGAGATGGCCGATGCACAGGGCCTTAGGGTCTGTGACGCTGCTCTGTGCCCGACAGCACACCAGACACTTTGGAATGGTCTCTCATTTACTCCTGGCCAAGGACCTCGAATAAGGTAAGAGCATGGACTCTGGGGCTGTATGGCTTGAGTCCAAGTACTGCTTGGTCCTTTTCCTGGCTCTTGACCTTGGTGAGTTATCATCTCTGTATCACAGCTTCTCTACCTATAAAACGGGAATAGGCAAGTTCACTAGCTCTCAGGGCTGTGCGGGATGGAGGAGGAAGTGAACAGCAGTGGGCTGACATGTGCAATGCTGCTCCCAATACATTGATGGTCCCTTATGGCTAGGCCCATTTTACAGAAAAGCAAGCTGAGACTCAGAAGTCAAATAATTCCCTGGGAAGCAGCAGAAGTAGTCTTTCTGATCCCAAATCTGCTCCTCATTCAGCCTCACAGCCCTATCCCCCTCCACCCATGACATGGTGCTGTGGCCCTTTGCAACATCCCCTCCACAGTGGGCACCTCCTGGCTGATGAGTCCAATTCTTCTGGGGTTCTGAAGCCAAAGCTACCAGAAGCTGCAGCTGCCCATATGGATGGAGAAAGAGCCCTTCCTGCCGTCATTCCTGCTGGCAGGTGGGAAGAGGCTGGCCACAGAGGCTGGGCCCAGCACATAGGCTTCCAGGCTCTAGAACCTTCTGGAGCTGTCTTCCCACAGCACCATCCTGCCCACTGCGGTGCAGACCCTGCAGCCCATCTCTGCTCACATGGTTTCTCACCAGCACTCTACTCAGAGAGGCCCCTAGCCCACAGTGGGCCCCAGAGAAATCCTGGGGCATGGCCAGCTTCTCCAGGCCTTGAGGCCCTCACCCATCCTTCCTCCTGAACACTCTGGGCAGCTGAGCTCATGGCAAAGCCCTCACCCACTGACCTCGCCAAGCCTCAGGGTCTACATTAGTTTCCTAGGGTTGCCATCATCGATTTGTACAAACTTGGTGCCTTAAAACAACAAACATGCACTATCTCACAATTCCAGAGACTGGAAGTCAGGAAGCAAGGTGTCTGCAGGGACTGTCTAGGGGAGCATCTGTTTCTTGCCTCTTTCAGTTTCTGGTGGCTGCTGGCATTTCTGGGCTTGTGGCCACATCACTCCACTCTCTGCCTCTGCCTTTGCATGGCCTTCTTCTCTCTGTGTCATCTCCCCAGGACACTTGTCACTGGAGTTAGGGCCCATTGGATAATATGGGATGATTCCTGTGTCTCAAGATCCTTAACTTATCTCTGCAAAGACCTTTTTTTCCAAGAAAATTAAGATTTACAAGTTCCACAGGTTGGCTTGTGGTCATCTTTGGGGACCACCATTCAGTACACTACCATCTCGTCATCTATAAAGCATGAGTAATAATTGTATCAGTCCCAAAAGACCATGATGGGAATTCAACAAGATATTCTTCGTTAGGTAAATATGTAAAAATACAAGCCATGTTTATTTTATTTTTCCCTACACATACAAAATCTTAAGATAAAAACAGACTTTTAAAGAGATGTGTAGTATACAGATATTTTTAGAGTCATAGTGCAGTTTAAATGTTCACTTATTTAGTTTAACAAAAACAATCCCTAAATGTCATGTATGTATCTGTGTGAGGATGTTACAGCTGTAACCAGGGTGTATTCCCCACAGGTCCCAGGATGGGGATAATCATGGCCATTCAAGGGCCTTTAGCTATCACTTGCGGGTTGCCTCCATCATACTGGTGATGTAAGTTGTCAGGATGCAACAGTTAAGGTTTGTAAAACATACATGGACTTTTTGGAGGGTGACAAAAGAAGGCATCAAACATTAAATGACTGTCCCTCTGTTCTAGCTCAGCCCCTGTTAGGGGACTACATAGCAGGTGTGCACAGCAATGTGCATTCAAAGATGTACCTGTAGTGCAGATTATAATTGCAGGGGGAGGGGGAAAGGGAGAGACAGAGAGAGACAGAAACAGAGAAGGAGGCAGAGAGAGAGGAGGTGACAAGGAAAAGAAGAGAAGGACACAAAAAAGGAAAGCTGCTGTAATGCCCTTGATGGAGGAATAGTTGGATGTCTAAAGTGGTCCCAAACTGAGCTCCTCTGCAGGGCTTACAGTGAGGGGCCTGAGAATGGCAAGTCATCAACAATATGTGCAAGATGACTACATTTTTGTAAAAAACCCAGTGTCTATGCATGTGCGGACATACCCGCCTGGTGCACATACGGGCTCACAGTGACACTGAACTTCTACGTCCATGTGTAAGTGGAAAGGGCCTGAAAATATACCATGTGGGAAGGGCTAGACATGCAGAGGGGGCTAACTTTCCGTCTCTGAAATGTGTGGACATTTCCCAGCAAGGATGGCAACAGAGCCTACCAGTGTAATCACCAAATTAAGTTCATTCCGTTACCCAGATTTGCAGACAAATCTGTGTTCAGCTGCAGGACCTGGAGGCTTAGACAGAGCCCGGTGGGTTGTGACTGTAGCAGAGGGAGCTCCTGCCCTCCTCTGAGCACCACTCCCAGCCCCACATCTGCAGAACAATGCGACTCCTGCGCTAATTCTGCTGCAAGGATCTAGGGACGCTGTCAGCCTGGCCCTGGGCATCTCATGGGTCTCGACTGGGAGAGAGAGTGACCCTGCTGACCACTGGGCTCCCGAGACCCACCAGCAAGCTTCACCTGGCCTCATTGTCCCTAGGACCCCACTTGCAAGAGGACAAAGGGAGGGCTTTGAGGACACGCCCGCTCGGGAATGCCCGGTGTGGACTGGGTCCCCGGGGCCGCTCTCTCTCGGGTCCGGGGCACAGCGAGGCCAAGGAGCAGGCGGGAATGAGTCACTGCAAAGCTATGCCGCACAGGTGCAGTGAAACTGTGAGACGCTGGGAACCGAGCCTCAGCTGGGCTGCCAGCCTGGCAGGGCCGTGCACCGATCAGATCCCCAGGGTGGAAACAAAACACGCTGGGGCTCGCTCCCTCCGAGAAGTGGCTGAGGGCTGGCTTTCATATTTCGGTGGCTTTGTGCTTCCACAATGGACGCATTTCTGCACTCTGGCCCTTGTAAACAGATCCTGTTCAACAAGGCAAGTGATCTCTGCTCCCCCACATTTTGGACGTGTGGAGTTCAAGTTCTTGTTCTTGCCCTACAGCTGCTGTGTGACTCACCTGGGCTCTGACCTGTTCTGGGCAACTACAGTCAAAGGTGGTGGGTTCACTTCCCAGGCTAGCGGGAGGGACGCTGTGCTCCAAAGGTCACAGTCCAAAGGTCCACTCATTGCCCCAACCCCTACCCTCTCCAGGAGCCAAAGGGGAACCTCAGGGCCAGGACCCCACCTAAATTCAGGTCTGCCAGGAAGAACTACGGAGTCTGAAAGTCAGAAGTCACATGAACAACACCTGGATCAGGTGGGACCAGGCAGGTGTCTCAGCAGGAGAGGGTGAGAAGTCATTGTCAACGGGAGGAAACGGGTATTAGCCCACTTCCTCCTAACTCAGGAAAGTGGGAAGGTCTGGGTTCCCTCTCCTGGGTCAGGGCCTGGGCCCCTTGGGAAAGGCCATCAAAACTCTGCTCTTGAGTTCCCTGTTTTACTAACAACCCCACTGAAGGGAAGATGGGAAATCAAAAGATGAAATTTCCTGTCTGCTGTAAGTGGGGACATCAACCGAAAGTACCAGAGCTTTCCAGCTCCCCTCGACTCTCATTCCTAGTTTTATAGTAAGAGCTATTGTTATAAGTATGGATGTTGTTGGGTTAAATAGTTTTGTTACGGTTCATTGGCCAGCAGCAGGTGGTAGTTAATCCAAACAGCACACATCTAGGGTGAGGACCCCCAGTTCTAGTAAAATGCTGCTCCTAGAGCTGGGAGGGGGCTCAATGCTCTGCTGTCTGCGGACCACGCAGCTCTGCGTGCTCTGTCTGAACTGACGCTCCTGCCATTATAGCAGGGGTGGCCTTGAGTCCCCAGACACTGAGCTCTTCTCATCACTCGCCACATTCCAGAAATGTACTGTCTCCAGGACAACTTTGTTGATGGCCTGGGGGACTTGTGTCTCCCTCGGAATCCCACTTGGACCCCTATCCAAGTCACCGCGCTGCCCCCACGGCCCAGAGGTGCTGTGCGCTTTCTCTGCAGCTCGGCTGGGCCAAGGGGTTGACGCCAGCACCTCCTACTCCAGCCCCACCCATCACCACCAGTACCCACAGCTGCTCCCCTCCTGGAAGTGTGTGGTTCGGGCATCACAGTCACTACAGGGCTCCTGGGCGTCCGGGGTGGCATCTTGCCTGCCAACAGGGATGGTGGCGGCAGAGGGGTAGGTATGCAGGGGAATTCTCTCTCCTTCCCTGCCATGGATGGGAAACTCCTCCTCCTTAGGAATCCTGGAGCATATCACTGCACCTGAAGGAGATGCCTGGGCCCAGTCGTAACACCTGAGAGAACCAAGCCCCCAGGGGCCATGGAGCCCAGCCCTGTGTCTGCATCCACAGGGGCTGCTGCTGGGAGACGAGTCAGGCTGTCCCTCTTCTCTTCATGGTCATAGGAAGAAGCCTAGACTGGACCCATGTCATGGGGGAGGGGACTGCCTGGGGCAGGGGTGATGGGCCAGTCAGGGCAGAGGAGCTCTGAGAAGAGAGCCAGTAGCAGCTCCAGATTTGGGGGTGCCAGACCTCAGTGCGAGGCCATTCTCCACCAGAATTACCATGGTCTTGGCCCCGCTGTTAGTCATCTCAAGGCTGTTTCTTTCTCCTTTGTGGGATAAGTTTACAAAGGGGCTCCCACCCCATTGGATGGCTGTGGGATGGAATGCAGCTATGAATGGACAGGGCCTCACCCAGGGCCCTGCACGGTGAAGCCTCCCTTTACAGCTGGGTGCATCCACACAGGGCTTCCGCGCACATGCCGCCCACCTGGCCACGCCTACTCTGCCAGGCCCTGTGCCAGGTGCCAGAGAGAAAGGTGCAGCCTCCAGCTGCTCCCGGGCGCGGGTAGAGACTCACCTGTAAGCAGATTGCAACATAAGTCATGACAGATGTTTGCCCAGGGGGCCTCAGGAGTGAGTGATTGAGCCCCGGGGCGCCCCGGGGGCTTAAGAGGCAGAGACGCTCTGATGCTGTAACAGACACAGCGAACAGGTACCAAGAATTCTTATTTTGTTGTTTTGTTTTGACTACACATTCCTTCATTTCCCACTCATTGATCATATTTCTCTATCATCTTTCACGTGCCAGGCACAGAGAAGTTCTCTAATATAGAGGTAGCGTTTTATCCAGAGCAAGTGACATTACCTAATGGACAGAGCCTTCTCTGACCCATGGTCACCACCCTGTCCATCTGCTATCACAGCAGTATGAGGTGCTGGTTTAACCAGGGCTACCCCCACCGGACTGTTGCCCTCCTCATAGCACCTAGCACAGCCTGTTGTGGGGAGAGTGCTGGCAGGGGGGTCGTCAGTAGCTTCAGGAGATGTCATCTAGGAGAGCTACACAGGGGGGCCTGCCCTTAGGCAGGAAGGACTTTGTGAGCAGAGGAACCGTGTGAGCAAGAAGCATGGTGTTGAAAGGCTAAGCATGTTCAGGGTGGTGGGAAAAAGGAGGAAGGTGCTCTAGGTGGGTGGTAGGGGAGGAGCACATGCCAGAAAGCTGAGCCCAGACACAGCTGGGCTGGCAGACCCAACCAGAGTGCACTGAGCAGCCCTCACCTCCCGTGGTACCTTAGCCTAGGTTCCTCTGAAGGCAGAGCGGAGACTTGTGAGTAGTTTATTGGAGAACGTTAGTAAAGGATGGGGGTGCAGAAGAGGCAGAGGCAATTAAAGGATGCATAAGCAAATTGGTCATGCTATGGGTGAAGGTAGACTCATTCATAGGACCGTTGGGGGACCCCATGATGTGTATCTCAGAACCACCCACCCTGGGAAAGGATGACTTCCTCACCTGATCTCAGTCCCAACATTGGTTGGTGTGGCCCCATGAACTGCTAATTTGCAGTAGTTCAAGACTGAGTGGGTTACTCCTGAGTGGACCCAGTTGGTGCCTACAGGAGGGGTGGAGGGGTGTGGGGTGGGGAGTTCTAAGTAGTGCACACAAGGAGGTACTATTGGGGGCTTGGGGAAAAGCAAGAGCAATCAGTCCAGCTGTCCGACACAAATCTTTGCCTTGGACTAGATTTCCCAGCCTTCCCTGGGTTGGGAAGATCCTTCGATTTCCCAGACTCTGAGCCAAGAATTCAAGACAAATGCCTGACTTGGGAAGTGCAGAGAAGACAGGTCAGGGGTTGGGAGAGTGAATGCATGCTGTCATGGAGATATTAAGAAGGCAAAAAATGGGCCGAGGAGCTTAATCCCTTGTGAAGACCTGGGGACACACATCTTTATCCTTCAAGGGATGAGGAGTGGGGACATCCACACACCAATTCTCATCAATCGTTGGCTGGTTGCTGCTCCCGGGGCTGGTAATTCCCAGGCACTTGGGCCAGCCATGAGGGCAGAGTTTGTCCACACTCTTGAGGTTTTGGACAAGCTTTCAGGCACATGTACAGCCGGTGCCCCAGACCTCACCCTCATGACATCAGAAGTGGATGGCAAACTCTCATCATGGCCAGGACAGCCACCTTGGACCTTCAAACCCAAGGTCCCGAGACAGAGGAAGATCACTTCAGGCCAGCAAACACTTACTAAATGTCCCTGACCCTTCTTTGGTTTTCTGCATAGCCCTGCCAAGTCTGAGACTATACATTTATTGTTGGATTGTGGACTGTCTCCTCCAGTGATATGCTAAGCTCCCCAAGGTCAGGGAGTTGGTCTAAGTCAGGTGTTATTTCAAGTGCCTAGAACAGTACCCGCACATGAAAGATCCAGTATTGCTTATTGAATAAACGGGGAGGAGTCTGTGAGTCACGCCCTCAATATTTAGTCTCCCAGGAGGAAAGCAGACCGCTTGCCTCCTCTGGCTTCCCCAGGGCCTTGGACTGGGTCTTCCCCTGCTGGTCCTTAGCCCAGGCAGGGAATTCCTTTGGGCATTATCACAGCCATTCCCAGTTGGGTGGGCATTCCCTCTGAGTCTCCGCAGACCTGGGGTCCATGTCCTGTCCCACCTCCTCCATCTACCCCGCTACCCTGAGGCCTGCCTTTACACATAGTCTTCAGTGTAAAGTCACGGCAGTATTCAAAAGGTTAAAGCAGAGTGAACTGTTAATTTTAATGCTTTCTCTAAGCTTCAGTTTTAATAAGCGAAAATGATGTTCTTATTTGCAGTAAAGTGGTGTTATAAAATTCTGTCTGTCAAGCTCATTTTAAAACCATGGAAATAAATGATCTGACAAAATCAGGCTATTAGACAAGTGAGGAAGAGTGATTTCCATAAAAGTAGAGGAGCTGTTCCTTAATTTCACACTTGGTAGTCTTTTGGGTCGACTAAATTTTTAAATAAGTGATAAAATTATATTAGCGCAATTGCATTTTTATAGATTTTTTTGGTCATTGTACTCTTTTTCAATCCCTTTATTTTAACTCAAACTGTTCTGCTGAAAGGTTACTCTCAACTTATGTTACCTCGTAACAGTCTCTGCCCACAACGTGGCCCAAGGCTCGCAAATCCTCGGACCAGCCAGGCGGGTCTGGTGAGAGCACAGCACACACCCGGAAATGGCCACTCTCTGCGGGATACGTGTGGTCCCCGAGTCCGGAGGGTGGGGTGGTGGAACCCTGAGAACACCCCCTGGACTGAGAGAGCACCTGTCCCGGGCTTCTGAGCCCACTCCATCTTTTGCTCAGAAGGAGCCCTGGTTCTCTGGAAACCCTCAGCCTCTCGACTTGGAATGCTGGCTGAGGGCAGGACCAGGCAGTGTTTGCCAGGGAAGCTGGGAATTTAGGCAGAACAAGGGAACACTGGCTCCTTTGTGAGCCTCCATGGGCGCCAACCTCCCCCCGCCCCGCAACCATGCTGGACCCCTCGTATCTTCAGATGGCCGGGGCTGAGCTAGAGTTCTGTCTCAGGCTCCGGAGGGAAGGAGGAAGGCAGCCCGTAGAGTCTTCGGTGCAGCTGAAATATCCCAGATCTGACAGGCCCGGTTGCACGGAGGAAGGGGACTCTTCTGATTTGATTTTAATAATTACAATAGCATCAAAGGTATGAATGTTTAGCACATCCTCTGTGTGCATGCATGCTAAGTCACTTCAGTCATGTCTGATTCTTTGTGACCCTATGGACTGTGTAGCTCACCAGGCTCCTCTGTCCATGGGATTCTCCAGGCAAGAATACTGGAGTGGGTTGCCATGCCATCCTCCAGGGGATCTTCCGGACCCAGGGATTGAACCTGCAACTTCTGCATTGCAGGTGGATTTTTTACTGCTGAGCCACAGGGGAAGCCCAGCACATCCTCTGTTCTGTGCCAATTTCCTGGGTTAACTGTTCAGAGCCCAGATGTCTGCCCAACTCAGCACCATTTAGTCTCTGTGTACATCCTCCTAGCCTTTGTTGAGGGGCTCTGGCTATGACACTAGCCCTGAGCTTGATGCTGGCCATGAGCAGTTTTCAAAAACTTGAATTCATTTCCAGGTAGTCTGCTTCCAGAAGGAAAAAGAGTCTCTTTCTCATTGGAAAGGAGGGAACACAAGTTTTGTTGAGAGTCTGCCATGGGCCAGGCACCATGCTAGGCTGTGAGGATGCAGACACTTTGTCTGTATCCAATGGAGGGGAGTGGTACTCACCTGGGAAGCCCAGCTCTTCGGACAAAGGAGCATCCTGCTCCAGAGAGAATGGTGTCTTGTCAGTGGAGGCCAGGCCTCTGAGGAAAGGAGAGGTTGAGTGGGAGGGCCCTCACTAAGGGGCTTTGGAGAATCACTTTTCTTTAGTTTATCAAAGTTAATCAGGTGCTTTCCATGTGCCAAGCACTGTGCTGGCTCTAAGAAGGGACCTTTCCTATTCCTCCCCACGCTGGGAGGCTGAGAGAATGCCTGTTTCCAATGGGAGGACTTTCCAGGTTGGATAGAGAGACCTGGGAATGCACAGCCTGTCTGTGCCTCAGTCTCCCCAAGAGTGCAGTGGTGCTCAGGGGTGTTGGAGGACTCTCCCAACACTGGCACCCTACAGCCAGGGGATCTGGGCAGTGGCCAGAATGTGTGCCCACTGCCAGCCAAGCAACATCCTTCTGCCATTTGGGAGAGCATCTTCCAATTGCAGGAGTCAAAACCGACTTCTCCCCCAGAATCTCCAAGAGGTAACGTGGGAGCGCAAGGGAGTGTTAGAGTCACTCGTGCTTCCTGGGAGAGAGGAGGAAGTGCCTGGTAGACAAAGCCTGCAGGGTGGCCTTGGAGGGGCAGGGCTGTCTCTCCCTAGGAAGGAAGAAAGAAGAAGTCCAAATTAGTCATGTTGTATTACTTCTTTTTATGGCAATGCTCTGAAAGTCTGCAAATGTCAGCATGTTAATTTACTGTCACTCAGTGATATTATTTCATCCTTTCAAAAATGTGTTTCTTGCATTTTCAGTAGCATACTCCAAGTGTTCTCCATCTCAAAGTTTCTATAGATAGTGCGACTACTTTCACTCTGACCGTTGCCAAAATGTAGAAATTCATCGTTGACTGGAGCCACATATATGTTAAGTGTGGAGTTGGGGACTTGGGTTTCCTGCTTACAAAAAGGGGAAGAAGCTGATTTTTCTCTCTGCTCTATCACCTCTTGTCCTCCTAAAGTGCTCTGGGGTTTCTCTCTCAAGGAACGTGCAGAGATAAATTTAATAGAGAAATTTTAGCGAATCAGTCATGGCTGCGTTTGTATATGCAGTCGGAGCCCTCCCTGTCTCCGAAGCCAGCCCACCCCCACCCCGATGCTTCTCCTATGGTGGCAAACTTATTTCAAAAATTCTGATGAAACACTTTGTAAATTTTGTTATTCTGTGATGATAATAAATCATTATAGCCTTAAACACTTCTCTAGCTTGGAGCCTCAGTCACAAATTATCTTGTCATTCTGACCAAAACATTCTCCAAAAAAGCTTGACAAGTGCTAAAACCCAGAACATGAAACCATGTGTTGTTGTGAAAGCAAGATTCAGAAATGTCAATTAATTAGATTAAGAGGCTACTTTTAGCTTTACTCGTGTTGCCAAATAACCCTTAAAATATGCATAGCAGTGGAAATCTACCTCCGCGGTACAGTACTTCTGTGCCGAAGGAAGACAATGGATCGGACTAATGGACGAAATTATTGTATCTGTCAGTCGGCTCCAGAGAATGATCTAGAAGCAAATGTCGCTTCTTTTTCCACAGTATGGCTTCATAAACTGGGTAAATTCTGTCATTTATGAATTCAAGTAGTTCCCCCCACCCTGCCCCTTAGAAATCATATACAGATCTAGAAGGGAAAGTCAAGCTTTTCCCTATGTCTTTACTAGTAAGATGGATTTTTAATGTTTTTCTGTGCATTTTCTTAAAATTTGCATTTGCATTTTGAAGTTCACTTTGTAAAAAGAAAATATCATGGAGAAATTATTTAAATTTTTTTCTCCCTGTTTCTTGAAAATCTTATCTTTAAATAATCTATATCCTCCATTTTATTTATGCCATAAACTGTTCCTATATTTTAATGGTCTGTTTGCTTTAAAAGGGGTTGTTGGTTTTAATAGCTCAGTTACTATCTTTGTAAACTAAACTCCTTCTGACGAAATTCGAGCAGATCATCTCTGCCTGTGTGTGGAAGGCACATTCCAACCCCTGAAAAGGAAATTTAAGCCAAATAAATGTTCTGCCCAAATTAAAATACATAAAATGAATAGTTAACTTGGACAAGAGCTGATGGACGGAGCATTCGGGCAGCGGACAAGTGGGTGTTGGGAGAGCTGGCTGCCAGCAGGGCCTCAGGAGAGGAAACCCAAATGAAATTAATTTCCTGTAACCCCCTTTGTCCATTCCTCTGGACTAATTGATTGCAGCATTGGCATGGATGTTTTGGGAGAGCAGAAATGGGCAGGATGGATGGCACTGCTGAGGGTGACATGAGGCAATTCCTGCCAGGTTCTGAGACTCAGGATCTTAGCCTCAGCACCCCAGGCATGGCTCAATGCCACCCCCGCCCCATCAGCTCTGAGGGCGCAGGGGCTGGGAACTCACCTCCAAATTCTCATGGCAGTTGTATCCACCTTGATTCTATGGTAATCTGTGTGTGTTCTAATGCTAACTTGATGATAGGGCATTTCCAACAGAGCAAGACACATCTGTGCCCCCACAGAGAAATGGCAGGGGTGGGGTGGGGGTGGGGGCCAGGATGAGAACTGTCTGAAGCTGAGCAAAGTTGCATGGAGCTGTGACAGAAGCCCTCCCCGCCGCCTCCGGCATTTATAGCCTCACCACCCCTTGCCCATCACCACCCCTAGCAGCAAGCGTGAGGAGCCGAGCAAGGCATGAGGGTTGGTTGCTCTGTTTGAACCCTCCCTCCCTGGCTGGGGCAGTGGGGGGGCTCCACCCTGGAGGTTAGAGCAAGATGTGCCCTGTGCCAAGGGTAGGACTCCTGTGGGAGGGACTTCTCGAGTGGAACCATTTCATGCATGCTATCCTTTTGTGTGGGGCCAGGAGAGGGATGGAAGTGGGGGGTCTGCAGCCAAATGCTAGGTCCCTGTGCCTCACAGTTCCTGTGGGTCCCTCCATGTGTTGTACTTCCCATCCCTCTGATCCAGTCTCACTCTTTCTAGCCAGCAATGAGGCAATTAATGAGCTAGACGGAAGCCCTACATTACCTCTGGAACTAGATGGGTAATTAACACATAAATAAATAAATAAGGACATAAAATAAAATGGATGAGTGAGGCATTCAGGGCTCTAGTCTCTCCAGGATAAGATGCACAGGGTGGTAAAAACACAGAGGAGAAGGGGGAGACCTGAGTGCTAGTTTCAGCTCTGCAGGCTGACATGGGGTGCTACCTTGGCCAAGTCATTCCCCATTGCTAAGAACTGTCTCAGTGAACCAAACAGCCCAGCCAGAAGAAATGCTTACAGAGGTACAGAGATGAGATGTGACCTTATGTGGCTTAGTGCACCCAGATGGCAGGTACTGGCATACCCTCTGTGTCCCTGCAACTTCACCATCACGGAATCTGCCAAAGGCTCCCTACTGCAAGCACCTGGGTCACCAAGGCCCCAGGATCATCTTCTTGCATGCACAGGGAGCAGTGCTCAGCCAGGGGTGGGTGAGAGTTCCCTGTTGCTGCAGTGGCAACCTGCTCCTTGATGCGTCTGGAGTTGGCTTCCTTTCCATCTCCCTTCTCCCCTGGTTCTATCTGAACTTTTCTGGGTCACCTGTCAAAGGGAGGATCCATACTAAATCACTGCCTCAGCTTCCACTTCTGCAGGAGCCTCACCCCCACAGAAGACAGGGAGCAGTAGGCTTTAGGGCCAACCTGGGAGCCCAGGTCCCACCTAAGATGGGAAGCCACCTGCTGTCATCTAGGGATGTGGCATCTAGAGATGTCAGAAATCTCTAGGAAATCTTCCAATTTTCAAAATATGGCAACGAGTTAAAGTTGGGGTTTGGGGGTCTTTTTTGTTTGTTTGTTTTTATGTATGGCCCAAACCAAACAGTCTGTTGGTGGTATTCAATCCAAGGGCTACCTTTAGCCACCTGTGCCAGGTAATTATTGACTGTTAGATCACATGCCAGAGAGGCCAATATATGAAGGCTCCTCTTTCTAGTACATTCTGGTATGCAGCCATCTCAGGGTCTAGAAGTGACAACCAAAAGGACAGGTGGCCTCTGATGGGTGTTGGGCCTCCAGCTGGCTGCTCAGGAGAGACTGGCCAAGAGGTTCCTGAGGTCAGTGGCATCCAACCTGGTACACCTCTGGCCCCAGGAAGAGAAGATACCTCCATCAGGAGAACCTGCTCCTGGGGTCCCATAGGAACCCTATAGCCTGGTTTCTCATTAGGCTTTTGGAAAATTGAAATCCTTTGTTCAGAGCAGCCACTCTAAGGTTCTAGGAGGTTCACTGGGGTTCATCACACCATTAGCAAAGCTGACATCACTCAAGATGCACAGAGGAACACATTCAACTGGTAAACAGGGTCATCTGCAGCCCAAACTTGAACCCTAAGTGTATAGGTTGAACCTGACATTGGGGCAGAGAGCATCCTGCTGCTCTGGGCTGAAAGTAGGTTGAGGTGAGACTCTGACCTCCTGCCCATCAGAATCACAGCTGTTGGTCCAGGAAGGCCCTGGTCCTGGGGTCCCCCTCTTGCGATGGAAAGTGTTTCCTCTCAAGATTGCTAAAGCCGGTATGCCTGAATTTCAGTTTGTTGTTGTTTAGTCGCTAAGTCATGTCTAACTCTTTGCAACCCCATGGGCTGTAGCATACTAGGCTTCCCTGCCCTTCTCTATGCCCCGGAGTTTGTTCAAACAGATGTCCATTAAGTCAGTGATGTCAGCCAGCCAGCTCATCCTCTGTCATCCCCTTTTCCTTCTACCCTCAATCTTACCCAGCATCAAGGTCTTGTGAGCCAAATTCCCTCTCTTTGCTTAAGATCTGGAGGAAATCCCTGCTGACAACATCTTGACAAGCACCCCTGAACCCTCAAGCCTGGAAAAGAATGGGTACCATATTAATTACAAGTTCTAGAAGGCGACTTATGCCAACTGGGACCCCCTTCCAAGGCCTGTGAGTAGATCTCAGAGAGCCCACAGCCCCTGGGATTAAGCAGGTGTACGAACTTTTGAGAAAGGTGCCAGAAGCTCTAAATGATCAAGAAGCTACAGTAGAAAATCCTAGCAAGGCCTCCAGGTGGAACAGAATTAAAAAAAAAAATCTATTACTGCAATTGTTGCGGTATTATTTTGTTTCAGAGGATTCAGAGGTGGTTCTTAGGATGCGAGAGGCTCTGCCATCAGTCCTGCCATCTCAAGGCAAAGCCAGAAGCAGCTGAGCAACCAGCCTTCCTGTGGTTTCTTACAAGAGAGGCCATCCCCCTGCCCCTGCTGTAAGTTCACATCTTATCCATCCCTCAAGGTCCAGTCAGGCCTGTCTAGTCTAAAGATCGGCTTGCAGCCAGGGCACTTTGAAATCTGGAGACAGAGACTTGTAATCTTTCTCTTTGTTTTCTGCCCAATCTCATTCATAATTGGACACTGTCATTTATTTGTCACTATTGTTTTGTCTCCTTTCTCCAGCTTGACTCCAAACTCATTAGAGGCCAGGACGGCTCAGGATGGGTCTCGGGCATTATTTCTTTCTTCTGGGTGCCAGGCACAGGGTGGGGATGACTGTGCTCTGGTCTCATGGTCCAGCTCCCTGAGATGGGACTTGTCTAGGATCCAAGGAAACCTCACCAGTACCCCACCCCATGTCTTGGGCTCACAGAACCTTCTCTCAAGACAAAAGCATGGGTCCCTGTTTTCAAGAAAGCCAGCCCCGCTGCCAAATGGGCTGTCTACCAAAGTGCCCCTGCAGTTATGATCCTCTGGGGGTCTGGCACCCACCATGCGTCTGCTCCCACAATCTTCAGCAGGCCCATGCCCAAGGCACCATCTTCTTACCAGCAGTCCCTCCCCCTGACCCCCTCATCCTCTTGGCTCTTGACGACAGGAAGAGAGAGGCTGACTTTCCCGTGGATGTGTCACCTCTCTGGCTTTCAGTCCCATGTAGAATGAGCTCATCTCTTTTCCAAACTTGAGAGGTTTTCTTCCCCTCTACCCTCCACCCTGAAACACAGTCCTGCAGGGGTGGGAGTGGAGGGGATCTAGGGAGCAGAGGAAGTAGCTCAGAGGCCAAACACACTTTCCTTTGTGATTTTTTTCCCCCAGGTTCTATGCTACTTTGTTAATAATGCAAATATTGACAATATTTGAAAAGGAAATAATGAGAAGTTGGGGAAAACAGTGTGAAGTTCAATAGTTAGAGAGCATAGAGAAGGCACGAAAGGGGTCTCTTTTTATATACTCTCTTGCCCCCACCCTGTCCCAGCCCTCAGGCCTGGGCCCACACCCTGGATCAGTACCTCCAGGGGAATGTGGGCTCTTGGGGAGCCCACAGTGAAGCTGGAGCCAAGACTCAGTCTCTGAGTGAAACACCAGGGCTGAACGTCAAACTCTTCCCAGAACCACAGCTCTTTTGGAGTAGAGGATTGAGCGTAGGGTCAGCAGATGAATGGGTTTGCGCTCAGCCTGCGTTCCTAACTTCACTGGTGGCTCAGATGGTAAAGTGTCTGCCTACTATGCGGGAGACCTAGGTTCGATCCCTGGGTTGGGAAGATCCTCTGGAGAAGGAAATGGCAACCCACTCCAGTACTCTTGCCTAGAAAATCCCATGGACGTAGGAGTGTGGTAGGCTACAGTCCATGGGTTTGCAAAGAGTCGGACACGACTGAGCGATTTCACTTTCTTGTGTTCCTAGAGCTTCTGCAAACAGAAGACTGATAGCAACTGTGGGCCAGAGCAGGACACAGTGCCCGTCCTGGGCCTCATCTACAGATGCGCCCTACAGGCATCCCAGCCGGCTTCCGTCCCAGGATGGCTGGGAAGAAGCAAGAAGAAGATGGCGTGTGACCATCTTGAGAGAGCTGAGCTGCTCCACACCTGGGTAGGGTGACCCCTCGAGGTGGGAGGAGACCTTTGCTTTTGGGGGTAGTAGCCCACAAGGATGCTCTCTTGCCATCTCAGCTGGGGGCCTCAGGACATATCCCTTACTTGAGAAGCGGGCTCCAAGTCTCCCCTTACCACTGCCAATCCCAGTAGTCTCATCAAGGTGCCATTTAACCACAGGGAAGGGAGACTCTGAAGGACCCCAATTCCACTGGCATGGTCCCTTGTGCCTGGAGCAGGAGTCCACAGGACTGAGAGTGGGCCAAGCCACACAAAGACTGCAGGAGTGAGTTTAGCGCAACCACGCGAGTCGGCCTCACCGCCTGGCAGGTCCCTGTGATGCAGGAAAGCCCCCTTTCTCGTCCCTCAGCCAGAGCAGCTTCTGTCTGAGGCCTGTCACTGCAGCCCTTCAAACCCATTTGACTGGGTTGGAGCGCATCACACTGTCACCAACTCAGTTTTCATTAAGCGGCTGCTTCTCTGTTAGCCTAGCCAAGCAGAAGAACTCAAACACATGCACAAATTAAATCGACATCCAAACTCCACCAATATACAAAGCAATTTAAATGATATTCATTAGAGCGATGACAAGCCCTGATGAGGCTTTCAGGAGCCGGGTCCTTCAGCTTTTGCCGACTCGGTTTCATGGTCACTGAGGCGGAACTCCAGCGACTGTACCTCCATTTTTTTTTTCAGCTAAGAAAATGACTCCTTCCTGACACACCTACCTCATTCTCTCGCCTTTCCTCCCCACTCTGTCTTGGCCCAAGTTTTCCCAGCCCTGGTTTCTGGACACAGGTACGGCTATGAACCGGAGTCACATAAAGGAAAAAAGCAGCCACCCTGACTTCTTTTTTCCATAAATGCTCCAATTAAAACAGATTTCGGTTTCTCGTAATTTCATTTCACTTGGCCTGGGAGATCTCTAACTCACAATTATGATGGTCGTAAATGTGTCCTGGAATCCTGCTGTGGGAAAAAAAAATAATGGAAGTGAAATGTTGAAACGCAATAATTTTTCAAACTTAACCCTCCAAATTTAAAAAGTCGTTTCCCAAGTCCTATTTATATATTTTAATTTTTAAAGAGAGAGCAGGATGGGGCCCCACCCCCACCCCCTGCTGCTGCCTGGGGCTACAGCAGAGGAAATAGAGGCTTGGTGGGGTCTGCAGGCACGGGGGGCATGGAACCCTCGGGCGTCACCTGTCGGGACTAACAGACATGCCAGTCTCAGAGCCATGTCTTAAGTCTCCAAGTCCCAGGAAAGGATTCAAGTCCACTTGGGCAAAGAGAGCAGCAAGGGACTGCCTGATTAATCTCCAGCTAAGGGCAAAACAAGGTCATGGCCACATCCATCAGCTCTCTGGGCTTTGGAGTTTTCAGCCCAGACAATACCCACAGCAGGGGGAACGACCCGCAACTTCATACACTGATGCCTGCACTTCTGTTTATAATTTTATGCTCAAGGTTAATTATGTGTGTCCTTGGCTTTGATCAGAGATATTAGCACGTGAGAATGTTGCCTGCACCCATATTGGGAAAATAAAGATTCTTAGAAATACCCATGGACTGAAAACACACTTTCATCATTAAGGTCTGAGCTCTTAATTAGGAAAAAGCTTTTAAATAATGGTATAGACAGCACTGTCCAAGCAAACATCCTGTGATGATGGTAATGTTCTGTATCTGTGCTGTCCAAAAGAATAGACACTAGCCATATGTGGCTACCGAGCACTTGAAAAGTGGCTGGTAAGACTGAGGAATGAAATGTTTCACTTTATTTCATTTAAATTTGAATGACCACATGTGGCTGATGGCCACTATATTGGACTGCTCAGGTTAGACAGTAAATAATAGTGTATCCTAATTCCTGAGTAGCTAATTGTGGATGTTAATCTCTGGAAAGAGGTCACCTTGCTTATCATCATTATCATCAGGGATGATTTATTAAGAATATATTAGTACATGACATTATACAAAGGTGGTGGAAAAGCAGTTCTTCTGATCTTTTATCATTAGAATTTAATTTTGAAAACACCTGGCTCTTTGGATGTAGGGAAGGGCACTGACCCCTGAATGCCGAGCCTCAAGAAGCTGCTAACTTTGATTTAAGTCACTCTTGATGTCCACAGCCATGGGCTGGCTGATTGAGTCACCATCAGGCTGCCTGGGACTGTCAAGTCACTGACCAACAATCTGGCAAATCCACTGTTTTGGTTGAGAGGGGAACATGGTCCCAAATCGAGAGTGATTTGCGATGCCTTGGGAACCATCAAAGCCCACCCAAATGTTCGCCTTTAGAATCCTCCTTGGGGTGGCCTCCTGTCACTTCTTTGAAGACTGAAAATGGTGCATCCATTTCTGGCTTGGGGAAACCTGATGCCTGTGTGGAGAGTGAGCATCTCTCTGGAAACAAAATCCTGTTTGCTCCCTGCTCTGCGCTGATCCCGGGAGTCCAGGCCTCAGCAGCAACGAGGCTACCATATCTATTGCACACACAGGGAGGTGGGGTTTGTCAGGAGAACATTCCCCTCCCAGAAGCTTTATGCTATGAGACAGAGCTGAGGCCTTCCCCCAAAGGAGTGAGATGGTTTTTGAAGCTAACTATAGCATATTTTGCAAAGGCCAGCACACCCTGGAATCGCGTGGGAGCAGAAGCGCGAGTACCTTTTCTGTGTCTCCAAGGTCAGCCGCGGGCTGAAAGGCATCGACTGGCGCCAGGTCCCCAGGGAAATGCATTTTCAGGTTCCCTTTTGCCAAAGATTACATGTGCTTACTAATAAATCCCTAGGGAGAAAAAAGGTTAGTGTTCCTATTACCAAAAGAATAACTATCTGGCAGAGTAAAAATGGTAATTTCTCCATTAGCTAAAAGGATAATAGCTATTATTTTAAAGTTAAAGTATTTATTATTAAAGAGTGGTGTTGGGATTTGTGTGTTTTCATTCTTATGATTGCTTCCTTTAATACCAAGTGGATTATTTTTGTGCTAAATAGTCAACAGAATAAAATGTGATTGCAATTTTCCAATTTCAAAAGAGCTGCACAGATGAATCTGAAAAAATAAAATCATTTGATTTTTTTTTTTTTCTATTGGATGACTTAGAAATCTCAGGAGACAATAGTTTCAGTACCGGATTTGTTCACTGCAGTCTTGTTTCTTCCCATCATCTCCTGTCCTTTGACCACTCTCAGACTCCTCTCTTCAGGGTTCGGCTCTCAAGATGGAGCTTGACTCTCCCCAGAGCTTGGCAGCTACTATGGCCTTTTGTCAAGTATTTAGTCACCAGGTCTGTGAAACAATAGGTGGGTCAGGGATTGAGGGCAGTGAAGTCCACCTAGTTGGCACGGTCTGTTAAGAGAATGAATTCTTCTAGATCTGCAGACCTCAGCCCTGAGCTCTGCTAGGGAACCCTCCCAGGCTAACCACCTCCACCTAAGCTCTCTTTAGCACCCGGCAAAGAAATGCCTCTTTGGTGGTTATCAATATTTTTTTTTTCCTTTTTTCAGAATGAAAATAGAACGAAGATGCCAGGGAGATCTGGGTCTTCATCATAACCCACCCTCTTCAACTATGTAAGATTTTGGTTAATTATAGAATTCTTGCTGCCTCAAACTTAAAGATACATCACTGATATTTTTTGCTAAATGTTGACGGCAGCGAATAGCTAAGATGTGGCATATTGATTTCTTGTTGTGAAGTGAGCTGTTCAAGCTCCATTTAAGATTTTCATCTTGCATGTAGCCCTGAGCACATCATAGCACCATAAATTAGTTAAATTGCACATTTATCACAAATGTTATTTTAAGATACTGCGTAAATGTGATGGCTCGAAGATATACAGTAAGACTGCAACAAGCTTGGGCTTGGGAGGGGTGAGGTCGGGGTCACCTACACACCTGTGATTAAAACCTCCCTCACTTGGCACCATCCCTCCGCCTCCCTGGAATCGTTTAAAGACCTGACTTGGATGACCCTTCCTTCCTGCTCTCACATTCTCTATTAATATCAACGGTAGGAGAACTAGTGCACAACTACATTGCACTTGGAATGCAACTTCAGATCTCCCCTACTGATCTCAGGAAAATCAGGGCCATTCTGGGCTGTGACTGGAAGGCTCTTTTGGACAGTGGCTCACTCTCCAGCCAGGGAAGGGTTTGATGAGATGACCTTGAGAGTAAACAGCCCTCCATTTCCAAGCCGGATGAGGTCCCAGCCAGCTCCACCTCCTGCCATGATGCATGGTTGGGGAATTGCCATTGTACCAGGTTAGGTTGCACTCATGCCTCAGGTCCTTCACTGCCTAGTCAGTGTTTCCTCCAGAGGTAAAGCTAATTTCTGGGCCCCATTAATATGAGTGGTCCTTTCTTGGCTATACCCTCGGGGGCCAAGTGAGTCATAGAACGTGATACCTGTCTTGGCCATAGCTCCTCACTTCTATACCCAAACCGAAGTCCTAAAGCTAATCCTGCAGGTGGGGTGAGGAGGAGATGGGTAGGGCATCAGGTTCTTCTCCCAAAATGTAAACAGGGGGTAGGGTTCCCAGCCTCACTTGCACAAATCCCCTCTCCCTTCAAGCCACATGGGCCCTGGTGGTGATGGAAGTGTTGTCAGTTTAATCTGTTAGATGCAGGACTTTGGATTCTAATAAACCGATGCTATATTTAACCTGTGAAAAATTCAAGAGTGGAAATCTGGGCTCCAGGATGTGAAGATGCGGAAGGCACAGTGGGGAGGGTGTCTCTGTCCCCAGCTGGGTTCCAGGGGGGAGCTGGGCCCCCAGGGGAAACGTACGATGTCCCAGGTAGGGGCAGACGGGGTGAAGAGCTGCTTTGGGAGGGACTGCGGCGGCCACCCGGGTGGAGATGGGGAAGACGACAAGGCCGGAGACCCAGAAGGGAAAGCCCCTCTGCAGTGCCTGAGGCCACAGTCCGACTGTGTCTGCATCACAGGGCAAGCAGAGCCAGCACAGACCTCTCCACTTGCCAGAAACCCGTTTTAAACTCTAGTGAGTTTCTCTCTAAAAACCCAGCGAGAGATGGATTGCCGAGAGAAAGTAGAGCAGACAGAAATTTTGGCCTCATCTTGACAAAAAGGGGTGGGGATGAATGGGGGGGGGGAAACGTAGGCGTGTTGCCGAACATCTCTGAAAGGGCTTAATTTAAATTTTTAATAAAAGAGTATTTTTTTAACGTGGAGGTGTTTTATATATTACATGGATGTAATACATCTCTCATTTGTATAATTCTAGGTTAGGAGCTACGATTCCATATAACTGCAAGAGTAGTCTGAATATAGTAATAAAGGTATTTTACAATTTTACATGATGTTCCCAGCGTTTTGTTGGCATGATTTGCCGGGGCTAATAAAAGCTTGTGATTATCATATAAATGCTCTCCCCACTCCTCCCGTGGATGGGTTCAGGCTCCCCGCCCCCCTACACCTCGTTATCTGTGCTCCCTTTAGCACAGAAGAGAGAGCATGGACCCCAGGGTCCACCTGCCCAGCTGGGCTCTGTTTTCTGCTCCTTGAAAATCCCGAATCAACAGGAAGAAATCGCCCTGCACCGAGCCTTCCAAAAACCTTTCCTCCCATCTGCCATGGGCAGGGCTCAGGGCCCTGACTTGGACTTCTCTCATCCAGATGGGAGACCCAATCCCGCCCCCATGCGGGTCGCCAGGTGTGACCGAAGCTCCACTGCCGATACTTGATAACATCGCCTGTCCAGCAAGAATCTAACCCCACGGGAACACCTTCCTTTCTTTTACATTTTTATTCTTGGGGAAAATTCTGTCCACACCACCTCTGAGTGAATGCTCGCTGCTCTCCAAGCCCAAAGTTCACTAAAACTCCCTTGATTTACGGGCGGCTTCCGACTGCCAGCACCTGGCAGACACAGCAACCAACTCAGTCATAAACAGATCGCATACAATTTAATTTTAATGTGCTCGTTAGTCGTAGCACATTTCAGACATAATTGTGAACGCAACACAAAATTATAGCAAAAAGACAATTTTAATGCTGCCGTAGAAAAGAGGGTTATATGAAGAGTCACATAATGGTGGTTCATTGTCAACAACAAAACAGGGCACAGAGTGTCTGTGCTGTTTACATGCCAATATTTTATACATAGGTTCTCATATGGTGTCAGCTGTCAGTTACTTCTGCAAATTAACTGCCAAAAATGGAGAAGAACAGAATCACTTGGAGAGCCGGTAACCACGGGTTACCTTTCATAAGCCTAAAGATAAAGCTGCAGTGTGGGATCTTGGGAGAATAATTAGGAAGAACAAAACAGAAAGTTACCAATTGAAATAAAAAGGCGTCCTACAATATGGAAAGCAACCAAGAGGGCTTATAAATAAGTAAAAGAGGTTGTATCACAGAATGCCTCGTGACTTTTAAGCAAAGTATTACAGTACAAACATTTTAAAGGCTTTATCAATGTTTAGGAAATACAGTACAAGTTCTCTCTCTCTTTTTTTTTCCTTTTCAAATAGACTTAACCCTTTGAGCACTGAGTTTGAGTGTGGTTTTTTTTTGTTTTTTTTTTTGATTTCTAATAAATACCTTTAAAAATAATGTGCAAAATAGTTATGATGCCTGCCATGGATGGATCTCCTGGCCTTGTTTATTCAGACTGCTCAAAACAAATGATAATATGATGCTAATAAATATGTATAATTTAAACGTGAACCTCTATCAATATAGATGTACTGTATAGCAAAACAAACAATCATACTTTGCTTTCAGATAATGTTTCTGTATACTTTATAAATGCTATCTGTGGTATCTTCTGTATAATTTACAATGTTTGCATGTAAAAAAACAAAACCCATAGACCTTAAAAAAAAAAGAAAAAGAAATATACACTATACATAGGCACGGCTTATGCCCAGAGCATAGCAGGTACATAAAACACTGTTGCTATAAATGCAGGAAAAAAGGTCATTTACCCACAATCACATTTTTCATAAGAGAGTCTGAAATCTATACAATATATACATCTATGTTTCAATGTGAAAATAATATTCTTTTAAATTTCAAGGCGTGTTATACCCCTGCAGACCTGCATAAATGGAGGTTCATATTATTAATTATAACTAAGCTGGTAAGGAGTTTAAAAAACAGAGCTTCATACATTATTATTATTATTTTATTTTTTAACCAAATTAATGCAAAAGTGCTTCAAAGTACTCAGAGGGCTAAAGATGAAAGGGTGAAAAATGCCAGCACACTTGAGCCGCGTGGAAAAGTGTGCCTGGTTTCGTCATAAATGCTTAATTAAACTGTCTGTTAATGCATGCAGCTTGAAGCATCGGGGGATGCTCACAACTAAATCCCATTTACACAAAGTTCCAAACACTTACCACTGCGTTTTAACCTTCATATTTTACCAGTAACAACAGCTGAGTATGCACCTCTATTAAACACTGTACAGTTATACAAAACAGTCCAGCCCAGAGTGATTCTCTGCAGTTAAAATAAGAACATGTGCCAAGAACAAGACAGAGGGGCCTTAAGGTGCCTGCAACAGTTTCCCTCAAAGCGAATTACAGTCACTTTAATCAAAAGCAAACGCTACTGCTTCTCTAACTCAGAAACATACAGAAGGTGGTCCTCAGGGGACTTCCCGTGTGTTTTGCTGAGGTGAAGTTTAACCGCATGCTTGCTCGCAAAGGTCCGATTGCAAAGTTTGCACTGGTAGGAGGTCCCCAGATCCTCCTCGGGGGAGGACGTCACCAGTTTTTCTGACGGTGACTTGGTTTGTGCTATCTGATTGTTAATCTGTTCAGTGGACAGTTTAGACAAATCCCGTAGCCGGAAGCCCAGGTGTGACTCGAGGTGGCTGATGTACGTGGAGGGAGTCCTGATTTGTGACGCGCAGTCATTACAAAAGAACACAGGGTGGCCGGTGTCCAAGTTTTTGAGGAACTTTGTTCCACCTGTCCTTCGCAGCTGGTACTTGACGTTGGCCAGCCAGTGGCTGATGGTGGTCATGGAGAGCCCGGTGAACCTGGAGATGTGCATGCGCTCCTGGGGGCTCAGGTCCGACATGATGTACTTGCCCTCCGAGGTCTGCCGGAGGCTGGCGGCGAACTGCGCCTGGAGGATGAGCAGGTGCTGGGGGTTCCAGTTTGACTGGCGGCCCTTCCTCTTCTGCGCGGGCGTCGCCTCCTCGGCCTCCTCCAGGGTGGCCCCGTCAATGTCAGACTTCTCAGAGATGCTGGAAGGGGTGGAGGACTTTGACGTGTGGCTCTCTGTCAAGTTCTTCAGCATATCGGATATATCTGACAAGGCGTTCTCGCGGAGCGGCGAGTTTGACATGAATGATACGACGGCAGATGTCTTTGCCGTTGTCACCGTGGATGAGGAGGTTGCCGGGGATGTGGACGTGGGTGACAAAAGCACTGAACCCAGAGAGCAGCCTTTGTCACTCTTGCCTTTCGTCAAGTCTATGGGCTGGTCGTTGTTGACGTGGTAGAAATAGCGGTCGAGGTGGTCCGCCTTCTTGGACTGCAAGGGTGGTGGGGTAGCCACCGCCGCCTTCTCGGCCAGGCTGTTGCTCATCTTGAACAGCATGCTCATGGGGTCAAGGGCAGGCAGGGAGGGCTTGGCGGCCTTGCCCAGGTGGATGTTCATCACCGACTGCAGGGCGCTCAGAGGGTTAACGAAGGGCTGCTCTGGTGGGTGGTCGGTGATGATGGCCGTGCTGCTGCTCAAGCCGCTGCTCATGGGCTTCACCAGGTCCTTGCCGTTCTCCACCGGCTCTGCCAGGGGGCTCCCCTCCTTGCAGCCGTCCCGCTGGGGGCTGGGGCTGTCCTCCTGGCTTTTGAAGCCCCCGTCGCTGGACGCCTCCATCTTGATGGGCTCGCTGACGTCGCTGCTGCACGGGGACGGGGTGGCCCGCTTGGGTGGAGAAAGCTTGCCCTCGGGCTCCTTCATTTTCTCCTCGACTTTGGCAACTTTCTCGGTGACTTTTTTCACCAGCTCCTCCATGGCGTGAAAGTTTGTCTTGGGCATGGGGGAGGTCTGGCTGCTGGGTGGAGTGATCAGGGTCTGGTTCTTCGTGGGGGACACGATGTCGCTGTTGCCAAACATGGGCTTCAGGGGTGCGCTTTTCCCCGAGGAGCCCAGAGACAGCTTCATCATGTTGGGGAGCTGGTAGGCAGCGTGGATGCTGGGGTAGCCCCCCCAGCTGGGGGTGCCGTTCTGAGCCTTGTTGATGGCCGACGTGACTGTGTTTTCTAGGGACTTGAGGATATCGAGCCCGCCCTTGGGGCTCTCTTCAAGGTCGTTCTCAGTCAAATAGTGGTACTTGGAAGAGATATCGTACTTCTCCTCCTCCTCACAGGCCTTCTCCTTTTCCTTGGGCTTCTCTTCAAGGACGGCTTTCTCCTTGTCAGTTTCCTTCTTGACCTCCACATTCAGTTTTGGGGAGATGCTGGCAGGCGTGTTGGAGGGGGACGTGAAAGTGGTGGCAGCCAGGGGCACGGACTGCACCTTCTCGTCCAGCAGGGTGGTGATGCTGGGCGTGACGGGCGTCTCCATGATGGGCTTCCCCTTCTTCATGGCCGAGTTGGTGACCTTGATGAAGTGGCCGGTCACCATCATGTGGGCCGTGAGCTCCTGCAGTGTGTCGTGAGAGCTGCCGCACTCCATGCACTTGAGGATCTGGGACTTGCGGGCCTCGAAGTGCCAGGCGTAGCTGGCCCCGTTCTGGTGGCCGTAGCGGTTATTTGGCGTGATGTATGGGTTGGAGTTCTTCTGAAGCGTGTCGTTCGTGTCCGCCATGGCAGCTTTGGGGGTGCCCCCGGTGGAATCCGGGGAGCTGGGCAGCTCCAGCTCCAGCGAGGCCTTCTTCCGAGCGGCTGGGATGATTTTGGCTGCAACGGGAGTGACGGGTTCCTTCAGAGGCACTTTTTGGTAGTGTTTTGTTTTGATCATATGGACACTCAAGTCCTGGAGGGACTCGAACGAGTGGCCACAGTACATGCACTTCAACACCTTCTGGGCATCCTCCTTGCCTTCCATTTCCAGCAGCGAGCGTTTGCGGGGCTTGGACCAGCGCTTGGGGTTGTTGTTGTCGGTCTCATGGTTGTCGTCGCGGTAATGCCCCGTCTCGTTCATGTGCACTGTCAGCTCCACCAGGGTGTCGTAGGCGGCGCTGCAGTCCTTGCAGCGGAACTTGCTGGCCCCGGTGAAGATGGAGCCGTAGAGCTTGCTGCTCTGCCGGTACAGCTGCACCGTGCTGAACAGGCTGGGCTCGGGCAGCATGCGGCTCTGGGACACCTGCTGCAGGGTCTTGGCCATGGCGCTCTGGTGCCAGTCGAAGCTCCCGCTGCCGCAGCTGCTGCTGCTACTGCTGCTGCTGCTGCTGCTCCCGTTGTTCTTCTCCGAGGATGGCTGGTGCAGGTTGAGGGTGAGGTTGGACCAGTAGGAGTTGGAGAGGAAGTTGTTGTACACGGCCTTCATCTGCTCCAGGCTGTCAGACACGGTCGTGTCTTCCGGCGGGACGGTCACCTCCTTGGTCTCCTCTTCGTTCTTGATGGAGCCGCTTTCAAAGTCAGCCATCCGGTCACTGGTCTCACTGATGTGGGACTCGCTGTCCATCTCGTGGCTGGAAAACTCGGCCGCCGGGGAGTTCTGGTAGCTGGGGCAGGTCTTGCTGAGCTCCTTTTCCGGGCACATGTACTTAGCTGATGGCTCTCCATCTGCAGGGCTCTCTTCTGGGTCTATGTCTTCATCTACCAGGGCGGCAGCCTTCAACTCATCTGAAACATAGGCTGCGTTGATAACAGGTGGAACAGGTAGGACACAAAGAAGAGACACACGGAGGAGGAGAGAAAGAAAAAAGAAAGCATTAGTAAGTGTTGACCTTACCTAGAACATTTTCTTGGCTCTTCAGAAAACGAAGCAAAGTAGACGGGCACATTTATTTGTAAAATTAAATAGTTAAAATGTGGTGTTTCTTTGGAGCAAAAAAAAAAAAATCTGCTCTTCAAACATAATTTGCCACCTTATTCTTCTCAAGGGGCAACAGCTTGAAATTAAAACTAAATTTGAAATTAATGAAGCACATTCTGGAGGTGGCATTCATTTCTAAAGTAATAAATTACTTGTATCAACCTCAGAGACAGCAGTTCCTGTCTGTCAATTAATATGTCTTATGCTTCTCCTACCCCTAATGCATTTCTTAACAGACAGATTCACAATTTAAATTAAGCAAGCATTTTTTACTCATTACATTTTTGAGGCTCAATCTTTAATAAATATAAAGCCCCAAAACATCAATACAATTTTTACAAAGTAAAAAGAAAGTACATCAATTGCACTAAATTAGAAACAAGGTTTTGTGACTTTTTTTTTTCCTTCCTTCTGGAAAAGTCAGTCTCATAAAAGCTTGGAGTAAGTTTCCTACCAGGGCCCAGGTGTTCATTTGTTCCAGATGGGAGGGAAGACCCTGACCCGCCACCACCCAGCCCTGGCCTGTCCCCCGTGTGCACACTCAGCCATTTTCAGCCACCATCACACACACTATCCATGCAGAATTATGTCAGAACAAGTTCAGGAAAATTGGTATGCGGTGTTCATTCCTGCTGTATAAATATATACAAGACCTTCCAGTGGACCTTACAAATGTCAAAGTGTTTGCTCTTTAGACTACTTTGTCAATATTTACTCAGCATAAGCTTCATGGGCATCCAACAGGGATCCTGTCTTTCTGGAAGTGATGTAACTGGGGATGTGAATCTAGCCTGCACTTCCGAGCAGGTGGAGGTGCTCTGAACAAGGCTGAGCAGCTGTGGGTTCTAGAAGATGCGCTCCAGAGATGCAAAGCAGGGAGAACACCATGTTAACGGAACTAAATGATTTTTTTCTTTCATTCTAAATTTGCATTCAGTGACTTTGGTTTTTCCTTACTGGAGCTTGCCTGACATTGTAAATCAAGTTGGACTGGGTCTTGTGAACAACTAGACGTGGCCAGCCCTGTGGCAAGTGACAGTGTTAAAGCAGAGAAAGGTGAAAAGTAACTTCTTGTCAGCTCCTCAATACCAGTTTGCTTCCAAAGGCCAGTGGCTAAGGCTTGAATGCCACAAGTGCTAACACTGCATGGCTGATTGAAAAGTCTTAGGGAAGAAAAGGAAGATTTGTTTGTGGAATTCACTCCCATGATGTTAAAGATTTGCCCCCAAACCAATTTCACACTAGAAAAAGTAACAAACAAAACAATGAAATGACTCCAAGAAGATTCCCTGGAAGACACACAGATATTCACCGCCACTCCCCACCTCCTTCCATCCACGTCAAGAGTGATATATTTTCGTTCCTAAGTCCCCCTTTGAGTACCAAGACTTCTAAGCTGAAAACCTACTGATGTCCCAGCACTGAGGTGATTTGAATTTGATGGGAGTAGTGTCCAGGTACACATAGCTGTAGAAGCAAGGCTGCTTCTGCTCAGATGTAAAGAGTGAAGCAGCAAGTCTTGGGGTCGAGCTGTGGAACGTCCTTTACAGATGACCAGAAGAAAGGGTCCTGCTCCGTCAGCTGTAGTGAGACTTCAGTTTGAGGTTGTACACTTGGAGCTGGCAAATTAACATGCCAAACAAACTCTTTCCTAAAGCCCAG
Source organism: Giraffa tippelskirchi (assembly GCF_054371585.1). Lineage (NCBI taxonomy): Eukaryota > Metazoa > Chordata > Mammalia > Artiodactyla > Giraffidae > Giraffa > Giraffa tippelskirchi. Next base: position 20,168,900 of record NC_137281.1, on the reverse strand, counting down.
GGTCACAGTGCATGGGGGCTCATGGTGCTGACCGTAAGGGGGAAAAAGAATGTTGGAAAAGGAAGCGGAAGAGAAAAAGGAAAGCAGGCACTGCTCCCTCTGCACACCACTGTCTGCTCATCACTCCCTTGAAGTCTGGCTCTCAAATGCCAAACAGGACTGGCAGGTCGGCAGGGAGGGTGGCTGTGGTCAGAGCGACCAAGAGTCACAGCTTCCCTGGAACTGTCCGAATCTCAGCACCAAAAGTCCTATATCCCAAGGATTCTCTCAGTCCTGGGCAAAACTGGTCAGCTGGTCACCCTGGTGAGGGGACACCCAGCAGGACCAGGTCAAAAGGTCCAGGCAGGTTTGCATTCCTCTTGAAGAGGAGCTCGAGCAGGGCGAGCTGGGTTTGACTGTCTGCAGAAATGCACTGGGAGCAAGTATGGATAATGTTCCTATCCAAGGGGTTTCATTTGGAACACTGAGTCTGAAAGGAAGGAGAAAAACACAGTGGCCCATGTCCTGCAGCTGAGGTGCAAGGAAAAGCCTGGCCCTGTGTAGACAGGGCAGAACCCTGAGCCCCCCTGGGAGCCACTGTCTGCAGCATGAACCACACCTACCAAGGCTTCCACGGAATTCAGGCTAGGAGAAGCAGGGGTCCAGAAATGGTCCCATCTGGCCAGGCAGCCGGAAGCCAGAGTCAATAGTGGTCATGAAGGCTACCAGCTCAGGGAATATTGTAGCTCTGCCAGTCCACCTGCCACCCAGGAGCGGTGTGGGCCCCATGGAAGCCTCAGCACAGTGCAGCGGGGACAGCAGGCTGTCAGGAACATCCCCCAACATACACATGCACCATCATCGGCTTGATCAGCTCCCACCCTGAGCTGGCCCCCAGGGGACTCCAACATGCCTTGTAAATCGCACAGCAGTATCAGAATGTCATCAGTCTGGTGACTGAGGAGGAAATTAAAAATGAAAGAAAAGTAAGGCCAACCTCACAGTTGACAAATCAAATCCTACGAAAGAAAAGTAAGGCCAACCTCACAGTTGACAAATCAAATCCTACTCTGAGGAAAATCAAAAAGCTTCGGTGCCAAGAGGCCCTGGATTAGGGAGACCCGGCATCACCCCACATACCACCCCTTGGCTTTGCCGTGGCTTCTGAGGCTCCTCCTAAGTACCTTTGCACACTGCCCTGACAGGAACCTCACTGCATGAGTCCTTCCTCTATGTCTTGTGATAATTGCACTCCTCTGAGAATATCACATCCACTCTCGATGACTGAACTTCAAGAAGTAGTGAGAAAGTGGAAACGGGCCTAGAGAAATGGCAGAGGGGAGGAGAGGGTGGAAGGGTTCATTCATTCCTCTAATTCTGATCGTGCTCCACCCCCACCAGAATATCATTTTCTTTCTCTAGGACTCCGTTTCCCCATTTGTAAATGACAGGTCACTGTGGCCAGATGAGGGCCTCCTCCGCTACTTCTCTGTTTTGTGGCTTTTCTGAGCAAAGGGTAAAGAAGTGAGGCCATGCCCGTTTGCTCTGGCTCATCCCTGCTAAACTCTGGCTCCTCTTCAGCTCTCAGCAGTCAAGTGACTCCCTTGCCCTTCTGCTCTGCACTAACTGGCAAAGTCCCTGGCCAGAGAGAAGGAGGAACACCCTCACTGGATCAGTTCATGTTCCAGATCAGGCCAAGAGGGAGGGGGATTGGGTGTCTTCATCACAGTCTGCGTGGACAGGGAGAGGTTACCGAGGGTGCGGGGGCCGGATGAGAAGCTAGCCCCACCAGGCTGGCTATCAGGGGCTCCTTCTCTCAGGGAGGCGATGGCAGGCCTTGTCCCCTATTTGGACCTGACAGGTAATCATGCACAGGTAACCAGGCCTTGGGGGGCTTTGCTACTGTGGATGGTTACTTTGATCCCTTGCTGCTATTTAACTTTCTGCACATTCCTGTCTGGATTCCCCATGGCTAAAGGCCCGCTCTGTACTCTCACATCCTGCACACGGTAAGTGAGCAATAGACACTGGCTGTCTCCTTTAGAAAACGGGCTGGTTGAAGCTCATGTTCAGCAGCAAGAGGCTTGTTCCTAGCCTCTGAGCCCTCTGACCCCAGCCTGGGCCAGCACCCAGCATCTCTCACCCCTCCTCAAGGAACCCCCAACTCCGGCCCCAGCCCCTTCCCTCTGTTCTCCAGGCAGACTCCACCAGATGTTCCATCAGTGGGCTGGTCATGTCACCCCAACGAACACCCTCGGTGATCTGCCATCGGACTTGGAAGAAAGCTCCAACTCTTCCCAGCCACCCCAGAGTCCTCCACCATCTCAGTCCTGCTTTCTCTCCAGCCTGTCAGCTTCTAGAGCATTCCATGGCCTCTAACTCTGCACTGCTGCCTCCTGTGCTGGGAGCCCTGGGGGAGATTCAAAGAAAGGAGGGTGAGCCATCTACCCCTCCCTGGGCTGCAGTGAAAGGTAATATCCAGGGGAAGGGGGACTTGACCTCAACTTTGTCCCCTTAGCACCTCATCCACTCCCTTCTTTTTACAAGACACACCACCGAAATCTCTAGATTAACCACTCAGACACACACCAATGGAATGAATGCATGAGTATATGAATAAATAAATGAACACCATAGATGACTTCTTCAAACCTCCTGAACAGTTGCCAAAACATCTAGATGGATCCAGCCTCCAGCTGGTTGCGGACATGCTGGGGTCTGATCCGAAGTCCTTCCTGGATCCATTTTCTGAGTGTGAGCAGCATGAGGCTGGGCCTCTGGGGAACAGGATGCCAGAAGCCCTCTCTGAGGAAGAGGGGTGGAAGCCCCACAAATAATGGTCTCCTTGCACTTGGGCCACCCCTGGCTGTGCCCACACCCCAATACCTCTCTTCAAGAATGCATCAGCATCACCGTTTTCTCTTGAACAAATACAACTGAAACCTCCGCTTCCAGCTCCAGTAGAAAAGGCCCTGAATTGTACAGGGAGGAGCTCTCATTCAAACCAAGTTGCCAGGTGCAAAAATGAGAGAAACACGTGAGAGTGGAGACTCAAGAGAGGGTGGACTGGGGCCTTTCACTTTCCCCCAAGTCACTCAGTGGAAAAAGTTCCTCTCCAAGACGTGAGCCCTTACTGACTACTGTGACAGCTCCCTTATTACAGCCCTGCCCGCTCTCTTCCTCTATGTAAAGTAAGCACTTGAAGCAGTAAGACAGCAACCCATCTCTCTAAAGCTGAGGGCCAAGGACACATGTCTGAACAACTGGATGAACTCAAGAACTTGGCATGCCCAGAACTGAATGGGACTTCTGGGGAGAGACACATATTCATGAGAAATAAAAGCTCTCACACTAGCTGAGACTTTCTACAAAGTTCCATAGCGCAACACCCTGGAATGTCAAGCAATGAAAAAAGACAAAAAAAAATCACACTGCTACCTAATATGTGCATGCTTCTGAACCACTTGCATTTAATCCTCTCAATGGTCCTGGCAGGTGGATCAAATGATTTCCTTTCTACAGTCTAGGAAACTGCAGTTCCCACAAGTTAAATGAGATACTCCCAAGCCCTCTGCAGGGACCCCTCAGGAGTCAGTGGACGTACAAGGGAATTTGACTCACTCCATAGGGAATCACACAGAAGGAGCGAAGAGTGAGTGCGCTGCTGCGTCAGAGCCTTCCTTAACGCCTGCCCCCAGTGGATCCCACGCCTGCCCCTCCAGGACGGTCCTGAGTGCCCTCCCACAGCTCCTTGGTGCTCATGCCTCCCGAGACGTGGCCATGGGGACAGTGCACATGTCCAAGGAGTAAGGAGCCGTCCGGCGCAGCAATCAGAGGGTCTGGAGGCAGCAGCACCCTCATTAATATTTATTATCATCATTAACTAAACTCAACCACTAGGTAAAAAGAAATTAATATGTTTGGTATAAATATAAAACAGTAAGCTGGGGCATAATGGAATTCACTTCTGGGCAAGCGTGAATTACCTTCATCACTCTCTTGTACATCTCTCTCCAAAGAAAGAGATGAAGGAACAGAGGAAGAGGAAGGGTGTCCCTGGGTGGGTGGGGGCTGGGCTGGGGAGCAGGGGCACTGGAGGGAGCTGGAGAGAAAGGAAGGGGTGTGTGGCTGTGCCCTCTCCCAGAAGCAATTTCAAAGTAAACTGTCCTGTGGAGTTTTGCATTTTCTGGGCTGAAATGAGCCCTCGGAAGTTTAACACTGTTTTCAAATTCCCAAGACTGCCTGGGAAACTGTAGGCAGTTTCACTGGCTAAAGTGTCCTCGGACTCCTGCTCCCTGCTCTTCCCTACAGGTGGCCCAAGATGCACCTCATCCTGTAACCCGTGGTTCTGGGCATCCTCATCTTCGGTGATGTGATGGAGAGGGGAAAGGAGGCAGGGAGAGGAGGTGGTGGGGCTGGAGAAGATCGGGGTGGAGAAGGGAAAGGAGAGAGTGGGGGGCAGGGAGCAGAGAAAGAATCATGCAAGCAAGACGGAGGAAAGAGGGAAGAAGCCATTAGGACTAGGGTGGTGTTGGGAGGGGACAGAGAGAGAAACAGAGACAGACAGAGAGATGGAGAGAGAGAGACAGAGGCAGAAAGAGACAGACAGAGACAGAGAAATGGAAAGAGACAGAGACAGAGAGAGGCAGAAAGAGACAGAGACAGACAGATGGAGAAATAGAGAGATGGAGAGACCACTAAGGGCAGTGGGAGGGAGGGAAGGAGAGAAAGAAAAGCAGTGATGGAGATTTGAGAAGAGGCAGGAAGAAGAGATTATTCTAGTGGTGGGGTGGACCTGAACAGGGGGTCTTGGTGCAAGGCTGGCATGGGGAAAGGAGCCCTGGAGCACTGCTGTGGATCATTTCCATGGCCGGAGACTCAGGCCTTGTCTCAGCCTCTCCTGAGCACTCAGATTCTCATGACATAAGATGATTTTTTATTTTAAGGGTAATTTAACCAGCTGAGGGCATGACCAAGAAGACAGTTAAAGGCTCAGCCAAATCTGGTGAGCAGAGCAAGGGGACATGGCTTGGGCACAGAGGTTGCTTCTGCCCCTGAGATGATCTGGGCCATTGTGGGTGGAGGACACTTGGCCAGGGGAGCCTCAGGAGGAGCAGGCCCCTGAGCTAGGGCCTCAGCAAACCCCAGGAACCCCTCTCAGACCCTCATACACATGATCACATTTGAGACTTGGAACCACCCAGAAGACAGGTGTGGGCAACATGTCTGAAACTGGACAACTTGTGAAGAACACTATTGGCTCTAGATTCGGTTCTCTTGTCCCTTCTCAGGGTTCATGCATGCCATGCTCATCCTGCTCCTGCCCTCCCCTCATAGCCAAGGCCACTCTGCATGGTTAATGAATCAAATTCACATTTTAATAAACACCCTGCCAAGATCATCACAGGTGTCTTGGTCACTTCTGAACGGCTCCCCCCAATACACCTGAATCCAGAACAGAGCAGCAGCAGACTCCTAGTAGCCATAAGGATGGGGACAGGTGGGAAGCCCCAGCTGCCCCACATGGAGAGCTGGCCACAAGAGCACCTGCCTGGACTCAGAGACGACCTGCCGTTTTTGTTGGTGTTCCTGTGTTGCACGATTTTCTGTTCAACTGCGTAAGGTCACAGACACTAAACTGGGTCTTGGCTCCTGCTCTGCCTCGTGTGGTCCAAGTGACCATGAGACTGGCTTCAAGGCTCTGGGCTCCAGTTTCTTCCCCATGAATGAGAGGAAGGAGGGGAAGCAATTTCTGCCACACCTGCCTCCCAGGTGTTTGCAAAACAAGGAAGTCACCAACAGTGAGCAGAAAGGGCTTTCCCAAGTGAAAAGGGCAAACACAGGTGCACAGACTCCACGGAAGTGCATGAGCCCTGGCAGCCTGCACCCAAGAGGGGGCTCCTGGCCCAGCCTCTAGGCTAAGTCCTCTGCTTGAAAAGAGAAGTCTCCAAGGTGAGGTGATGGTCCCCAGAGCCCCAGATTCTCCAGCTGACTTTCAGGAAAAGGGGCAGGGACCGCTAGGATGAGAGGTCCCCACGGGGTTCGGGTTCCATCCCCTTCCCTCTGGCGGCCTGAAGGTGTGCACTTGTGGGAAAGAAAGAAAGCCAGAGAAGAAAGGGGAGGAGAGGAAAATGAAGAGCAAAGAAAGGTTTAACACGTACAACATTAACATTCCTGACCCAGCACCTGTGTGCAGCCTCAACCCCGCCCCCCAGGCCTGGGTCATCTTCAGGAAGGAAGTCCTAGGGCTTTGGACCAAGCCCAGCTCCACCCACAGCCCCGCCCACCTGCCCCCCAGGCTGGAGATTCCCAGGCTCCGCCCACCCCTGGGGGCGTGGTTAGAGCCAGGGACCGCCTCCCCACAGGAGCACCCACCAGAGGCCCTCCCACCCCTCTGGCCGCCAGTGTTCCTGCAGCCTCCAACCCAGCAGTCTCTTCCAGGCTGACTGATGACCTCGTGTCAGGTCAGCTTCTGCCTTGAGTCACCTCTTTAGGGGGAAAAGAGCACAAAGTCTCCAGAAAAATTTACTTAAGTTTCACCTTGTTCTAAACACACCTAGAAATCCGGGACAGACTGATCCATTTGCAGAAGAATCTCTGCTTTATGAAGGGCTCAGGCCAAGTGCACTGTGCCCTCTGGGTTATCTTTACACAGGTCTCTCTTCCTTGCGAATGTGTTGCACATCTAATTGTGACAGGAAAGGAGAGCTCCTTTGTGAGTGTAGCCACTTCTACAACATCTGCTCTGTCTGGGATTGGGGGCCCAGAGTTATCCCCTGACGTTCTGAGAGCCCCTAAAGGGAGCTATCAGGAGCTCTGGAGGGTGTGAGGGGCAGTGAGGCAGGAAGGATGCTCAGACCTGGGCCAGTGATGACCAATAATACATTCACCTTCCAGACAGCTCCCCACTCCCTGTCGCTTTAGGGTCTTGCAGAAGGAAGAAACCAAGACTGGATACGTATGTCCTGCTGGCTGCTGGCTGGGAAGGATTTCAAGGAGCAGCACTGATGGGAGACTTCCTTTCTGTGCCAAGAGTGAGGTGATGGCATACGAAAGTGAGTGATGGAGTAGAGGGGAGCTCAGCTAAATACGCTGGGAAATATCAAGGTGATTAGACTGAGTTGTTGGGCCTCCGTTAGGATATTAACAGGCAGCATAGAGAGACAATTGATTCTAGGAAGTGCCATGGCCAGTACCCAGGAGGTCACAACCCGACAGAGAACACAGGTTTTCTCCATCGACCGGATGTCACCTACCATCTAGGGTGACAGAGGTCACAGCCTCTGGGGACAAAGAAAGAATGGCATTCTTGGATGGTACCAGGGAGACCAGGGGCCTCTCAAGAACCAGGAGAATCTCCAAAGGACCAAGGCAGGTTAGGCTGTGGGGGCTGGGATGCATGGCTCTTTGGGAAGGAAAATGGTGGCTGAAGCTGTAATGGTCAGGACTTCTCCAGAAGGCTGGCCACGGCGGGATGACAACCTCCCAGATTGATTGCGCTTCCCACTAGCAAGGTCAAGAATATTAATTTTGTACACGTTAATTTGATGTAATGTGTGAGATGAATGCTTGTTCAGTTGGGTGTCCCTGTGTTGATAAAGCTGCCATGCTTTCATGCCAAGAAAAGCATGGCATTAGCTGATTGGTGGATCAAGTCAGCATAGAATAAGGCAACATCACCCTTCAGCAGAGCCAGAGTGGCCAGTGGTTGTCCAGGCCACGATGGGCTCCTGCTGATTCTCTATGAGGCTAATGACAGCAAGATCCAGGGGACACCTCCCCAATGCTGGAAAACCCAGCCCATCCCAAAGACCTAGTATCTAGGCCATGGCCTGTTCCTCTAGATGTTGTGGAGAACACAAGCCTGGGAGCCTTCAGAAGCCAAACCTGGAGCCCCACACAGGCCATGGGGTCAAGGAGGACACTTCTGGGACTTGTCTCCTTAAGATTCTTATTGCCATGAAAGAGCTGTGTTCAGCCATCTTGGCAGTCCCTCTGAACAACCTCCCTCCACTTCTTGGGACCCTCCTCGTATGGATCACACAAAGAAGAGGCCAGGAAGCTGGGAGGCTCCTGGAGGTCAGCAAGGGAAGCCAGCTCCCTTAGTCCTGAAACCACACTCAGCCGACTTCAACCCCACTGCGAAGAAAAACAAACATATCAAGGACACACTCACATGCAAAGCAATTGCCTCAGACAAACCTTCAGATAATACAGAGTAAATAATACTCAGTTGAGGACCAACTGAATCACCCCTGTCTTTGGCTCTAAGCACATATGAACCACTGGGTCAATCAACAGTGGCCCCTATACCAACTCTCACGGAGGATCTAAACTCTTACTCCCTGTGCCCTGCAGGAGTGCCTAACCCACTGTGGAGCTAACAGGGCAGAACCTTAATCCCCGTGGTGGTGGTGGCGGTGTCTAGGTTGATAACCCAGTCAGTTCATCTTACTATCAGGCAAAGCATGGCTTCTGGAGGTGAATCTCTGCAAAGGAGGAGAAAGACGTAAAACTTGCTATGAACCCCATATTCTCATTTCTCTTTCTGAGCTCCATATATTTCCAAGATCCCTGCCCTCCTGAAAATGTAGGGTCTGAACCTCTTCCTTGTAGCCTTTTTTCTGTTATTCTACAGAAATCCACAAGGTAAATCCTAATCTGCAGTGGGTCTAGTAAATGAGAAGAGTGACATTCTCTCACCTTGAGTGGGGCAGGAGAGGTGCTGGCACATTTCAAACTGTGCACACAAACAATCTGGCAAATGTCTGAGCAGAGTCATACCTCACACGCCCTTACATACCTTCAGCTCTGGTTGACAGGACTTCCTGAAGGAGGACCACATATGTGGTCCCCTAAGAGGCAGCTATGATACAAAGCTGAACTCTAACCTGTCTGCATACTCAGTGAGCTCAAAACCCGGGAAAACCACAGATGAGAATTGGGCAATGGGTTGGGGAAAAATCTCAGGCAGTCCTTGTAAGGATCCTTTACAAAATGGGCTGTACCTGTACGTGTACAATTCAAATTCTCCCTGAGTCTTTTTGGCTGTTTTCCATAGCATCAAAACATTTGTATCAGGGAGGCCAATGGATGACTTTTTAAAAAGAGTAATAAATATTTACATGGAAGGGGAGGCAATCAATCTACTTAGCCATCTATCCATTTGCCCTTCTACCCATCCATCCATCCACCCAAAAACCCATCCTTTCATCCAACATGTATACAAGACCACGTACATATGCTAGACACTTCAAGGTTAGGAATAAGAAGTTACCAAAATAAACACCTCAGAGCCATGGGCTTTACTTTCACATGGCCAAGATGGCCTTGTTTACACAGATCACAAGGAATGCCCTTGTGATCACATACCCATACAGACTTTTTAGCTTGATATTCAAAGCCAGCACAACCAAGTTTCATTTTACCTTCTAAGTTTATCTTCCACTGCCTACCTCCCTGAAACACACACTAACCTGTGCTAGCTATGCTGTTTTGGCCTTGCCTTGGCTGACACCATTTCTTCCACTTTGCATATGATGCTGCATCTTTTCACGTCCTCAGCCCTGCCCTTCAAGACCCTGCTCATTCCACCTCCCCCAGGAAATTCTTTCTCACCTGTTTCTTTAATCTCAGAGATGAGAGAATGGACAGAAAAGTCCTCTAAACTCTAGAGAAATTTCAGGAATGCTTATTGGCATTATTACTTGAACACCCCTACTGGCATCTCTCATAGTGTTTCCCAGGGCTAAGTATGTGCACAGCGGGCCTCTCCATATACATTACAGGAACCAGGCGTTCCTTACCTCTGTGTCCTTCACACCGCCTGGCAGGTCAGCTGTTTGAGTAACTCCTGGTCAAATTGACAGGGTTTGGTAGGCACTGCTGAGTCTAAGAACCACACAGACCAAGTGTAACCTCAGGCAGAAGCTCCCACCAGCCTCCTCCACACTCTCAAACGCAAGCAAAGCAGCCCCGAGTGTCCTCATGACTCTACACCACTTCATGTTCCCTCACGACCATTTATTTCCCAGAACACTAAGCAGTGAGTCAAGGCCACAAGTGTTTCTCAGGAGTCCTGACAACGTTCCTCATTTTATGATCACAGGAAAAGTGGGAAAGAGGGTGCTCCCACGGACCCCAGAGAAGCCCAGCCTTTCCATCACTGCACTGGGCACAGCATGGGAGCCACCTGGACAGGGAGGCCTTCCTGAGGCCAGTAACCTTGGCCGTGATTGGCCAGCTACAACCCAGCACTCAACAAGCACTCAGCCAGCACTGACTGAGTATACACTTAGCACTCAGCCAGCATCCAGACAGCACAAACTGGGCAGACACCCAGCACACTCCTGGGTCTGCTAATACCACGTAACTACCATTTGAATGGACAGGTCACAGCCAGGACAAGGATGTAATCTCCCCAGTCAGCTTGAAAAAAATAAACTTCTAAATGTTCTACAATTTTGACCTAAATGCCCATAGATTTCCACTTCATTTCTATTTATTAAAATAGCTTTCCCCTACCAATGTATAAATACTACCTGTTAGCTGGTTGGCATCACATTACGTGTTTTCTTTAAATATCCTATCTCACCTATTGGAAGGACTGATGCTGAAGCTGAAGCTCCAATACTTTGGCCACCTGATGCGAAGGGCCAGTTCACTGGAAAAGACCCTGATGCTGGGAAAGATTGAGGGCAAGAGGCGAAGGGGCCAACAGAGGACGAGATGGTTGGATGGCATCACTGACTCAGGGGACATGAGTTTGAGCAAGCTCAGGGAGATGGTGAAGGACAGGAAGCCTGGTGTGCTAAAGTTCAACGGGTCTCAAAGAGTCAGACACAACTTAAGAGACTGAACGACAACAACTCATTTATGCTGATGTTTACATAGTCTGACTTATGTGTTTCTTGTACTAAATTCAAGAACCCTCAACACTTCACCATCTTTCTGGGGGGCAGAAGGGGAGAGAAAAAATAAAACAGCAATACATAGTGAGAGTGGCCTTCTCACTAGTGGCTAGCGTATTACTTGTCATGGTCATTTTTTGAAAGGTAATTTAGCAGTATGTATCAATATTGAAAATCGGTTGTATTTCTTGAACCAGCTAGGAATCTATACTACAGAAACACACATGTGAAAAAAGAAAAAAAAAACAGAAACAAAAACTGCTGTGTGTTTAGGGTGTTTTCAGCAACAATTCTTCTAATACCAAAAGAGTGGATAAACAAACTAAGGTACGCCCATACCATGAAGTAATATGCAGCGATTTACAAGAACAATAAGAGACAAATAATAGTGTCAGCAAAGACGCGGAGCAACTGGAACTCTGAAAAGCTATTTATCAGGATCCACTGAAGCTATATCTACATACTCTCTGTGACACAGCAATTTTCCTCCTAGGTAATTACCCAGCAGACATGCACACATATCCCACCAAAACACCAGGACCATAATATCCTTTGGCACGTCATTCATAACAGCAAAGAGACTGGAAACAACCCAAATGTCCACCAACAGTACAAAGATACCTGCAGAACAGAATGGTACACAGCAGTGAAAATGGACAAATCTCACAAAAAACACAATACATGAAAGATTACATACTATTTGAGTTCACTTAAACAAATTTCAAGAAACAGGCAAAACTAACCTGTGATGTTCCATGGAGGGTGGTGGTAACTGGGATGGGGGCGCCAGGGACTCTCAGGGCTGGAAATGTTCTACTTCTGGGTCTGAACCCTCGTTACATGACTGTGTTCACTTGGGGAAAACTCATCGACCTCTACACTCATTATTTATTTGCTATCTTTTTGTATATTATACTGAATAAGATGCTAACCTCAAAAGAATGAGACGATTGTATAAATTCCGATGTGGAATGATTTCTAAGATGTATCGGTACGTGTCGGTGGGGGAGCAAGTGTCAGAAACACAAACACGGATCCCTGTTTTCTGTGTGAGCTTGTGTGATTGGCACCCAGGAAAAGGATCCTCTCTGAGATGTGGGGGACATTCTCTGGGTGCCAGAGGGGATACCATGGCTGTGGAGGCAGATAGCAGGAGGTGGGGGAGAAAGGGGCCTCTCCTCTGCCTGGCCTGAAATTTCCACAAGCACACACCCGTGAATGTATTGTGAAATGTTGAGACGTGTAGAAGGAAATGTAGTTTTAGTACAGTTGCCTGTGTGTCAGGCTCTGTACTGGGCACTGTCTGCAAAGCATACACTAGGCAAAGCCCCTTTCTGCTCAGACACTTATCCAAGGATGGCAGGTGTGGGGTAGGAGTGCGTTTCCTGCGTTGGGGGCTGGATCCAAAGCCACAAGGCCTTCAGGGACCAGTCCAGTGGGACGTCCACAAGCCCACGAGCATCCCTGGCCTCTGCGTCCTTCTACCTCAAGGCATTCTCATGAGGATGTCACCGTCATGATGAACTATGGTAAGCAGAGACACGGGGGAGCTTTGTGATGAAACTACTGACCTTAGTGGAAGGAGGAGGTGACAGCCACTTTTCCACCAACCTCAAAGGCTATTGGGCTCCATGGGGATCTAGCTGTAGTGACACCCAAAGTACCCATGGGGCCCGGCTCCTTCAACCACAGGTGGGAACCAGTGGGAATTCTTTCAGATCACGGCTGACACCAGGTGAGTCCCATCCTCTCATGGGGCAGAGTCCTCGATTCCCCTCCAGGCAGCTCTGGGATCACCCCAAGGACTCTCCTGAGCCCTTGAGATGAACATCACAGGGACAGGAGGTCTGTGTGACAAGTGGGGGAGTGCTGGGGGAAGAGGTCTGCAGTGTAAGCTCTCAAGGTAAAATGAGACAACCAGAAGGTACAGAGAGGCACACAACCTGCTTTATTCCACTCCCCCTTCTTCTGTCCTGTTCCTTCCTAGGGCCACCAAAAGGCTCTAGAGCCTGGATTTTTGAGTCGGACACAGGTGCTCCAGAAACACCTAGGCTTTGAGGTGGCGAGAAAGTCCTTACAGCAAACCAGAAGATGCATCCCCCGGCTGCTACTTGCTTTGCTGGCTGTTCCCTGCCATTCCCTAAGGGCAGCCCCAGACACCATGCTCCTAAGACTCCGAACACCCACCATTCTGCAATGGGGTCTGCAAAGGGACTGGTAGGCATTTCCTGAGATGGTTCAGTGGATGCAGTGCTTGGCCTGGGGACAGGGCTGGGTGGTGCACCCTCCCCATGGTCTCCTGGGTAAATGCCACTCCTCAGGCAGCCCTGAGAGCTTTGTGACCTCAGCACCTCCTGGTTCCCATGGTGCCTCCTGTGTACCCAGGGAAGATCCCACTGCACCTCTGCTCATGCGACAGGGATAGTTCACCTCTATGGATGCCCACCTGATGTCCCGTTTTTGGCTGGGGTTCTGCTGCCCTCTCCACCCTCAGCCGATCCTTCTGTGGGCTCACAGTTCTCCAGGGATCTTGCCGTCACTCGCAAACACAGTGGACGAGGCCCGGGCAGGCAAGGACACAGCCTCCGCAGCCCCCGCACAGGGCCTGGCCCAGGCTGGATGCTTGGTAAATCTCTCTGAATTGAATCAAGCTTTCAAATGAAAAGATGTCACAGATACGGAAAGCAGACTTCCTCTTGCTCTTTTGTGTTTGTTTTGTGTTGTTTCCTTGAGACACTTCAGTGCCAAGCAGCGTTTCCACAAAGAATTAAAAACCCAGAACCAGGGGTCAAGTGCCAGGAGCATTCCATCCCCCCGCCGTTGTGCCCTGCGGGACGGGGACGGGCCCACCCATGGGGGCTCTGCATCCCTGGGGACTTCCGGTGCAGGATATCTGCCCAGCTAGCAGGCAACCTGGGAGGGAAAGGGATATCACAGATGTCCCCACTTAACAGATGGGGAGATGGAGTCTCAGAGACAGAGATGAGGGGATGGAGACAGCCCTCATGATCCAAAGATTCAGAACTAGGAAGGGCAGTCAGAAGCCAGGCATTCCTATTGCATCTCTCTGCTCTTCTCCTGAAGACACAAGGAAAGATGCTGCCAAGGACCTCCCTGGCAGTCCAGGGGTTAAGACTCCAGCTTCCACTGCAGGGGTTGCACGGGTTCGATCCCTGGTTGGGGAACTAAGATCCCACATGCCGCGTGGTACAGTCAAAACATAGAAAAGAAAAGAAAAAAAAAGAAACTGCTTAAATGTGAGGACACAGAGGGACAGGTCCCTCATTCTTGAACAGCATGGCGCATGCAACCCTTGGTAAATGGGGTGATATCGCTGACCCTGGGGGGGGGCTGTCATGAAAATTAAATAACACAAATTATGCACAGTAAGGAAAGGAGCAAATGGCACCCATTGGGGGGGGGGTCGGTACCCAGAGCCCTCTGCTGGTCCCAACTGTGGGATCTGGGTTTTTTTCCTCTTCTCCTTGGTCAAAAGGGAAAGTAGTTTTTTTTGTTTGTTTGTTTGTTTTGCTTTTTTGATGTGAAAATACAAATGGAAAGGCTGATTTTTGAGACAAGCAAACCCTGGAAGTTTATGCACGATGTCTGTAACTAGGCTGTGGCATATAGGACAACATGGTGTGGCAAGAGGTGGGGTGAGCACCTGGGGACCGGGGCAGCGTCTCCCAACACTGGAGCGTTAAGAGGCTCCCATGTCTTCATTTCTCGAGGGTGCCTGACGCTGCCCTGCAGTGCCCCCAACTCCTGCTGCACAAGCCCCCTGGCATGGATCCCTCACCCAGGCCTGGGTCCTTTATGCCTCTCTGAGAGGAAGTCTGAACAGTCTGTAGCCAGCATGGTGAACACAGAATGTCACATGAGCAAAGACACTTGTCAAATGCCTTTCCCTTACAAGCACCCTCATCATGACCTGTGTTAATGAAGTTAATTGAATTTAAGATCAATAATGGTTAATTATTGCAATTTGACATTCAGAGATAAATGGCTTTAAGACAGAAGGTGCGTGCGTGTGTGTGTGAGAGAGAGAGAGAGTGTGTGTGTGTGTATGTGTGTGTGTGAATCCTCTCCATGGAAGGTGAACAAGTTACAAGCCTAAGAGGGATCCTAGAAGCCTTCCATTGATCCTGGTACAATCTGATCGACTTCATTCTCTGATGAATGTGGGCTTTTCAGAGCTACAAGTATATGTTCTACAAGACTACTCTAACCCTTGTCACTGGCCCAATCTATATGTGCTGTACACCAGAAATCTATTGAGATAGATTAAAGAACTGCTGTAGAAACAAGAGCAGCTTCAATAAAGGTGAAGGTTTATTATATTGACTATTAATGTAACTTAACTGTATGCCGTTATGAATGCTTATGGATCAAGGCAGTTTAATTTGGGGCAGTTAGATATGATTATAATTGAACACCAATTTTTTTTTTTTTCTAACTTCACCAAAGATGAACTCAATTCAACACAGAAGGAAAAAAAAAGCCCAGCTCAGAAAGTAGGTTACAACTAGCTTTGCAGAGGACGGCCTCCAGGGAGTGGGGCCACAGGGCAGAGGTGGGGACAAGGGCAGGTCTAGGCCTCTCTCCTGCTGACAGTGACCACTGTCCTCTCATGCTGCACCCCCCAGCTCTCTGGGAGCTGACCCCCTGGCCGTCTGTAGCTGTCCCCCAAGCCCAGGTCAGGGCTGGGAAGTGGCAGCTCCAGGTTCTGCCAAGTTAGTGAAAAGTTGACTCATCAAGAGGGTTTCCTTGATAGAAAGACATTCCCCAAACCAAGTAATGATGCTCCTCCATGCACACAGAGCCTGAGAAATGACCTCTTACAAGATGCATAATGACAAAGTAAGCGCTGCCGCGGAAGGAAGTCCTCCTGATGGCGGAGCACTGACAATAAAACGCGGCTGAGGAGTTCTGTCAAAATGTAAGATTATGCAAAAACACCGTTGAGAACACTGCTAATCATCTGCTTGTGTCAATTACTTGAAGGGTCTCTGACAGCATATTTACATTAAACACATTTCAGGAGCAAAATCCTTAATGCTATATCAGAATAGTTTTCATTACCATTAGCAAATCCTTAAAAGTCTTTTTCCCCCTCGGCTACAATAGGAGTGATGGGTGGGGGCCTGTGTGTGGGTGGAACGGATGGTGGGGAGATTTCAGCTCATCCAGCTGAAAAGAAGCGGGTGATGCCCAAGGTGGATGTGAGGGACCATGATCCCACCTTCCGTGAAGGGAGGAGGACAAGGCCCTCTTCAGTCCCCAGCGCCTCCATGCCAAGAGAAAAGCGACACCGTGTCTAATGTTATCTTATCTAACGAGGCAAACAATAGGTGCAAAGGGGCAACTGTTGGAATTAGAACTTGGATGGCAGCAGCCGGGACAGGGCACCATTCAGACACTGCATCCTGATCACACAGATACAGCCACAATTAGGGCAACACGGAAATAACCAAAATGACAACATGGGGCCTGAGAGGTCCAGCAGAGCCAGCTGGTCCTAGTGAAGGTTCTAGTCCCATGCTGGGCATCGAGTGGGGACACCCCAGTGGAGGGCACAGCAAGGCCCACCCCGGGGAGCTCCTGTGGAGGCTAGAAGGAATCCAAGATGCTGGTAAAGTTACTTCTAAATGCTCCCGGCAAATCACACAGCCTGGATTTTACCTGACACGACAATCTATGATGATGGTGATGACGGCCACTAGGTCGTTACAATTTTTTTTTTAATTTTATTTATTACCATGAGGTAGGTTTGGTGCTTCCCTCATTTCCCAGATGAGAAGACTGTGTCCCCATGAGATGCAGAGCTGACCAAGGAGCACCAAGATTTGAACTCAGGTCTCCTGGGGCCCTTCCACACACAGCACCAAGGACATCTTATTAACAGGGTGACTACGAGCTGGCCCGCAGGGATCCCTGCCCAGCAAGGACAGTTCTAACATGCACAAAAGCAGGCAAGGGGTCCATTGAATAATTTGAAAAGCCCTGAAACCACCTTCATCTCAAGAAGTGTGTCTGGCGTACTCAGAAGATGGAGCTGCAAGGGTGGGCCATGTAGGATGGCGGCTCACTGAGCATCTCAAGGCTCTGGGAGGCAAACTTATAAACTCTGCCACACAGGGTGACCAGGCAGTCCCTGAGCTGCTACTCATGCTCCCCTGGGGGCCAGGGGCTGACCTCTTTGTGACCTGTGCTCTGGGAAGTACATTGGTGTGAAGCAGACACAAGACTCCACCCCACATCCAACCCACTTGATAGGAAATATGCAGGATACACAGACAATCAAAGAACTCACACCTATTTACAGTCAGGTCAGGGATTCCAATATTTGTGGTTACTTTAGAAATTGGTGTTACGTAATATTTAAGACAAATGAGTTCCTTTTAAGAGATTCTACACTCAGAATGTTTTAAGTAAAAGCTGTCTTCTCCCCATTCTCAAACATACAGTTTCCTGACCTTTAGAAAGATGTATTTGCTTATAGAAAAAAAAAAAATGCAAAGAGCTGCCACACCCATCCTCAAAATGCACTTCCAGACTCTAGCAGAGATTTGGATTGAGGGGACCACAGGCCAAAACAGAAGCGTCCAGAAGCCAAGGTTCTAAAAAAAGCCAAATGTGGGGGCGGATTCTGAGTGCCCCGTTGCTTGTTTGATGAAATAAGATGTGATGGATGAGTAACGTGACTTGGGTTCATTTTCATTTCTTTATATAGATCACACATACATACATATGTAAACATATACACACATACAAATGCATATACATAAACACATATGCACACAGCCATCTATATACGCACAAATGGACATTTGCATGAATCTGATTGCCCTACAAAGTTATCCTTTAAATAAATTTGAACAAACAACTCCAAACAAACTGACACCAAATGAATACACCAGGCAAGAGAGAGTCATCCTCGAGGGCGGGGTCTGCTATTTAAACATCTGATTCCTGGCAAACAAGCATCCCGTCCAGAGCATCACCCGCAATGCTCTCTGGAAACAGATCAAGGACCCCTGGGCCGTCGATCACACACCCTAAAACTGGTAAATGGGCTCCTCTCCACGGTGCCCCCACAAAGCCTGGCCTGCAACCTCTCCCAAGAGGATGGAACAGCCCTGGCTGGACAGGGGCACTCGGTCCACGGGGAAGCCAGCAGCCTCCCAACCCAGCCCAGAGTCACTGGTAGGGACAGGGATTCTGTTCAAAACTCTACCTTCCAGCTGACCCATCACTGTGGGGTCACTGAGTGGACCAAATCAGATCAGGGTAACATCTGTCCTTTAGGTGCTGGAGCAGTTGCTCACTCAGTCCCTGCCTGCATGCCTTCCTCCTAGCCAAGCACTTTGTGCCCAGAAAGTTCCCAAGGTTTCACAGGCCAGATTTCTCAAACCCTGCAGCCCTCAGCTGAATGTGGACACTCACAGTGATGAATGGGGGCCTCTGTTGTACCCATGATCCCTGCCAGCAGAAGTGAACATGTTTCAGGGGGTCTTCCTTCTGGTCCAGCAGTTAGGACTCGGTGCCCCCACTACAGGGGGCATGGGTTTGATCTCTGATCGGGGAACTAAGCTCCCACATGCCACAAAGCGACCAGAAACAAACAAATAAATACACATGGAGTAGCATGCTATTTATCTATTCGGGAAAAAAAGTGAATGGGTTTCAGAATGATGGAGCTCTAGTGAACATCCAGGTGGGGACCTTCACACTGATAACCAGGTATCAGCGAGGCCTTGCCAGGGCCAGGTGCTCCCCTGGCCTCTCCACATCCTCCCCGACAGACTCCCCTAAAGAAGCTCGTGGAACTGTGAATGGTAAGACCCACTCGCCTGTCACAGATGGGAACTTTTGAGAAAGTTGCTCAAGGGGACAGAACTACTCATGCAGGGCCAGGATCTGAGCCCAGCCGTCTGGACGCCGCTTCGTGCCCAGAACTCTCACTCTCCACCTTTCTGGCTAAGCTCAGCCCCTACGCGCATCTTCGGCTGTTTACGGAAAGTAGCCCCCTTCCCCGAACTATCAAACTGGGACCACAACCAAAAAAATTAATCTCAAGTTTTTAAAATATCAAAACCTTAAAACGTATAATTAAATTAATCATCATAAATTCCTTTTAGCACTGAGAGTTGGATTTATAATATCATTTTGAAACCTCTCTGTGAGATTTAAATATTTTATAGCATATGTGAGTTAGAAGGGAGCGTGTCTAAGGGCTTAAATATCGCTGGAGAGCAGCAGACTTTGACAAAAACTGTAGCACAACTGTTTCTAAGGTAGTTTGTAAAAATTATTTATTTCCATACCAGTTAATTATGATGGGAGTCTTTGTTGAATGCACAAGCATTAAAAAAGTGCTGATATTTTATGCATCTTTAACTGGAGCGTGATTCCCTGCAGCGCACTGGTAACTCCTTGACATTTAGCATTCACTCACAGCAACTGTAATAAGGGGTTTGATTGCTTCCTTTGCAGATGCAGTAATTTAATAACTGTGATCAGTTGCATAAATTTCCTATACAACCATCTTAAGTTAGCCACATTAAAATTAAGCAAAATTGTAATCTGTTGACAGATTATTGCTACTGAACAATTCTCCTAAAAGCATTTCAGATTAGCAAGTGCCACGAGCATTTGTGTTTTATATGCTTGTAAAAAATACGGCAGCTTCCCCCTTCCCCACCCCAACCTCCAGTCAACCCCCCATCCACGTACGCAGACACCACAAATCTGACTAGAAGATAATTTCATGAAATTCTATGCTTTCTGCTAAATCACCTGCACTGTTGATTTCGTCCTATGAAATGTTTTGTGTTGCTGAATTCTGCTCTCTGGAAGGGGGTTAAAAAAAAAAAAAAAGGTGGGGTGTCAGTTTCGTCTTCCTTTCTTCCCAGTAATTTCTTTTATGCAACTCTGCATCCATTGCCTTTGAAGGAAACCTCCTAGCATGGAGCTCTTATGAATAAAATGACTGCGTTCCTCAGAGCAAAGGAAAAGGGCTAATGTCATACCTTACTTGCAGAAAGGTAAAGGATGCCCAGCTTCCTCAGAGGGACACAGAGCTTCTTGCTCAGTTTCTAAAGAACTCCTCATGGAGTTTGTAAGTGAGAAGGCAAGAGGGTTCCATGGGCAAGTTTTCCGGACAGCACGGTGCTAAAGAAAAGAAACAGTGTCCCTGGCCCGCTCTGTTTAGAAGTAAAGTGGGACCCCGTCTCCTGCTTTGTGCCCTGTGAGTTGACTTTTCAGAGCAATGTTTAGCCAAGCAGGCAAGTCAGGAATAACTGTTTCTGATACTTCCCAGCAAATATCTTTAACCATCTGTTTACACTTGCCAAATATGCTTCCAAGTTTCCAATTTTATCAGTATATAAAAAGAATATCTGTTTTTAAAAAAAATCGTAAATATCTTGTGATGCATCTTTACATAATTCAAGAGAAATAAAAAAAAAAATTTTCATTTGAAAGCCAGCATGAGCACAGATTTGTTTAAATTTTCATTTACATGGAGGTCTGGGGTGGAAGCCACCAAAGGGAGTCAGAACTTTTTTGTAGGGCAGGGTCAAATGTCAAAGGTGACTGCCTGCCTCTCAGAGGAGCAGTGTGCCCTCCCCCCCAACAGCAAATGACTGAAAACATGGCGGCCTGGTTCCCAGGAAGGCCCTGCATATGCAGCCTGTCACTTCCGATGCAGTTGCAAGGTGTCTCCCAGACAGGTGATGTGCCGGGGCCTGGCTGCAAGCTTCCCGCGGAGCAGAGACCACTGCTGAGCTTGACAAATTGGATGGGACTTCACTACCAAATTTCCTGCCAAGAGGCCTCACAGTCAAATGTCTGTCTTCTTCTCATCACCAAGGAATGATGCTACGACTCTGACATAGTGTCTCCGGTACTTAAAGACAGAGTTAATGCAGAATGATCGAGAAACATGAGGCCTAGGAAACTTTCAAGGGCCAAGCAAAAGCGACTCCTTGATCCTAAGAGGATTCATGTGTGCACGTATGTATGTGTGTACCTACAATACAAAAAAACCCCAATTCTCACTAGAAAATAGAGAACCTAGGTTTCTGCCGCTGCCACGGTTACCTGCACTGCTTTGTAATAAATTGGAGATACCCTAGGCTAGGTTTGTTTGCTTCTAATTATAACTAATTATGCTTCTAAATATGTTCTTTAGGGTTACCACATGTATAAAAATGGAGGTAGGGAAGAAAGAAAATGCAGCGGGATTATTAAAAGAAAGAGAAACATACTAATTAGCTAACTAGTAGACGCATTTTCATGTTTAATAATATTTTTTAACATTCCAGCATACGCTGCAGAATAAAAAATTACCCACAGCACCACCTGTGCATCCCCTGGGACAGGAGGATTTAGCGTTCTCTCCCGCAGTTTCTGGAGCCCTCATTTCTAAATATTTCTTTGACTATTTCTTTGTATTTCACCCTATCTCACCCCCGCAAATTAAAAACAAAAAGATAGTAAATTTTGTTTCCCACCAAAGCCTTTTAAATAACGTCTCTACAAAGCCCAACTTAATTACATAACTCAAGTGCTCAAGGGGAGAAAAAAAAAACACAAAACCAGCATTTATTTCCACAGTTTTGGAAGCTGTCTCTACCCATTTCGATATGTGTAAACTGTAGCGATTGCATCAACGGCCCAGTGCCCGCCTTGCTCCCTCAGCCTGGGGAGGGACCAGTGTCATTATTCTTTCTCCATCCGTTTGGGCTTCCGCTCACCCTGTGTTCTGGGAAAGTTCTGGGCTTTGTGTGGGCTGTGACGGGCCCAGCTGCATATGTCTGGGAAGACAGGAGAAGATGGAGCGATGCAGAGGATACAGACATGCAGGATGGAGCTAAGGGGCCGGCCCACCCTCCCACTTGTAAACGGAGCACCTCTCCACTTGAGCAGAATGCAGGGGCAAGGGTGTTGCCCCCTAGGATCCCACAATTAAAACCAGATCATGCCCAAAGCCAAGGGCGCTCCATCAGCCCCTTGGGCTTGCCTCCTTCCAACTCCACTTCTGACTGCGGGTCAGTTGTACACAAACAAAGCCTTAACAGAAATGTTACCGAGGAAATAATAGCCATTTCCAATGATAATACACAATTTTAGCACTGACGCTTGGCTGATTTAGGTGTTCGGCCAATGTGTCAAGCAGCCTGCCTTCCTTAGGCGGGCCTTTAATGGGTAACTGGCAGGCTCTGGCAGCCTTATTTCTGTTTTAGATTTGGTTTGTCATTGGGTATCCATTACCTGCCATTCATCTTTGATCTCTTTGGACAGGCCTGATCAAAAGATGTCATTTGACCTACTCCACTTGGCAGAAACTTGTATGACTCTCATAAAGGGGCCACCCCAGCTATAAATAAAATGACATTATTATTTTTCTGTCCTACCATGTAGAAGAGACAATTATGATAATGCAGTGTCTGTCATCGGGAGCCCAGCAAATTGCTAGCTCTCACGCAACTGTTTAGCTTTCTTATTTGTTTTTTGTCTGTTTTCCTCCATTTCAAGTTGAAAATAAAGCAGAACTGAAATCCCTAATGCTCTGCCTCCCACTCCAACGGTCTCGGGGCTTCTTCCCATGGTGCTGACACGCAGGTGTGGCTAGCTGCTTGTTTGTCAACGGTGGGTGGTGGTTACGGCTGTCGGTGCTGGCAAGGCAAGGCAACTATGGGACCAGGTTTGTCCTTCATCTCATGTTTTGAAAACAAGCTAATCCCTGAAATTAGAACTGAGAGATATTACTGCAGATGGACGAAAATCATGGCTAGGGTTTATTGTGTCCTTAATCAAGTCATAATATTAATAAGAAAAAAAATGCAGCGGAACATTCATCTGATACACAAAACAGAAGACAGCTCAGAAGGCATTGCTGGGGAGCCCACAGCTTAGGGGACATAACTGGTCCAGCTGTTTGTTTCCTTCTCTGGTTGGACCAACAAAAATATGGGCTCCAGCCCTGTGAGACTGGCTCTTGACCCTTCCTGGAAATGGGGGTTTGGGGGCTTCCAGGGTCTGCCGCTTTCCCTGGGCGGCTGAGAGCTCTGTGGGTATCTACTGTAAAGGGATAACTAACCCAGTAGCCATTCTGTTGGCCAGATGCTCGTGAGGACCAGAGGCAGCAATCTTCCACCCACCTTGTGCCAGGAATCTCCCCACTCAGTCGTCTCCACTCATTCAGTGCCCTTGCTCGGGAAGGGAGAGCAACAGGGACACACCATCAGAGACCTCTGCTGCAATTCTGGCTGTGGCTACACAGAATCGTGTCATTCTAGAGTGAAGGAAGCAGCAGGATCTCACAGATAGGCATCAAGTCCAACATCTTATTTAATAAAGGCAGAAACAAGTCCCAAAGAAGGGGAAGAACTGCCTGAAGGCAGCCCAGGGAGTTCATGGCAGAGCTGAGACTAAAATCCAAACCTCCTACCTCTGCAGGAGGGGCCCGGCATCCTGCCATCTTCTCTGAGGCTGGCCGCAGAGCTCCCCTTCTGCGCGCTGATGACCAGGATGCTGTTCATCTGCGGGGCCTGCTTTTCTTTCCAGTTGCCTCTGGAATACAGGCTGACTGGAGTCTTGCTCGGCACGAAGATGCAGTGCCCCTGGTCATTCCAGCAGAGAGCACATCAGTGGGCACCCCCTTATTCAGTGCCCTGGGTTCAGGACTTGGCCATCCTAAGGCCTGTCAGTGCCACCATCACCCATGCTGGGGCCAGAATATGGGCTGACCCCTGGAGAGGAAGTGGGTGGGTAGGCGGTAAAAGAACGGAACGATGCAAGGGAGAGAGAGCACAGACTCTGAATTCCTTGCCTGCAAAGAGGAATGTGGCTCCAGCTGGGCTTAGATCAGTTGGACTGTATCTTTTCTGCAATGATGTGGACAGAATATTTTCTAAGTACAGGACCCCAAGGCAGGGCAACTCCGCCCCCTGATGGAGCAGGGATCCCTGAACGGAGACTCACTTTGAGGAACATCACATGAGTGATTTCATGGCTTTGGGAACCATCAAGTCAATGAGAACGAACATTCTGGATCAGCAAAAGAATCAAAGAAAGTTCCAGAAATAGTTCCCAGACCACAAAGTCTAGGCAGGAAATGACAAGAGTGTAGAAAGCATAGCATTCCGCTAGTCATCCCAATGTAGATGGTCTTGCAAAGCACTAGACGATGCGGCACAAAGAGGAAAGATTGTTGGCATCAGGATTGTTGTTGGCATATCACTCCCTAAGACTCAGCTTGGGCACCCTCTTTTAAGGAAGCCATTCCCAGTTTTCTCTTGCCTCCTGGGATGAGTGAGGCATATCTCCTCTGTGTTCCCATCCTGCTTACATCCATCTCTGACACGGTACCCACCCCCCAGAGGTACCTGTTTCTGTCTGCAGTGCCCTCCACACTGACCTCCTTGAGCACTTCCTATCCGGGTACCCTTGCATCTGCCAGCACTGGTCTGAGCAGGTGCTCAACATACTTCCAATTGTTCCAACAATTCACAAAACACATTCTCCAGTAATCTGGTGCCCTCAGAGGAATCTATGATTACAGGCAAGTGCACACAAGTACATTTTCCTTTCTGGGGCTTGAGCAACGTCTCCCCCATCCCCGAACCCTGAGTCCCATTCATCACACTGTCCCCCCATCATAGTTTGCCAAGCCTCTACTTTAGTGCCCCAAACTTCTCCTATCTGTCCCCCACCCTGCTCCCAGAAAATAAGCCTCTCTTCCTTACAAGCTACTTCTCAGATTCCAATGGATGGAAAAGTGAAGACCAAGAGTTGAGTGAGCCAAATCAGAGAGTATGGGGGCACCAGGAGGAGAAAATCAGTTTTTTCCCATCATCTCTCCAAGCAGGTGAGTGCTAAGGGATATGGAGCTACTCCACATGCACTTCCTCTTCCTTTTTTATAATGGTGACCCCAGGCACTGGCATCCAGGATGATCTGCAAATATCTACTACAGTGATGGATGGATGGGCCCTGGGGGCCCAGTGCTCAGGGCCGGAAGGAGAACGAACACAGAGAAAAGGTTGGGTGAGACGGTGGCGCTCCGGTGCATATGGCATGATGCTAAGGACCCTGCAATCTCACAGGTCCTTCTGTGAGATTCTTCCATTCTGTCCTGAGCATCAGGAGGACTTGGGAAAGTTACAAAAGCTTCTGAGTCTTCACCTATAAGTTGAGAATAAAAGCATCCTCTTCTGAGAGTTATTAATGCATTACACACATTAAGCATTTAACAGTGCCTGTCACGTGTCAAACATTCAATAAAGAACAGGGTTGTTTTTTCTTTTTTTGGTTACAGAAATTGTGCTCTCTCTGAGTAGAGATGATTACGGAAGACAAGAAAGGGCAGGCAGGATCTGCACGATGACAGGAGGACCAGTCCCTACACTGGGCCCAGTCCTTGTACCTGGGAGTCATTAAATATTCAGGAAACTCTTGCCTGTGTAACAAGTTCAGCTTCTTGAGCCCAAGGAAGAGGGTGGTCGCCTTGGCAGCACGGAAACTAAAAACCTTTCTCCATCCAAAAACCTCTCTCCATCTCAGGCTAAGAATTCCACCAGCCACAAGCCAGGTGGACTCTGAGTTAAGCACTGCCTTGTTTGGGCTACCCTCACACATGTGGAAAAGGCTGGGATGGGAATACGGGGGGAGGATGGAAGATAGGGAGGGTATGCATTAATCCACCCAACAATCTGGCTGTGGATATATTAATCAATCTCTCTCCTCTCCCTTTTGCCACCCTACCTCTTAACCCTGAGGACAGATCAGGAGCATTTATGTCTGGGGAGGTGGGAGAGAGTGAAAGGAAGAGACAGAGACCACACAGGGGCTCCAAAGCTGGACTGTGCCCTGGCCTGCCCTTCTCATCCAGGGTCATCTTCAAGGTGGGAAGCAAGAGAAAGGGACAAGTCTTTGGCCTCTGACTGTACAGATTTGTTCCTTGTAGGAAGAGAGGCTGTAGACCTACAGGACCTCCCAGCATAGGGGATAAAGTGAAGAGGAGGTGAGGGGCTGTGACAGGAACGTGTATCTCTACCCCACTCATCGGCTCCACACCAAGGTGCGGGGTCCTTGGGCCAAGCAGGAGCACGGGAAGATGAGATGCTGTTGAAGGTCCATGCAGGGCAAAGAGGTGGGATGGGAGGTGGTGAGCGCGGCCATCCTCTGCCTCCTGGCCTCTCCATCTCATTGCCTTTAAGCCTCAGTCTCCTCATCTGTAAAAGGGGATGGCCATGCCAGCTATTCCCAGGGTTGCTATGAGAGGGGCAACAGATGAGACGAGTGTTTTGCATGTTGCTATGTGCTGTGCACACCGCTGCTTTTAGAGAGGCCTGTCCTTCCCTCCCATGGCTGGAAACTATGAATCGGCAGACTCTGGTCAGAGAAACAGCACAGAGCCACAAAAGGAAGCTCTAAAGCTGTGCTGTCCGTGTGACTAAGTTTAAATAAATCAAATAAATTTAAAATTCAGCTTCTCAGCTGCACTTGTCACATTTAAATGCTCAACAGTCACATAGAGTGGACACTTCTGCGCAGGACACTCCCATCCGGGCAGATGGCTCTATGTCTGGGCATGTTGTGGGGTCCTCTCCTATTGCTTCCTTGAATGCTCTGGGTCTCTGAGGTAACCCCCCTTCCCTCTTCCTACTGTCTTTGGAAAAGGCACTTGCCTCTAGGAAAAATCCTTAACCCTTTACGCACTGAGGACCCTTTGGAGAAGCCAACAGACATCAACATTCACTGAAACCCAGACTACCTTGCCACATGGGGTGAACCCCACCAGTGGTATAAGAACATATCAGGTGGTTCACCTTGAAGCCCACGGTAAGATCCCTTGTCCATTCTTTTTCCTTCTGATCGCTTCAAGGAGAAAGTATCAGGGAGGTACTATTGGTCTTTAACACCTCCCCAACACTGGTGAATCTTCCCTTTTTACAAAGAGAGCTAAGCCATTCTACTCGGGACATAGGCAGGCAAGAGAATCCAGCTAGAATTTAATGACATTGTTTGATTTCACTGCATTTATTTTTATGGTTATTTTCTCTTTATGGCAAGTGATTCTGGGTCTTCATTTATGGGAGTAACACACTACACTTTCCTTTTAAAAATAAATTTATTTGAGTTAAAGTGTGTGTAAATAAGAATGTTTAGGCAGCACATGTGGTATATGCCGGTATGTCAAACAGCATGCCAGGTTTGGGAAACAGGCGCTCCACCTGTTCAGGAGCAAGTAACAGGCACAGAAGGTTCTGGAAGGAGCTCAGAACGAGGAGCTCTTGTCACATCCCTAGACCAGCCCATGGTGAGAGACCTGGCCCCCCAGATAATAAGCATATTTGCTATTTAAGATTTCCAAGTGTCCAGATTTGTAAGGAAATTTGGCAGGCTCCTGTTGGAAAGATGTGAATTTCCACTTTGGGGCAGTTGCAGATATCAAACCTCAATATTAATAAATATGCTAATAAAAATGTAAATTTTGCAATAAGCCATTATCAATTAAAGACAGGATGCTTCATATCCGATTTATGGTTCTTGTGAGTGGCCACTGATCGCAGCCTGGTCACTGAGTCTGCAGGGCTGGAAGGATGTGCCAGGGTCTGAGATACAAGCATTTCATCTCTGGATCCAGGATACCCGGCAAGAATACTGGCAGTAACATTCCTGGCATCACATGCTACTTGCACAGCAGGCTGTGGAAAGCTTCCTGTCCCCACACAACTGCCAGCGACACGTATCCATCTCTCCCAGACACCCAGCAAACCGGCAGTGACATGGGAGTCCGCCTGACTTGGGCAATGGGCTGAGCATCAGATGAACGTTCAGATGCATGGCCACGCCATCTGGATACAAGGAAGATCCTGGGGGCTGAAGGGACCCCTGCCCCTGCCCCTATCCCCTTGGGTAGGATAGGCCCCCTACCCAACCAGAGCACGTGTACCCCAGGCACTACCAAAAACGAGCCCCGTGGGAAGGGGATCAGGCTCAGAGTCCAGACGTCTGGTCCTGGCCGGACACACTTACCAGCACGTACTTGGGGCTAAAGACTGACGTCCACGTGCCTCAGGGTTCACCTGTAAATCAGGTAATGTCTTCGTCCTGGGTCACAGCTGTTCCCACAGTGCCTGGGCTCTCTCATAGCCTCCAGCCCCACGCCTACATCAGGGAATTATGCAGTCCTCAGCCCCATTGGACGTGCCTCGTGGGTGGCTACCAGGCCTCCAGGACCCAGCCAGAAGGTGCGTTGTGGACGACGATGACGTGATAACCGGAAGCTGCCTCCTTGGGCTCCAACAGAAACCAGGAAGGATGCCTCTCTCCCCAAAGCCAGGACTAGAGGGCTTCTCCCCCTACCGTGTGCATCGGAGACAGGACACGGGAGGCCCGGCTGCAGCCATGCCTACTCCCCTGCCAGCTGATGCTGCCTCAGGAGCAAGTCGACACTCTCCGAGCACAGCAGACAAGGGTGTTTCCAGCGCCCATGAGAGCACGCGGCAGCAAGGGATGTCAGCCATCCCTGCAAGGGATGCTGAGAAGCCGTGAGACAGGACAGTTGCACCTCTGCAGCAATGCCCTTCCTGCACTGTTCTCCAACACCAGTCAGCCGTCTGGCCCCTCACCTCCTCCAGCCTAACCTCTGGACCCCGTTTCTGATGGGTTTTTGAATCATTTCTAATGAGAGGATTTCACAGCCCCTTGTGAGACTACACTCTTGGGCAGAACTTGTAATTTGAGTGACTGTGAATTGTTCTGAGTGCCAGATTTGTATTTTGCAAAAGATCAGGATTTTATTCATATCGGAGTGCATAATTTTGCCTCAAGATGTGTTAGATTACGTTAATTAACTTTGTAGTCAGAATGGGAGAAATTAACCGTTTGGATGAACCTTGCTCTGTAATCACCGTCATTCTCAGCCCCCTTGAGCGTGCCCCTCTGGGCCTCCTGGAAAAGCAAGCAAGGAAAGAAAGTAAAGAAGAAGTTTGGGC
>NC_137281.1:20037500-20137500 GCF_054371585.1 Giraffa tippelskirchi | reverse complement strand
TTTTTTTTTTTTTTTAACTCTCTCCCCTTCCACCTCTCTGGGTATCCCCCCAGCCCCATCCAGAGCCCAAGTAGGCCAGCTGCCCAGGAAGGCAGCAGAAAGCACAGACGTGCTACAGTCCAAACCCCCAGCCCGTGCAGAGCAGCTGCTCCAGCCAAACCACACCAGGTGACTCACTGCAGCCCCTCCAGATGTTGGGACCCTTAATGGTAGATGCTATGGATGAAGAGATGTAAAGAGCTGGGGGATTCTGGCTTCACCTCACTACCCAGGTTCTGCAAGGATTCAGACCTGTCTGCTACGTCTCCTAGCCCTCATATCCTTTCCTTCAAATCTCCTTGCAACACTGATCCTACTGGCCAAGCAGGGCAAGGATCACTGAAGGCCTGGGAGCTTCCTGCTAAAATTAAGACAAAGGAAGGAAACAGGATGCTAATGAAGACAGAAGCACAAGCCAGGTGTGGGCAGAGCAGCAGGACACCAAGTACAGAGCAGGCCCTCCTGGGCAGCGGAGCCTCTCCTGCACCTGCCCAGGGACCAAGGATGAGGCAGCAGAGCCTCCCTTGCCCCATCATCCCCAACTAGGCGGACCCGCCATCCTTGTTTTTTTTTTCTTTTTTTTAAAAAAAACTTTCTTCCGGAAATTAGACCTGAACATCCGGGGTGGGAAAACCACAAATCCAAGTTCATGTATAAACTTTCCCCCCGTGCCTCTTTCATGTCCGGGTCCCAGGTGGCAGGGGTGCCCCCAGCCCTCCCTGGCAAGCGAGCCCAGCAACATTGACTGGTCTGTGTGTGAATGTTCGGCTGCAGGACTGTAAAAGCTCCCTTTACCAAAATCAATTCAAAGACTCAAAACAATCTATTGAAGAGTTTTGCAGCTAGCTTTTAAACCACTTATAAAAGACAACACACAGGAAAAATTAACCCCTGTGGCTCTATTAGGAACAGTATAATAAATGTACATTTAAAAGATCTATAAACACATATTTATCTGCAAAATGTTCTTGCATAAAACTGTTATTGAAAAGGCTTTCATTTTATCTTTGTGTTATTGTAATTTTATTGAATTGCTTATTCATTCTTTGATATTGTATTTTAATGGTATTATAAATCTGTTTTATGTCTGATAGGAGCCTCATTGTAAACTGATATAACAGATAATATGGCAATTCACCATAAAAATTCTAAACCAAAAATGCAGATCAGAACGCAAAGAAGCACTTTAATTCATTCTCGGTTTCTTTTCATTTTATTTTTTAATTATTTTTCATGTGCCGGTTGCCATCTGTTGATAAAGAATGGTTGTGAGAAACTCACTGTACAACACAATAGGAACTTTTTGTATAATTCTATTCATAAAAAATGATAACAGTATAAAAGCATTACACTCCTCTAGACTGAGGATCATTAGCAAGTTCATTGTATAAACTGATTTAAATTAGTCACTTTGGGAACAAAATCCTTTTTTGTAAAATATCTTATTTTGGGTAATTTTTAGTATCATGAATAATAGAACAAAAAAAACCCCACTTTCTAAAATGTCTCCTATTATTTTTATCCCTTTATTAAAAACAATGAAAAACAATTATGATAAAAGATGGTATCAACATGTACAGCAATTATGTCATAAACTCAACTATGGCTCAGAAACTTAGCAGGAAGTTCATTCAATAAAAGTATCTTAACTTGCCATCTCTAAATGATAAAATCTCCATTATCAGAAGGAAGTGATCTGGTCACCACTATTGTGGCAAACACCTAATCCCCAGAGTAGGGCTTTATAGCATCTCTGGTGCCTCCTTGCGGGTGCGTCCCGGGGCTGTGGACGTTCCCACCAGCCTGGTGCCAGGGCTAAATGCATCTAATTACTTTTAGCTCAGTCTCTCCCGTGGTCACATGAACTTGATCCTAGAGACCTGAGCAGTTGCTTTTCCTGGATGAGGAGATCTGGATATAAAAGCCTGCATCAAAACTGTCCTGTTAAAAGTCACACGATTCGTTCCCCTAAAGAAAAAGAACAACAAGACTTAGGCAAAGTGTGGATCATCACCTAACAACGTAGCAACACTGCAGATACAAGCAAGCTATGAATAGCAGCTGCCAAGACTGCCCAGCTCTGTGGCAGATCAAAGAATGCTATCAACACAAAGGGCTCCTATCTGAAAAAGACAGAAAATTATTTTTTTAATTCTTCAAGAATTTTGTGCATAAATCATTTGCAATAAATACTTCCAAGGTTCCAGTGGGAATTAAAAAGATATATATACACACATGAAATCACTCAGTGAGATGTAAGTAAACCACACCGAAGACATGAAAATGGCTGAAGGACCAATAAGAGCAGACAGGTTGACAGAGCTAACCTGGTCTCTTACCCTGAGCTTCTCACCTGAGTCCCAGTCCCCGCAGAGGGATGCAGCCAGTACCAAGGAAACCAGTAGGCTCGCCCACCAGGCGCTCAAAGCCCCTCAAAGCACCACCCAGTAAAGAAAAGTTTCTACTGGGAGAACTCTGAAGAGGGGGAAAAACAGCCACCATGACAACAACAAAATGCTTTTGCTCATCCTCCAAAACAACCATCTCTGAAACAATGGGCTGACCGAGACTGCAGCTTCATCTCCTGAATGATGTAGACTCTTCAGATGTGACCCCTGCAGAGAGAAGTGATGAGCCCTTGGGTTCCTAATTCTTTGCTGAATAATCAGCTGATAGTGTGATCTCCCTAAACAAAAACCTAAGAGACAGTGTGGCTGGGAAACCATAGCTTAGAGCTGGAAATGATCTTAAGGATCAGCCAGACCACACCCGGAAGCATTTTCTCTCCTAGGATTCGATACATACAAAAATGTATGCAATATATATGTAGGTACTTAAACATAATAAAACAAATATCTGCAAACAGAACTCAATATGAGAATCACCACATTACCATTGGGCCTCTGCCATCAGGCAGGTATCCTGGATACAAACACATGTTAACCCCCCAACAGAATCCCGTTTCCTTCTGAGCTTTATAGAGATGACTGCCAGCCTGCATGGAGCCTTGAGCTACTTCATCCCCTCCTACTGTGTTTCTAAGATCCACCCCTGCTGTTGCATGTGGCTTGGGGTCCTTCATTTTTACTGCTCTTTTAATATTCCCTCGTGTGACCATTTTTTAACCTTAAAAAAAAAAAAAAAAAAGATGGACCAGGCAAAAGATGTCTTACTGTGAGCTGACATTGACGTGACACATCTGCTAGGTTCCCTCCACCCTCCACCCCTCACTCCCTCCCAGGAATAGGATCTGCAATCGTTCATGTGTTGGGGGTTACATGTTTCCTCACCTGCCCTTCTGGGGAGGCTCATCTGCACAGGATGACCTGAATAGCTGATCTCTCCCCTGACCTAAGCTTTTGCAGGTTGTTGTAATTAAGATACGACCAGGTGCTGTCCAAGAGACTATACTAATGACCACCTGGCTGCAGGAAGGGGTGTCTGCAGAGCACCTGGCTGAAGGGGGGAGGCCAAGAGGCTCAGAGCTCTCTGACTCCTGGTGCACAGAAGTAAGGAATGGTTCAGTTGTAGGTCTGGGAGCTCTTCCGTGCTTTGGGGAACATTTTTATCTCTGTTGGAGAATGTTACTGAATCCTGAGCAGTTGAACTCTGGCACCAGTGAAGGAGAAAGTGGAGCTCCTTTCCCTAAGGGCTGTGCTGAGATGGTTAGCAGGTCTTAAGACAGACCTTCTGACCAGGCAGCCTCCTTACACATCCTCCAAAGGGGTGAGTTTCTGCCTTGGGATTTTTAAACCATAGTTTCTGGTAAGTGTCAATGTGCAGTTAACCTTCTGTATCCAAGGATTCGTGGATTCAACTCACTTCGGATTGAAAATATTTGGGGGAAAAAATTCCAGAAAGTTCCAAACAGGGGAAATTTGAATTTGCTGCTCACTGGCAACTATTTACATAGCACTTACTGTGTATTAACAACTATTACATAGTATTTGCGCTTCCCAGACTGTGCTAGTGGTAAAGAACCCACGTGCCAATCCAGGAGACATAAGACACATAGGTTCGATACCTTGGTTGGGAAGATCCCCTGGAGGAGGGCACGGCAACCCAGTCCAGTTTTCTTGCCTGGAGAATCCCCATGGATAGTGGAGCCTGGCAGGCTGCAGTCCATGGGGTCGCAGAGTCAGACATGACTGAGGCCACTTAGAATGCATGCACATAGTATTTACACTGTATTAGGTATTATAAGTAATCTAAGGGTGATTTTCTTTTTAAGTCCCCACCTCCCCCCAGGTCCTTGTATTCTAAGGTAATCCTCTGAACTCCATTCATCATTCCAATGGCATGAGAGGTAATGATGGTGCTGAAAGGCGAAGACCCCTGCTTAGCAGACAGGCAGAGCTGGACACCTCGCTCAAGGGCACCCTGC
Source organism: Giraffa tippelskirchi (assembly GCF_054371585.1). Lineage (NCBI taxonomy): Eukaryota > Metazoa > Chordata > Mammalia > Artiodactyla > Giraffidae > Giraffa > Giraffa tippelskirchi. Next base: position 20,133,077 of record NC_137281.1, on the reverse strand, counting down.
GGAAGCCCTATCGCACCTCACAGCATCCCTGGACACGTCCGCTGACATCATCAGACAGCTCACTACTGAAATGCCCCAAAGATGATTTCCTTTTTTTTTTTTTTTTAACTCTCCACCTCTAGAGTGCACTTCTGGTTACCTTTATCAAGCTTAATTGGGAAGGTCACGCTCTCCTTGGAACTGCGCGGAGACCCACTAGTGACAGGATGTGTGTGTAAAACAGACCCCAGCACAGTAAAAGCAATGGTCCTGACCGCAGTCAGGGTGCCAGGTCAGGAGTATCCAATACAGACTGTTTGTCTTCTCGTTTCCTGGACATATGCAATGGTAGGCCCTATGTGGGAAGGGCTACTTTCCCTCAAGGCTGTGTGTGTGTGTGCAAAGTCGGAGAGAAAAGAGAAAGAGGGAGCGAGTAGGAGAAAGTTGAGCCTCGGATAAAATGATGTGAAAGTGAAAGTGTTAGTCGCTCAGTTGTGTCTGACTCTCTGCGATTCTATGGACTGTAGCCCGTCAGGCTCCTCTGTCCATCGGATTCTCCAGGCAAGAATACTGGAGTGGGTAGCCATTCCCTTCTCCAGGGGGATCCCCCCCAACACAGGGATCAAACCTGAGTCTCCTACATTGCAGGGAGACTCTTTACCATCTGAGTCACCAGAGAAATACTTAATTTTTACATGAATGAATAAATGAAGGAATGAATCACTGAAGTAAATGAGTAAATTAAGGAATGAAAATGAATGAGTACTTTCTGCCTGGTCACAAGGGTCTCTAACACAAGACAGGATCAACATTAGGTTCAAGGGTGACTGGCATATGTCTACTGTTGAAAATTTGGGATGTAAAGAAAGGCATCAAAAAGAAAAGATAAAGAAGAAAAAAATGACTTCGATTTGGAGGACTATAATTCTTTTCCTGTTCTAACAAATTCATGTGTGTGAGTGTGTTGGGTTTGTTTTGTATTTGACAACCTGCTTTTTTCATCCAACATGGAAGCTGAGAACTTAACGCTCACATGGAAATTGTTTCGAACAAGTCTTCTGCTAGCAAGTGCTGAGATACCCACAAAGGTGACAGTCTAGTCTCAGAACCAAAGGCCAGATCCTCCTCTCCAGGGAGGAGTCCATGCTCACCTCAGCCCAGCACTGCACTGGTACCATCCATCCACCCATCCCTCTGCTCTACACAGCAGAGCACATCATGAGCCTCCGTGGAAGGCAATTGGCAACCTTCACTATTCAATAATTTGAAATATTTGAAAACCTAGAAAAATAAATACTGCACTCCCGTGAATAAGTTTAATTACAAGAAAAATGAATTTATTTCAGACCTCAAGACTCAGAGCATTGCCATTTAAGAAAAAAGACAAAGCATAATTCTGTCAAATGCACATTTTTCTTTGTACTATTTTTTTTCTGGATTTTTGTTGTGTGTGTGTGTTTTTCCATCTCTACAAGGATCCAGTGTTGAAGAACCCTTTGTAAAGCTCTCGGCAATGCACAACTGGCTCGTGAAAGTCACACTAGTAAACCCACGATGAGCCCTAAGAAACATCTGGGTCGAGGCCACAGGAAGAGCCTGGCTTGTGCCCACTGGACACACAGGGCAGCCCCACCACAGTTCTCACCCTAAGGTTGAAGACCGAGCCCACAATAACCCCCCATGCTGTCGCCCACCTTGGAAGGGTATTTCTCCCAGATGGTGGAGGCAGCAGCTGCTGTTCCGACCTTGAACCTACAGCACCCACCCTGCAGTGAGGCATCTGAAGATGCTGCAGTGTCTTCCTGGGCGCCCTCTCCACACACTGCAGGATCTGCCCCAGGGAGCACACAGCCCTCGGGGTGGGGAACCACGAGGGCGCAGGGATCAGAAGCCAGGAGGGATGTCACCACCAAACGCAGGAGGAGGAAAACATCTCGGAAGCACAGTTTGAGGAGGCTGGCTCTCTGGTTGGCATCAACTTGAACAGGCCAGCCCCTGGAGTCACTACACACACACACACACACACACATGCTTACAGGCTGGCCTACTGCATGGGATCCAGGCCACTAGGAAGGCAGCCAACGGTGCTTTTAAAGCATTACTATTATTTTTCTTTTAATTTAGTAGACCTGTGAGTTTTCTATAATTAGAAAGCAACTGTTTGAATTTTTATTTTTAATGTTTACAATTTGACTCTTCAGAGTGAAAACTCCAGTAGCAAGATCTGGACCAAAATTAATTCTTACAGTTGACTTCAACTGCACACACCCCTCCCCAATACAAACAACGGTGCCAAGGCGAGGAAAACGAATATAATTTATTTAAATGCCCTGATTTCTCTGATGCCAACATAAAATAACAGGGGCTTTAAGTTCAGACACAGCTTCTGGAAACTGAAGCTGTTCCCATGCAGCGACTGGGAGCACTTTCCTCCACCACGTTGCAAACTGGGAACAGAGGCCTGGCGCCCACCGAGCAGAGATGTCAAGGGGGAAGGCGCAGGGCTCTCCTGCCCGCCCCATGCTGACCCATCTGGACAGGGCACTTCCCAGACAGCATCCTGCACCAACTTCCCGAGGCCCTCTCCCTGCACTGCTTCCAAAACAAGGGCTAACCCAACCCGAAGGGTGAGGAGAGAGCCTTGCATTATTTAGGCCAAGTCCAGAGGGGAAGACACTTTAAAATGAGACAATCTCTGGGCTCAGTGATTTCATGGAAGCACAATATCTTTTTCTTCAATTCCATGAGTGGAAAGTGAAGAAACTATTTTCATATGAGCATATTTTTCTCCAAGGAACAGTTAGAAAAATGCTGATGTGGTGTCTCAATACATTTTACGACAACGCCATCAATTACATAAAAACACAATTAAGTCACTGTTTCAAAATCCTTAAATATTATTCAGCCAAAACCCAAAAGGACATTTTCAGTGTTCTCTGGTCATTATCTAAGGAGCTGCGTGCTGGAGCCAGCCACCTCCACCGTACTCTGCAGGAGCTAAACATAGACAATCCGCGGTCACAGCACCTCTCTGTCCTGGCCGCCAGGCTCCGCGAGCATCCTCAGGTAACGGGGATACCAGCGGAGCAGGCTTCTGCAGTCCAAACACAGAGCCAAGTTTTAAATCACTCCCTGCCTTCGTCAGTGGGGTTCAGCCAGGAAGTGACCATGTGAACTTGGGCTGGTCCCTTTCCAACTCTGGGCTTCGGTTTTCCCATCCATCAAATGTGGCTGTCAGTCCAGCTGAATCAAAAGGACTCTGATCCCAGGAACTTAACACCTATTTTCTGTCATCCAGAGATTTAAAGTAAAAAGACAAAAAAAGGCCATATGACTATGGGGATTCATACACTTTCACGTCTGTATCCTATTTTAGACGCATGGAGATGCACTGAGGCCTTACTAAATAAGCAAGAGGAGGGGGTTGCTGACTGTGGTTCTGTATTACCAAGGCTCTGACAGCCAGTCCACGTCAGGGGCTCACTCCCACGCTGCTGTGGGAGAAGGAAAATGCGTACAATCTTTTGGAAGAACAATTTGGATGTTTACCATTTTGTTAACTGAATAAAACCCTTTCAGCTAACATTTCTGCTGTATCCCACCAAGATGTAAGTGAAGGATATTATTGTATAAAGATGTATGCAGTATGTTCACTGTGGCACTGTCTGCTGAAGGAAGGACTAGAAACACAGAAAAGTCCTTCCAGAGTGAAATGTGTTCATGGAAGTAACAGGCCCCCCTTAAAAAAGCAGGAGGTAGTTCTACATAAATACTATCATATGTAAGAAATAGGATATGATATAAGATGGGCACTGAGAGATACATTTTGCCACCATTTGATTTTGAAAACTGTCATACATACGGCAGAATTTAAAGAATGTTACCTGCAAACCCATCCACGGCCTAGATTCTACCTTTTACATTTTTTACTTGACTGGCTTTCTCATGCATGTCTATCCATTCTTCCAGGTACCCTAAAATCTGGGTGTAATCAGAGCAAACCACAGATGTCCAAGATGTATGTTTCACTACAAATGGAAAGGTACAACAGAGTGTATATGTGTATTTATGATTTTAAATATCTGGAAGGATATAACACTGATAGCAGCGCCTGCCCCCAGGGAGGGGGAACTCTCTTTTAATACTTTACCCTTTGATTCTGTTGGATTTCGTATTATGTGCACTGTTGCTTTTTTAATTAAAAAATTAAAATGCATTTAGTTTCATGGGGGGAAGCTACCGTCAAGTCTTTCGAGGCTCTACATATACAGCTTCTGTGGAGTAGCCCTGCACACACAGAAGTCTGGTGCACGTGTGTTCGAATGTGTGTGTGTGCGTGCACACGCATGTGTGTGTGCACACCGGATGCTGTGAGACTTCAGATGGAGGCTCATACTTGCTTCTCGTGATGTATCACTCTAGGTCACTTTCTTCTGGAACTGAAATCTTGAGGTGTGGGGCAAGGATCTTAGGGAGACTCATTATTTAATGTCCAAGTAAGCGGTCATAAAAGGCAGCCTGTTTGTTGCTGTTAAAGAGAACGGAGCACATGGAACACATTAAGGCCGGGCAGCCCCTCTGCGGAAGGTTTGCTGTGTGCTACGATGCCCGTGTCTCAGGCTCTCTTACTGTAAACATCTGTGCAACTTCAAATAAATATCCTCCCAGCATCTCATGCAGCCTTGAGTTCCAATGGAAACCCTATGCAGCACGGACCAGCATGCGTGGGCCAGGGACACATAAAACCCCAGGAAGAAGTATAGCTCCATGTTAAGAATGCTGGAAAAGGTGTCCTAAAGAGGGATGACCATTACAGAATGTGAGTCCTCACAGCATTCAGTCAGACTGCTGAAAGACGTTGGTTTTCTGTTTCTTAAAAGAAATGGCCAACGATGAAGAAGCCAGAAGAAAAAATATATAATTATCATGCTCATGGTGAACAGTGTTGTAGGTCACACATTCAAAAAAAAAAAATATTCCACAGCAACAGCTGACGTGTTCATCATTCTATGATATGTTCACAGAATTCCCTTCTTTCTTAAGATCTAAAACTTGAGGGTCTGGACTTTCAGCCTCTGGGTTATGGGTGCATGTTTGCCCAATAGCAATGGATTTTCACGTAGTATGTTTTAAACTCTGGGAATCGTATACCTCATTCAAGAAAGAGTAACATCAAAAATTGAGATCACTGAAAATGTGATGAGTTATGTCAGGCTAAATACCTGAAATCCTTACTTTCCTATACATGAAAAGGTTTCAGTACGCATGAAAGGAAAAGAAGTGTAATTTATTAGAATTCTGCTTATTATGTTTGAAAACATGCATGAGGCTAGTTTTTTCTTGTTTTAATCCCTTTGGAAAGAATAAGACCATGAAACATTGATTTCAACCAAATTACCCACATACGTATTAGATATATACAAACATACACATGTACTTGCATACATATATAAACACACACAATATATAAACTGATCCAGGCATTTTACTTAAAGACAATAGAATCCAGGCAATCTATATCTTATCACATATCTAAGAAAGACTCCTATGTGTTACCAAAACTTCAAAATTCAATACACAAAATGAAACTAATTACATTGGGGGAAAAAACAGAAATGAGAAAATGGACTGCTATATTCTCTTATTTATTTAATGTTCTCCTCTTCTGGGGGTTATTTGGACAATGTCTCTGGTTGCATCTGCAAACCAATACATCTGCTGTCAGATCACTAAGGCATTTGACAACATCATTGTAAAACCTTTAGATACTGAGATATCAATAATTAAATGCATTCAGTTCACACTTTGTTCTTGCAGATACCAGCTATTTATCTCTGTCCTCAGAAGAAGCTAATGGTATAATGGGCAAAACATCAAGAATAATTAAGAAAAACGTTGCTATAAACTCCATCAAAAGATATAAAACTTTTACCCGGGACCCCAGCTGGAATTCATTACTGCAGGATCCACCTTGTACCAAATACATCTTGCTGAAAAATGAAATGCTTAACTCAATAGGCAGGTAACTCACATAGTGTACACTGTGGAAAAAGACCACCTTGAGGTGCGTCTCTGAGTGTATGTATTGGAAGGGCCTCGATCTGTGCAAATATCATCAGAGTGGGGGTTGCAGGCCACATCAGTGTGCCTGCCAGGTTAGGATTAAGGTTAGGTTAAGGTAAAGGGCCAGCACGCAGGGGCAGGTGGATCTCACCCTGCAGAAACTCACCTTCCAGTCTAGCAGAAGATGCTTCAGGATTGTTTGCATAATTAGGGGGTACTAAGAAATTCTGAGAATATTTTCTTCAAGAAATGACCGATTAAATCATAAACAACAGGTCCATATTTCTTTTAGTAAAAAACATCATTCTCCTTTCATACCTCACAATAATAAAAAGGGAGAAATTATTATTACTATTATTTTCAAGTAAGGGTCAGGCCTACCTGGTATATAAGCCTTGAAATAGAAGATGCTATTTTAAATCAGGAACAATGAATTACAATACCATAGACACACTGCAGATATCGTCATTTAAGAATAAAGAATTATCTGGAACCACAGCAAGGGAAGACAGCTTTGAAGAGGCAGCCTCTCAGATAAGCAGTGTCAGGCATTTGCATATCCTTTCAAAAAATCTCTATTTTAGTTGTTGCCTAAATGGGAGTAGTTTCCTGTCACTGCTCACTACATGACCTGCTGGTCAGCCTCCCAACAACAGAGGTCACAACGGCTCCCCTGCGTCCACCTGCAAACTTCAAAGAGTCACAATGACAGAAGTCAATGTTCCTGTTTCATCATTCAATTATACCAGATTCCCCTCCCAATCTCTGTGGGCGAATTCATTGCACTGAAAATGGTTATCTTGCTATTAATGACAAAGATATGGAAAACATGGGACTGAAATATGTGATCCAAACTTAGGGAGAAGAAATGTTACAGGAACTGCTTTGTCAACCCTAATTGTGTAATTACTTCTTGGCTTGGTCACCTAAGCTCAGAGCAAGAAATAAGAGACAATGGTAATTTCTTACTGCTGAAATGAAGGTGTCAAGCTGTCTTGTGTGTTCCGTGTAAGCAGAGCTAAAGTTTACATTTATATCATGTTACCACAATTACCATCTTCCAGAGCACAGCAAGAAATGAACAGAAGAAGGTCAGCCCTCACAACGGGCACACAAAAGTTTACCTGCACAAATATTTATTTAATTTAGCCACAGTTACAACATATCTGTTTTTGGTCACCATCTCAGCCCCCCATTTTGCACCAGTGAAACTGGTGAACTGCTCCCAGCAACTTGTATACTAATAGCAATAAAATCATCTTTTAAAAATGGTGTTAATAAATTGGCTACTAATAATAACTAACCACTAGATGGCTTTAGATTTTTTACCTCTGAACATCTGAAGGTGAATTATCTGTGGTCTTGGGGTTGTTTGCTTACCTCAGTTCAACGCTGGCGTCAAGGCTGAAGTCTGAGGGGAGCCCTGGGGACAGCGCCTGGGGGTGTGAGCATTTCGGGTGGGAAAGGCTGCAGAACCACCCCACTGTATGGCTCCACAGCCCCCCAATACTTGGAGAAATCATTACAGAGACACAGAATCCTTGCTTCACTCCCCATCAGCCTCTCTGGTCAGCTAAGAACAAGGACCACATGCCAAAAATGATTCTTTTTTTCACACCAAGTACAAACCACTCCTCATTCTAATGGAAAAAAAAAAAAAGCAGAGACATACTAGGAAGAGGGAAAAAAAATGAAATTCCATTATAACTGGCTTCCTCAAGCCCCAGCCTAGGATGTGAGTAATCACAAAAACCGTAATATCAGCTTTTTATGTTTTCCTTACACTGGGTTCCTCCTTTATTTCCTTTCAAAGGGGTCAAGATCTTTTTCTTTTTCTTTTTTAATTCATAAAAGCTGCTCTGTGATTACTGAAAGGTTGGTTTTTCTCTGTAACAGCTCTGCCTTCCACGACAGTTGTAAATTTGGAGGCAAAAAACAAAACTTGCACAAAAATCTCTCAGCAGCTGTCCTGAGTGGATCTCAAAACCTATCCAGTCTCATGTGCAGGGCTTCTGGAAACCTCTAATGGGCCAGGATGCTCCAGGCACACTGGCCAGCACCCTGAACCGGGGGCTTCAGGTAGAGGCCTCGCCTGCCCACCCCATGTCTACCATGCAGGCACCAGCGAGAGGCCAGTGAGCCGCAGCCCCCTGGCCTGCCCCTGTCCCAGCCCAGGCCAGCCCCTTCTCACCAGCAGCATCCGAACCTATCTTCCCCAGCTCCATTTTCTCCTTTCCACCACCTCCCACCCCAACTAGTGACGGGGGTGGGGAGAAAAAAAAACAAACTTAGCATGCTGTGTGGTCCACATCCCTTTGGATTCAAAACATCAATGAGTTTTTTTTAACAAGTAGCCAAGTTCCATCTAAAATTAAAATTAAAAAAAAAAAAAGGGCTGGAACTCCTATCTCCTCTTGGTCATGAAGCAGACCATGCGGGAGCGTGATTCTGGATGCAGATGGAGACTCTCAGAAATACGTTTTCCCAGTTGCTCCTACTGGCGGGGATACAGTCTAGAGAAGGTGGTCGGTGCCCCAGGGCATGGGACACTCAGCATCTGTGTGCCCCCTCACTGTGCCCGGCATGGTTGACCCCACAATGAAGGGATTGGCACTCACTAGTGGGAAAGGCAGTGCCTGCCTGGTTCACTCAGGTGGACATGGGCCCCCAGCAATCTCCCTCTACCCAAGAGCAGCGGTAAGAACCAACCCAAAAAGACCCTCTGCCCCTATATCCCTCTCCAGGCTCCATGAAAGAAACAGCAACACATCCTTGCCCTAGAGAGACTCTTCAACTAAACCAAAGCATCCAAAAAGCAGGGTTCTGGTAGGAAATTTGCACAGAGCAATGCCCAGCCTTCATGGGCTCACCTGTACTAGAAATACAGGAAACGTGCCTGTAAGGAAGGACACGTCTAGAAGAATTTTTTTGGTGCATTGATGAATTAAAAAAAGTGCATTAATTTTCTCTCATAGCATGCAATAGCTTATATTTATCGCTTTTCTTTGTCACAGATATTTCGTGTCTGCCGTGAATTGTTTTTTAAAAATTCATCTGCCTTTATACAAACACCCAAACGATCACAGAAATCCTAATTTCCAGTGGACCAGGCTACGACCTGCCGGGAAACTTCCTGACCGCTGCTCTACTCTGCTCGCCATGCTCTGCCATAGCGCAGGGAAGTGAAACCCTGTGGTAAAGATGAATTTTCTGGAAATGTCATGGATACACAGGGAGAGGAAACTGCACACAGTTGCAGGAAGCAAGGCCGGCGCTGTCTCACTGCGGCCAAGCGCCCTGGTACTGCATGTCCACCAATTGCCACCTACTGGAGTGTCTGTGCTATCCGGTCAGGCCGTGACAGTCTATTGATTTTAATAGAATGTCCATTTTTCTATTGCCACACCAGGGCACCCTGCACTTCCATCGGAGGGGAGACTCTTTCTGGGCAGAGGGGCTGAGTCTCTGCCATGCCTGATTCCCCAACAGCAAAGAGGCCAGTTCCTTCTGGGCCAGGGCGACCACAAGGTAGAGATGAAGCATACATGCTCCGTACAATCAAGGGCATCCCCTTCTCACCCTCTCCCTTTGCCTACAGTAGCTGGGGCTCCAAAATGCATGCTTCCATTCACAAAAATGCATACGATTGCTTGCGGGAGGGACAAATTATGTTTCCTGAAGGACCCTTTGTCGTGTGCTAACATCACCGTCTAACTGCTGGCTCAACCTGTTTCCTCAGTTGTCAATGAGGTGGTGTGCTCTGTACCTCCTGACAATATAATCATCATAAACTTTATTATTACATCTGGAATTTCATGAAATGCTCGGTAATTGATGACAGAAGCACAGCCTAGAATGCTGCTTCCACAAGCTCTGCCACAGTTCCAGTAACCTAACTGCTTAATACTCCTGGAATGTATAAACAGTGTTAACCACTACATTCCCCACACTGACAAGGCAGAAGGAAGCCACCGAGTAAGTGCGATCTGAGAGCAGGAGAGGATTCTCACTTGCGGAGAAAAACGTCCTCCTGGGATGTAAGCTGAGATCACGCTTTTGGGGGCGATGAGGGCAGATGACCCGTAATCAGATGTGATTTGGGGCTGACACACTGAGATTATCAGCTGGATTTGGGAACTGAACCAAAAATGAAATCTGCACAAAACCATCACCCATCAATACTCATTCTCAGTTTGGTGGCGGGCTCCGGTTTCAAGGAAAATGTTTACTGGGATTATGAAAAAGTACCGCAGCTCACACTATGTCTAATTTCATGGACACCAAAATATGAATGGCAGGTAAAGCAGAGAAAACACCATCGTGGGCCAGGATTGCAACTGGACTGGATGACACTCTTATCTAGTAGGAGAAAAGACGGGCAAAATAAACCAGGGGTGAAGCTCATGCTCAAGGGTCCCTAGGAACTGGGGACAGATAAGCCTTAGAGATAAGGCTCCACGCCCACAGAGAGAGAACTGAGAGCCCTCACAGCTGCCCCCAGGGCCACCTGGAATCAGGAGAATTTAACTGTGGGCAGGAGAGTCCACAGCTGCTCAAGCAAGAAGAGGTGCAGAGGGTGGGGTCAGGAGGGGAAGTTACCCTCCTCGCCCTGCGCCCACACATCTCACCGCTTCCCCTCCCTCTATATCATCTTTAACCAAAACAATCCATTTAACCATCAGATCCCCAGCCAAACTCCTGGCATGTGAACATGCTATCTCTCCAGGCCAACCCATGTGGAATCACCAAGTTCGTACCATCAAATCAAAGGTCCTGTTTGCAAAAAAACAAAGAAACAACTTTGTTGATTCTTCCCAGCTTGAGCCCACAGGCCAGAGGCACGGGCTCTGAGAAGTCTGGAGCAGACCTGGGTCCCGGCACGGGGCCACCTGTGACCGGCCAGGCTCCCTTTAACCCTGGCTGCCGAGTTCCCGTTAAAAATGGCCCCGCCATCCACCTCAGCTAGGTTCCCGCACGAACGCTAATAAGTGCTTGTTTGTTGAACTGAAAAATCATTACCACAGAACACGTCAAGTAATGAAAGATGTTTTCCTTGGAGAAATGTTAAATACTTCACTTCTTTCACAAGGAATGAGTACATGTGTTTCCAAATAATACCCTTCTCCCCTCCCCCGCCCCTCCCCCCGATTTCATCAGAGAGTCTGAAGCTCCAGGACCTGATCTGAACAAGCTCAAGTGGCAAGGCTCTCAGAACCAAGAACACGCTGTTATTTTATTTATTTTCCTTTGCCCAGCTGACTCCGTGTTTGTCCTATTACTTATTCACCTAACCATCCCAGTAGGAACCTCAGGCACGTAGCTGAGTGTTCGTGCTGCCTTACTATTTTATACCGAAAAGCAAGAGAAAATACCACCACCGCAGTCTCATACATTACCCCGGCATGGTCTTCACTAACTAATATATATGAAAGAGCCATTTCACTCCAGGCCCAGAGCAGAAACAAAGGCAGGAAATGGAATGTCAAGAAAGGGGAACATTTCACCACAGGAAAACCCCTGGGAACCCCATCTTCTCTCCCCAATAGGAATCCTCACCCCCTTTCAAAAGCTCTTCCTTGGGCAGATGAGAAGTAACGGCTGCATCTTAGGCAGTTCCGAGGTCTTTTAAGTGTTTCAAAATGTCTCTACCTGGGAGTCCCGCTGGGTAATTCAGGCTTTCTTTCCATGGGTGGCATTCTAAGGCTTCCACAGGGTGGGGACCGAGCCTGCCTTAAGACTATGGCAAGCTGAGCCAAGAAAACCCAAAATGACTTCCAGGTAACCTTGTCTCACGAAACTCAGAGGAAAATGCCTATCACTTAGATGAAACACTCAAATATCAACTTGGCGTGGGGGTCAGTGCAGTCCTGGGTTTTCTTGCCATCGCAAAGTCTTTGAACATGGCGCTCAGTCCTGGCACATGCTTGCGACACCAGAGACTGTGTTCCTCCTCCCTGTCACAGAAACCATAATCCAGGGACAGAGATGCTGAAATTCTGGTCAAAACAGACACTCACAAAACAAAAACCTCTAGGGAGTAAGCAACGCACCCTTCCTTGGGCCCCCTGTCTCTCTCTTTTATTTTGTGCATCATTTAAACAGATGCTGGCGGGGGGCGGGGGGGTGGTTTACCCGAGAGGACATTAGATCCCAGCTGCAGCTCCAGAAAAAAACTGGTGTGCACCAACTTCTCCAAACTTGAAGACTTTCCATTTTCCCCCTGGGTTTTGTTTTCCCTTTTTAAGGGGCAGCAAATCTCAATCTGACTTCACCAGCACTAAAGGTTGGTATTTTTTATCTGTGAATTCATTAATCTACCATAAATGACTTGCACGAACTCTCCTCCTTTGCCCTTCCCTGACGAGCCGCCACATTTTGGCATTGCTCTGGCTGACATTAGGCAATGTGCTTTCTCAGCAGTTATTTGGAAAGGGGAGATGACAACTACAAGAATTTCTCTGCGAAGGATGAGAAGGACTACCCCCACTGCCCATCTCCAAATAGCCAGAGCTCATGGAGGACAGGCGGGTCTCCTGGTGACTCCTCGAACTCCATAAGCTACCTAACCAAGCTCCTGAGTCCCAGCCAGGCATCTGCTGGCATCGCCAGGCCTCCAGCGGCATAGCCCCTTGCAGGTCAAGGGCAGGCACTGCCCAAGAAAATTATGAACTTCAAGGGACAACCACTATGTGGTCAGGAAACTCCCATCCTGACTCGAGGGCTCAGAAGGCCATCAAAGGGACACCATCTCAAGGACCCAAGCAGCAACTTGAACTCAAAGTCATCCATCTCTCGGAGGTCAAGTTCTGAACAAGACACTCCTCCAGCCACCTGCCCAGGTGAGGCATCTGCGAGGGGCTCCAGCAAGTCAGGTAGGTGATTTTTCTAATCTGAGTTATTTCTCTCTCTCTGTCTCTCTCTCACCAAAAGGCCTGAGTGGTGGCTGTGTCACACCTAGTGGGCTCCCACTGTACTAAGGGAGAAGGTGGACCTCACACAGCAGCGAGAGGCAGCCCCTGAGCCCCTGGGGACTGCCATGGGATGCTCAGCAATGCATCCTCTGTGCTGCCGTGCATGGGGCACTGAGGGCCAGAGTTTCTGATGTGCTGTGTCCTGAAAACGGTGTCCCAACTGAAAAAAAAAAAATGTGGCTTTCTTTCTTCTCAGGAATTCTAATATTCAAAGCCTTTTTTCCACCTGCTAATTTTAGAAGTCCTGCTATTCTTTGGGAGGAGAATGGTGTGAAAATCAAGCATAGTATCCAAAAATAAAAGAGTAGATCTGTTTCAGGGCGTGCAGCATATTTAACTGAAAAGCAACTCCAGATATGCCACTTTCTATCGAGTCTTTAATACGTTTTCCAATTTTTCCAGAATATTTTAGCTTCAGAAAAGGCAAGGATGAACTTCCTAATCTATGAATATTTTTGCGACTGAAACGGGCACCCAAAATTATTTCTGGATTGTGAGTGGGGATCTTTTCAGAATGTGATGCCAGGTGATCACTCAGGATGTGAGTCACTGGTGCGCTTCCCGGGGCTGCACAAGATGGATTACAAGTTTCCCTTCGGGACCTGGAGCACGTTCCCAGGTGAGTGAAGTGATACAGTGTTCTCTCTCAGTGGACCCTGAAGGTGGACTTCATGGCATGCTTTGCAAGTCTCCCATCTTAACTTAAAAAAAATAAATAAAACTTGTGATCTAAGGAATTCATTTGTTCTAGACCCACCGAAACTGTGGAGTGGCTTGTGGTCCAGTTTGCCTTCCACTCAGTTCTCAGGTCTCAGGCTCTCCTGAATGGCCCAGCATGACAACTAGGGGAGCTTAAAGGAAAGATACTGGAAGACTACCTGAAGACCCCAGCCCATGACTCCTCCAGCTAAGGAAGCCAGAGATTTGTGACAGAAAGTTAGAACTGTGTGTCAAGCCCTTCATGCAAACAATAAATATTACTTCTGCTCATAATCGGACTTTTCTCCAGCATCGTCTTTGAATGTTGAACCTTTTTCAATTAATTAAAAACTATGCACTGCAGAGTGCATATTTTATCAGCCCTCAGCTGCTTAAGTGTCTAGAAAAGACCAGGCAGTTTTTCTTTCTTTCTTTCTTTTTTTTTTTTTTCCAGGCAACCCAGAGCAAGTACTTGCAAGGGTCATATCTTTTTAATTATCTTTTCTCTCTTTGATTAATTATTCCGTCTGACAATAGCGTGTTTCTAATGCTATTCACCTGCCTTTGATGATTGACAACTTTTCTGTCTGATTCAGAGCAAACAGCTGCTGCCACAATCTCCTAGCAACCCGGGTGTGATGGATGAGCCCCCAAGATGGATGGCTGCAATAAATCATGTCTCCAGCCATAAAACTGAGAAAAGGGGATAAGAAGAAAAGCGAACAAAAAACAAAACAAGGTTTCTTCCCGTGAGTGCACTCAGTTCCTTACCAATTACACCTGAAATGGACTTTGCACCTCTTAATAGCAAAGTTTTTCTAATCAGTAAAAATGGGATGATGCCATTTGTATCAAAGGTGTTTACAATTGTTCCTGCAAATTGGCACTTGTACTCCAATTACCTCCAACACTGCCCAAGTGCAAGGGCAAAGGATCAAAGTTCTGCTTTCCTCCTTGAAGTCTCGGCAAGAAACAATATCATCTTTCTATAGTCAGATGTGATTCCAGACACCAACAAAGGATATATATCTGATTCCACCCGATTTTTGGCAGCAGCTGGACAACACCAAAAGTGACTCCTAAGTCAGCCTGTGCATAGTGTCGGGCTGCTAATAAAGTTATTTCAAAATAAACAGACACACACACACAAAGTTGCCTGGAGTTGGTGAGTGAATATACCACATTCTCATTTCTTTCCTATTCACAGGAAATGCAGGCTTTTTAACACCTCAGGAAAAAGTTTGTCCAAGCAGCAGCAAGATATGAACATTCAGCCCTTCCACAAATTCTCGATTCTCATTTCTTTAGATAAAAAACGACCCCGGTCTAACTTTCTGTCCCATCATTTTTTCAAATTAATGTCCACACGATAAGTCATACAAGAAGCCCTAAATTTAATTAGCAGACCCAAATAAAGTCACATATTTAATAGAATGCCTGACAATTACATTTGCTCTATTGGGGCTCTCCTGCTGGAGGAGTCGAGCAGGAAGGCCAGCACTTTCTGTTTCCTTTTTTCCACCGGGAAGCCGGCAGCAGGCCTCTAAAGCTGGACGGGGAATGGCTGCGTTATTGATGCTTCCCAGCAGCTGGGGGCCCGGGAGAGCCAGCCTGCGTCCCTAAGTCCTTCCAGTAGGTGGGGGTGTCCTGGAGCAGAGCTCAGGGTGCAAAAGAACCAGGAGGGATTAGCTGTCTGGGCCTGGAAACAGCTGTCCACATCAGTCCTGCGAGGAGGGGGGGGCGGGATCTGCAGGGGGCCTCCGGAGGGTGACCCAGTGCAGACACAAAAGCGGGGAGGCTGCTGGGAGCAGGGGTAGGGTTAGATCATTTTTTATCTGAAATATTCCTGGGACGTGGAAGTCTATGTTTCTTCATTCTCACACGGCTAACCAAGCCAACCGGTAATTTTTTTTTTTGAATAGTTATATTGTGCTAAGCTTTGTGGATATAGATTTTTTTTTTTCCAAGCATGTCACAGAGTTTAAAAAAAAAATCAGACAAGGGTCCTGGCTTCGGTAACTACGGCTCTGTTTATATTTTAATGTTTCGTACGTGACTGCCTCTGTCGGGGAAGAGAGAGGGAGAGAGGGAGAGAGAAAGAAGTTGCCTGTTAGTGTAAATCACAGATACTTCATTTTTCCCTGTGTCCTTGGAAATTATTCAAAATTAAACCATCCCTCCTTTACGGGAGGGGGGTGTCTTCTATACTGTAAATGGGAGGGACTGCATCTGGTCAGCAGCAATGATAACCCAAGGCCAATCGATGGAAACACACACACACACAGGCCCCTACCCGGCCCCGGCTCGTCCAACTCTCAAGTTACAGGTTTACACGGCAAGTCTAAATAATATTCAAAATGATAAATGGCACCCTAAGCCCGGCATCCACCATCAATCTTTTTTTAAGGAACATCCATCTTCAATAACGCATGTTTGAATCATGTGAAGCCAGGAGCCCTGAGATTCATTTATACCACCCCTCACAAGCCAGGGCGGCTGAATGATACCTGTCAGCTCTTCTTGCTCTTTTTTTCCCCCCCTGACTACTAAAGGGGGGGAAAAAAGAGAAAAGGAATGCGGGGGGCGGGGGGAGTCAGAAGAGCCTCAGAGGCTGAGCAGTGTGGTTTAGCAGATAATATTAAAGAACATAACCTCGGCGGTGCCTCTGCCAATCTCGTGCCTGCCACGCCACACACCCAGCCATCCATACGAAGCAGGTTCTCCTCCCCTCACCCCTGCGTCTCCTCCCTCCTCCCTCTCCCTTCACCAAATCAGCAGTGCTCTCTCTGCAAGCCAGCGGTACTGTGTACAGTGGGAGGACGAAGAGGCTGCATCCCAGGGACCAGGCTTCCCTCCCCTCCCCGTTGTCTGGCTGGGGCCCATATGATAAATGACATATGTCATTCTGTCAGGAGAGAAGGGTGGGTCAGTGATGTATGACTCCGCTGAAAAGGAAATCGACTCTTTGGCATGGCGCAGCTCTTCACCGGGATCTAGTTTCAGAACTCTGAAATGAATTCTCCGACGTTTCAAGTGCATACTTAGGGCAGGCTGATGGGAGGCCTGGGGAAATCACACTTTATCCTCCCCCTGCCCTTCGGATGGCAAGGGAAGGAAAAAAAAAAAAGCGGTTCTGCCACTGGATACCTGCAAAAGGCCACGCACGTGTCAAAGTCCCCAGCAGTCACACACCACGGGTTATTAAAAAATGTGACTTTGGGGAAAAAAAAAAAGGAAAAGAAATGAAGCGGAGTAAGGTTAGTCCTTTTATTTATTTATTTTTTTCATGGCAAAGGGCTGACACAAAAGCAAGATAAAAATTAGCATGTTTGAAGTAATCGTCCGCAGCTTGACATCTGCATAGTAAATTTTAAAGGAAAAAAATGTGTCAGACAGCCCAGAGCCGCTTCGCCCTCCCCCCTTTCATTAGCTCACTGCCAGGGTGGCACTGCTGAACCTCATTACGGCAAGAGGATTTATGAAGCTGAACCCAATGGCAAAGAAAAGGCATCTGTCAATAATTGTAGGGAGCTGCACTCACAGCTTTGAAATCTCATTAAGTATGCAGTTATCAGGCATAAAGATCAAAAACATTACTCAACTCCGACAGAATCTTATGGAGGAACATTAATTAGCAACAGGCCTACAGTACAAAAAAAAAAAAAAACACACAGACTTCCTCTCACACCTGCCCAACCCACAAACCTAAAGCAACACTCCCCCTCCCACCCGAAAAAAAATAATTCCCGGCATCTGAGGCTGATCAAGAACATGAAACAAGAGAGACACACACAGAAAGGAGAGAGGGAGGGAAGGGGTGGGCGGCGGGCAAGGAGGGAGGGGAGGGCGGGGGGGAAATTCGGTTGAGAAAGGCTTGGCGGTGAGGAGAGAAAAGGAAGAAGCTGTCAAACTTGAGAAGGATGTCAGCGCTGGCCCTGATTACAGGGGCCTATGGAGTTCTCAGACCTTTTATCATCCTCGCCATCAAAACCAGCCGGGAGTCACCGCAGGAGAGCTGATGGCTGGCCCACTGCAGCCCAGGTCCACGCTGGGACCCCAGACCCTGTCCTCGGCCCCTGCTCACCTTGGCAGGCCGGGATGCTAGGCCCGGTGCCCAGGAGACAGGCCCTGCCCGGCGGCCTTCTGCAGCACCCCCACTTCCCTGCCTGGTCTGCAGCCAGCCAGCCTGAGAAAGCCAGGGCCAGACCCGCTCCCCAGGCCTCGGGCACAGGCTAGGGAACCACTGCTGTCACTGAATCTCAACACCGTCCGCAAACACCTTTCTCTTCCTCCAGAGAAGAGGATCCACTTCTCACACATACGCTCCGGCTTATTTTGTTTCTGCGTATGCTGATTTACAGACTCAGTCCCTTACAACACACTGAAAAACAAAATATAAATGCAGAGAATTCACATTCAAGCCGTCAGGCCAACATCGGGGCAGGACACCTCTTGACCTTTGTAGCACGCAGGACAGAGCGCAGCTGATGATGGGGGTCAATGTCCCTGCTAGGGTGACTCCAGGTTATCCACAGGGGGAAAATTAAATAACAGGTTCCTCTCCCACCACATCCTCCACCTCCTGCCAGCTTTGATGGCAAAGAACAATTTGCTTATGTTTGGAAACATCCCACAAGAATTGTGTGCTCAGGGTCTCAGGCAAACTTATGTCATATGGTGGCTTGATCCAGGGTTGGTGCACGGATATGTGTGTGTGTGGTGGGGGGCGGGGGGGTAGGGGAGTGGAAACGTCAAAAGATCACATGTTTCGGTCCAACAGGCAACGTTGGCCAACTCTGTGGTGGGATGTGCAACAGTCAGGCACAGTCCTCAGATGCCCCATGAAAGGTGTATAACAGTAGTAGTAGTAATAATAATAAAGCATGTATAGTGTGCTAATTTCCCTTATTGCACTGTTACAGAAAGGTGGCTTTTTCTTGTTACCCATAAGCACATGCTCCTATATTCTCTGTCTATCTGTCTCTTTCTCTCTCTCTCTCTCTCTCTCTCTCTCATACACACACGGCACTTTCCATAATCCCACACCATGAGGATAAGAAAACCTATAGAACAACATCCCCTCTGATCTGAAATCTCTACTATCACTCTTCTCTGAGCTCTTCTTCCATTCCTACATTTCTTACTTCATTCCATAGGCCCGCCTAAGTGTTAACCTCTCACCTTTCCAGAAGTTAATGGTCACCTTTTCTTCATTAGCCACGTCTTTAAGGAAAGGGGAATTAAGATTCCTAGGCAACCAGCCTGGAGACCCCTTCAAGCCAAGGCCCATCCTCGCCAATCACTGACTTTCCTTTGGAATATCAGTGAACACATCTCAGATAAATTGTCACCTATGACCGAAAAGAGTTGAGAACACTCGTCTATAAACCAGACTTGACGAGAAGGAATTTTAGCAGGAGTGTTACAATAAGGTGTTTATATTTTTTATGTGCTTACCATATTACCTTTATTATGTGTAACATCAAAGTGATTATAGCAATTACATCTAACAGAATTAATTACAGAACTTCCCATCATCCTGGGATACATAATGCATTAGAGGTAAGGCAAAGAAAGAAAACATCTTGATTGTAGTAACTAACTATTGTTGGTGTGTATTTTCCCCGGCAGGAACGCCAAACCAACAGCAGCTTTCAGGACGATGGAGAGGGAGAGTTTTAATTGGAAAATGAGGTTTATTTTCTTTAAATTAAGTAACACTTTTGCCTAATAATATATTGGTGCTATTGGACATGTAAAATCAATTTCATTTTTTAAGTATAAATCTTTAAAAGGTGCTGGTTAATCCACCCAACCAATGTTACTACATAAAGGAGAAAGCACATGGGTGAAAGACTTACAAGTCTTTACGTATGCAAAATAAATTCACTCAAGGCTTCATTAATATTAATTTAAATTCAAAACCCATTTACATTAAATTGTTCATTAAAAATTGCCTATTTTATGCAACATGCATTTCTCAAAGAACTCAGGAAACTGAATACATAGGACTAGATTTAATGATGGGGATGGAAAATCAAAAGTAAATGAATTGGAGTCATTTCATGTATATTACCAAACAGCCCTTTACTCTCCAAGGGATGGGTTCCAGTTTGGGGGACAAACAGGCTTTCAGAGTAGTTTGCTTTCTGCTACTATAAACTTGCAAATGTGACCTTCTGGTCTACCCAAGAGAAAGATGAACACAAGAGACACTGGTGGAATGGAAGCCAGACTGAGGAAGGCAGCAGGTACCATTGAGAATCCCACCTGGACTCAGAGCATTGGGAGTTGGGCTTGCTCTGTAAAAAGGTACATGAATGAGCATTTGCTAGTACCCATCTTGGCTCAGAATTAGTAGTTTCTCTCTCCCCATTCACTCCGCCCCCTGCAATCCTTTATTCCCAAAGCAAGGGAATCAGGAAGATGATGACAAGGAGTTGGTAAGTTCCTTGCTTTGGCTCCCTCCCCCTAGAAGACAATCTGAACTTACACTGTTTCCCCAACAGCTGTTCTGGATGAAGAAAACACAGTCATAATTAATAACATGTGTCCTGACAGTATGAATTAATAATTTATCATTAAGCCCAAACAAATTTAAATTATTCTTCAAGAGCCACACCTTAGCACATTTGAGAAAATAAGGTAAGGAGAGGGTCAAAAAGTCCAGGTAACATGACCTTTAGAGAAATGCTCCCCCTGCCCCATATGTCTCTTGGGCCACTCTTGTTGAAATACTAAAATAATTTACAAAATTGAAAGTAATTAAGCCCAAGAATCTAAGTGCTGATCCAATCAAGTGTATGTGCTCAAAATGTCTTCTTTTTTAAATGGGGCTTATAAAATATTCAATATTTGGTCAAGGACACTATGTAATCTTTCTAATAAAGATTCCTAAATGTGGAGTATGACAGTTGTTCAGGCAAGTGGTCATAAGAAGATTATGTTCTATTACTGGTGTTTTTTCTCAGCTTCCAAAACTGTATAGCATCTTTCTAGTCACAAACAGTAACCTGAATTTTTACACCCATGTCTAACATCAATGTTTACAAATGTTGAAAAATTAGAGAAAGCTACCAAATCTATGTATCCATTCCTTACAATTCAGGTATAAGACTCCAGAAAGAAAGAAAAAAAAAAAACAACCATATTCATAGCCATTGTTTAGTAGGATTTGAAAATTAATTTAATGACTAACTGCAAATACTGGAAACTAGAATTAATCTGTCTGAATTTTTTTTTAAGGCTTACAGACATTTAAACGCATGTATCAGGACACTTTATCAACCTAACATAAAATTGTCACCTTATCTTATTATATGACTATTTTATGCATGTGTCAAAAGAATTTAAAAATGACTGCCTGTCTATTGAGTCTAATTACAAGTGAACATTATCTGTCTCGATGTACCAGTCCATATCATTGTTACCAAATACAATATATTGTATTCACCTTTCATTTTTTAACTTTAGACAGGGAAACCGCAATTTGGAACATAACTAGAACACACACACACACACACACACACTGAACACCTGAGAAGGTCCAGGGTGATAGCACCATTATGTTCTGTCCTGTTTCCCACACAGGCTGCAGGGTGAGGCTACAGGGATGTTACAAAACAGCTTCTCTGAAAGGCCTCCCAACCTGGGCTGGCTGCACACAAACACAGAAAGTAGACACACACCCTCCCTTTTTTTTTTTTTTTTTACTACAAGACTAAAGCTATTTTTATAGTTTGTCCAGTGATAGGCAGGAACAAAAATGGGCCAGCAGGAAAGCCTCACAAACTGCGCTCGGCATAACTGGCCTGTTCCTGTTATTAAACATGGCTGTGGGGCACCCGAACCAGGACTCCCATCCTCTCCCTGCTCCTTCCCTGCCTGCATCCACAGCCCTAGCCCCAGCCTGGCTCTGCCAGATGCCAGGAAAAAGGAAAGCACAGCCCTGTTCACCACCACCCTCCCCACCCCGAAAAGGGCCAGGCACTTCGCCCTCCAGAAGGTGATCCTTCCCCTTCCAGAATCCCAGAAGTGGAGGGTGGGGAAACAGGGGTTTTCATTCTGGGAACTCACCTGGGTTTCACAGCATTTCCCCTGGCCCTGAGCAGTCACCTTTCATTCTAATCACTTTACAAAACAATCTTTAGTAAAAAAAAAAGAGGGAAAATGCAGACTTGTGAGGCAATTTGGGGAATAACTGCTGATACATCAGTTATTGACTACCTGGCTCCCGCTGACGAGCGTGCTCAAGGCAAAACTGGGAACAAAATGACAACATCAACCGCTCACAATCAAGGGTGGCCCTGGAGAGCACTGAAGCTCTAACTGACAGTTGTCAAGATAATGGGGGCACAGCAGCCAATTCTGGAAGCTTCTCTCCCCTACGTGGATGTCCAGGGGAATGGCCTTGGCTCCTACCCTCTTTGTTTCTCTCCTTCAGCTTCTTAATTTCTCTTTTTCAAAATTTACATTGTTCCTTTCATTTTGTAGGAAAAGGGGGTAGGGAGAATCACAGAGTGACCAAAAACAGTCATTTTGTCACCTTGCTACCGGGTAGAATGTCTGTCCAAAGGAGAGATGTGTGGCAGGTTTTTGAGAGCAAATGAATTCCCAAAGCTGAGGCCGAAATGCCTTCCTGAATGATCCATGTGCTTCCAAGAGGAAAAACTCCTCTCCAGAGCTGCCTGATACGTGGACAAGACTTAGGAAGGTTAGGATGGTGGTACGTGGCCCTCACCAGGTGTGCCATCTTCTAGTTTGCCCATGTCTACCCACAAAGTAAAACCCCCAGGCCGTGCCACCACAAGCTCAACCTGTTCCTTGATGCCCGCAGTGATTTGTTACTCCAGCAGGTCCTAAGGGGTCCAAGCCACTTTGACAAAAGCCAAGACACTTGAAGGTTTACCTTTGCAATACAACTGCCTAAGAACTCCATGGACGGTTGTTCTCTTTCACCAAATAAGATTCAAAAGGTCAATGACAAGTTCTTGTTCGTTGGATTTTCTTTCGTTTTTTTTTTTTTTTTTTTGTGGCTGGGGGTGGTGGTGGGGGGCAGTTTAGGCAAGGGCTTATTAAGATTTTACACTTCCTTCCAGAGAATGAATAGGAAAGAATAAAACATGATCTGCTCTTAAGTAGTGCTCGAACTACTTTTCTGCTATTTTCAAAAAAAAAAATACTTACTGAAAAACAAACACTACACATAGGAGAGAGAGAAAATGATCATTTTGCCTGAAGGACACTGGCCTCTGTTGCCCCGCTGCTCTCTGAGCTTCTACGGGTAATGACATTTGCCCAGCACAAATGTATAGCCCTTTGAAATTACATGCCTGGAGAAAGGAAACTCCTGCCCAGGTTTCTCTTTGGCAGGTGAAGAAATTTCTCTCTTCCCTTTGAGAAAAGACACTCAGCCATGCATAATTTCTATCAAAAAGAGAAAATCCTAAAGTGCAGAAATACGTCTTTTCAGGGATTCTTGGAGCCTGCTTTGGCCTTCTGGAGAGCAGCACTACATTTGGCCTAGATGTAAAAACTGTGTGCACCTGTGTGCTACGTCTGCACACTCTCCCCAGCTCTCAGCCCTTTGTGGTTGTTATTCTACCCCAGACCATTAAAAGGGCCCTAATTCCTATGACATGATTATCCAGGTACCAAAGCCCATTTGTCACCTGCAGCAGAAAATTGAGTTAATGCACAACTAAAGGCAGCCAGGACTGTGTAATATCAACTTGATTACATCAAACTAGCTGCAAACCTAATTCTGCGGGATGACACTGCGTCGAGCTTGTCATCTCCAATCATTAAAGCTGTCAGGAATCCATCAGGTTTACAGCTAATTAGGTGAACACTAATGAAGCTGGCAAAACAACTTTTCTTTTTTTATGGCTGAGCGGACCTTTCAGTTTGGAGGGGGAAAAAAATTCTCCAGTCTTCTCAAGGTTGCTGGGACTGGATTTCCAGTTACCAATCAGCAGACATCTTTCTTTTTCCCACTCTCTCTCTCTATCAGTACAAAGCAATCAATTTGTCATCACTCCCAGTATGCCACAAAAGCAGGCATGAACCTTATAACTTGCAGCTGTGAGAACTGAAAAAGGAGAAAAAAAAGAAAAATGGGAAGTTTCTTGCCCATCCAAACAAACAAACAAACAAACAAACTCACACAGCACACAGACTGGCCTGTGCATACTTATCACCAGCCTGGATGTGGAAGGTTTTTTTTATTCCTCCACTCTCCTTAAATAAGTAGACCTTCAGACATTCCCCACCCCCTCCTCCACACGTCCATTAGGCAGAGGCATTCTGATAAAGTAAATCCAAAACCAGGGTATGGGAAAGAAAAAAAGCACTCACGCTGCCAACTTCTGATTGACCATTAAGCTATTGATGAATGTGCCTGTCAGGAGAGAGACAATTAAATCAAATATGAAACAAAGTCGTTTTGACGGGTCATTTTGATAGAGCAAAACCATTCTTCCAGCTCCTATTAGTCGTGCAGTCAAGTTTTTATATAATGAATATTTCTTAACTGACCTGAGATTTCCTGGCTGGCATTTTTAAAAGGTGCAAAAAGGTTAGTGAACAGGTTGCTTTAAAAGAAAATAAAACCAACAGCATACATCCTCCTCCTCCTCCTCTAATATTTTTAGCAGAAAGTTATCAAATAAGAATCTCAGATTGGCAAGGTGGAAGAGAAAAGATGAAGCAACGGCGGAGAGGGCTCTAAACCAAATGTAAAGATGTAATCACATATGGTTCATTTGATTGAGGCAGAGAGATACCTTCAAATGTGCATCCAAAAAGGAAAGAAAAAAATTTTCAAAGACTGGAAGCAGCCCAAGACACTCCTACTGTCCAACTTTGTAAAGGAGTCCTCCAAACTTTGAGAGTTTATTTTGAGTAGATAAGCTCATTGCTTGAGCTTGGAATTTAAAGTAGAAGATGGGATGGGCAAAAAAGCACCAGCCAGAAGGTGACTTGAGAGGTGGCACCCTCCCTACAACCACGACTGTGATTTTCAAACTTTCTAAATTTAGGTAACTCTGAGGACAGACAGCTAAATCGGCAACATATGCCCCAAACCAAGCCTGTTTTCTTCTACAATTTCCTTAGGACACTAACAGGACAGTACATTTCTGCGAGAAGAAAGAACAGCGTTCTCTCTCTGTGACCCTGTGTGAGAAGACTCAAGTTCAGAGTGCAGCCAGTGTGTGAGCTCCACTGGCAATGCCGGCTGAGGCCATGGAAATGACCATCACCATCATCCCCACTGCTACTACAGGCACTCACCGGCGGCACGGGTACAATGCCTTCATCCAAGAAGGGCGCCAGGCAAAGCCCTGACCCTTCTCCCTGTCCTCCCTTCTTCCACAAAAAGAAAAGAACAGAAAAGAAAGGAAGAGAAGAAAAAAAGAAATGAACCTCCACTTAACCCTCCCCTTCAGGCAGCGTCTGAACCTCTGCACATCTGAGTGTTACTCATATCAAAATACATCCCATCCATATGTGGTCCTCTCAGCAGTCCTCCCAAAATCCCAGAAGTTGCACTGACAGGGCCTGAGTGACGTCACAGAGCTTGGCCTCACTATTTCGAGTGATTTATTGATGTTTATTGGGAATGAATAGATCAAAGGCAGCAGCATGACGGGCGATCAATCAGTCATCAAATCAAGGGTGGCAAAGGGCCAGAAACCCTTCTTCCAAGCAACATGCCCCCAACTGACATTATTGCAAAATAATGTTATGTGTGTGGGTTTTGTTTTGCTTTCAATGATGCTTTTTCCAGAAAAGAAAAAAAGAAAAATCGGCTCAGTCTTAACAGGAGTTGACACTCCTGGAAAAAAAAAAAAGAAAAAAGCAAAAAAAGGAGCGGGGGGGGGCGCGGGGGGCGGCGAAGAAAGTACTCAGATACGTCCCAGAACTAAGTGCTAGGAGGAAATGAGGGTGGGAGAAGCAGTAGAAGGAGAAGGTGGGGGTGAGCGAAAACAAACCAGGGTAAAGAGAACGCCAGCATCTAACATCGACTTGACAGTCATCTGACAATACCCAGACCCTGTGCGCTCTGGTTTCCACCGCTGTGCCCGGTTTGGGCCCAATAAATGAAGAATCAATCGGATTAGCAGTAAGGTGGCCAAAGGGACCCGCTCGCTCACTCGTTCGCTCTCTTTCGCTCGGCCGACACCCGGCAGTCCTCCGCCGGGCGGCCGCGGGAGGACACAGAAGGTGTCCCGGGGAACTCAGGTGACCCCGCCCGCCCCCCACAGAAAGAGACAGAAGAGGGCTCCTTTCCACCCCGCTGGGCGGCCAGGCGGGGAGCAGAAGAGGCAGGGACTCAGCCCCGCTCAGTTCGCCTCGGGCGAGCGCGGTTCCCGAAGTGGGTGCGAGCGGGAAGGGGGGCGGGGGGCGGCGGCAGAGCGCAGCGGGGCGTCCGGGGGGCGCCGGTCCGCGAGGCGGGCGCACGCACCAGACAGGAGAGCGGTGAGCAAGCCCGGCGCCCCGGAGTTACTCTGCGTGGCCGGAGCGAGAGGGGCGAGGAGCGGGGCAAGGAGCGGGGTCGCCGCCGGCTGGAGACGCGGGGCGAGGAGAGGAAGAGGAGGCGGAGAAGAGGAGGAAGGGGAAGCGGCTCGTACCTGCTGCGCGCCGGGGCGCCTGCTGCTTCCTCCTCGGCATGATGCTCCTCCGGCGACTGCCACTGCCGCCGCCGCCGCCGCCGCCGCCGCCGCCGCTGCCGGGCTGAGAGGGAGGGAGGGAGGGAGGGGCGGCGGGCCCGCGGGGGGGCGAGGCGGGCCGGCTCTCAGCCTCCCCCCCGGAGAGCGGCCGCCCGCAGGATGCTGCTGCGCCCCGGCTCTCCGCGTCCCCCCCGCTCCGCGCTCCGCCGCGATCCCCGAACGTGCGGAGGGAAGAAGGAGGGCGGGCGAGGGAGGCGCGGGGAGGGAGGAGCGCGGGGGGAGGAGGAGGCAGAGGAGGAGGAGGTGGTGAAGGAGGAGGAGGAGGAGGAGGACCGCGCTGCCGGCGGAATGGGAAGTTTGACAAATCGCTCCAGAGGCCGGAGGAGGAGGGGCGGGGAGGAGCGGCAGCCCTGCCCCCCCCCCCGCCCCGTCCCCAGACGAGGTGCGCGGGGTTCGGGGCCGGGGGGCGGGGAGCGGGGGGAGAAGATGGGCAGAGGGGTGGGAGGAGAAGCACTGGAGCGGCCCCGGCCGGTGAAGCCCGGGTCCCCGCCCCCGGGCAGGAGGGTCACGGCATCGGAGGGGGCGCTCAGCCGCCGCCGCCGCCGCCGCGGCCCGGGGCTCAGCGGTCCAGTCTTCTGCCCACGGCGCGGCTGGAGCGGCGGCGTCGGCAACAGGCAAGCTTAAAGGAAAAGGAGATGATCGTGTCACTCGCCCGCCCGCGGGGGCGCCGCGCCCCCGCTCCCGGCCCCGAGCCTGTCTGGGACCCCCGCCCAGTCCTGGGAGGGGGTGCCGCCCCTCCGCCTCCGCCCCTTGCGCGCACTCAGGGGCGCGGCGCCGGCTCGGCCGAGCCTGTCCCGGGGCACTAGCTACTCCCGCCCGCCCCTCTTCCCCACCCGGCCTCGCCCCCTGGCTATCCCCCGCTGCCACTCCCGGGCCGTACTCCTTTCCACATGCCGCGTCCAAAGCCCCCAGCTCAGACCCCGGGCCTGGGCCCGCGCACCCCGGGGATGCCAGGGCCCGCGGGCGGGCGCCGGCGCCCCCGGGGAAGGAGGCAGGCGCGGGTTGGAGCGGGTGGGGGCTGCCCTCAGACCCCGCGCGCCTCCCGAGCTCCTCCCCCGGGACCCGCCGCCGCCACTTCCCGCAATTTTTTTTTTTCCCGGGCAAACTTTCCCGGGCCTGTCCCGGGGGTCGGCGAGGGAGGGGGTGCCTCTTAAGTTTCCTCTCCAGACTGGGAAGATCACGGTACCTCCACCCCGCCCCTCGCCCCCTAGGCTCCGGACCGCGCCCCCCACCACTGGCTCCGGCAGATCCGAGGGCGGGACGGGGGCGGGGGCAGGAACTCACACTCTCAAGCCCATCCCCCGCCCCGGGACGCCCCGAGAGGGGCTAACGCGCCCAGCGCCTGGCCTTCCGGCAGTATTGGGCAAAAAGAATTGATTATTGATTGGGTGATTGGGGTCGCCGAGGCTCCATGCGGGCCAGCCCGGCGGATCGTAGAGAAGAGAATCTGGCAGGGCTGAATTGGCAGCGGGGCAAAGAGGGCTGACTTACTGGCGGCCACGAGGGCGCGGGTGGGCCGGAGCTCACTGGGACGACCCCAGAGCAGCGGCGGCTGAGCGGGAGCCGGAGCCGGAGCCGGAGCGGCGCGGGCGGCGGCGCATCGATGCGCTGCGGGCTCGATTGCGTCTCCCTGGGCCAGCTCTTGGGCCGGGAATGGGGCGGCAGCGGCGGGGCCGGCTCCGGGCGCTGCCGGGCGGCGGTGGCGGGAGTGCGGGGGCGGCCGCCAAGCCCACGGTCCCTCAGGCGGTGCTGCTTCTGGGCGCGCCCCTGGGGCCCAGGGAGTCCCCTGTGCGCCGCGTGCGAGAGTCCGGGCGAGGGCCGAAGCCCCGCGCCCTGGGACTGACTGCCTGAGCGCTCTGGGAGCTGCAAACCCCGGCCTTCTTCCGTCTTTGCCTCCCCCCCTCCCTTATGTTTCTTTTTTAGTCTCTTTCTCCCTCTTCTTATGCCCCCTCTTCTCTTTATTTTTTCCTTGTGATTGTTTTTCGCAAGTTTGTTTTAAAAGTTCACAGGCATACTTTCTTTTCTTTTAGACCAGACCTCGATCTCACCCTGACGGTAAGATCAAAAGTCTCCGCTCGCCCCCAGCCTGCGGGCTTGGGCTCGGTCCAGACGCCTCCCTGAATGCAGATGTGCTGCCGCCGTCCTTCGGGGCTATAAAGCCGCCTCCTGCGCCTTGGCGTGCGCAAGAGCGCACGGAGTTGCGGGATGCGGACCCTGGGCGGTTGCGGGGAGTTGGAGTCTAGCTGCGGCTGGGCCCCGGGCTGGCCTCGTGCGGCAGACTCGGGGGCGGGCGCGTGGCGCGGAGTTGGTGCCTGCGGCCGCAGAGGCCAGAGCAACTGTCCCTCCAGGCCCGGGAGACGCGGCCGTGGGGCGTGAAACGCTTCTTGCGAAGGAGAAAACGGTGAGTTGGCAGACGCCGCCAGCGGCCTCAGGATTCTAGGATTCTGGTTGCGGCAATGAGTATCACTTGCCTGAAGGAGAGTAGGCGCCGCGGGAGATCGCCTCCTGCCACCCTGACTCACCTTCCACACGCCGAGCGCCCGCTTGGGTCCACGGGTTGTAGCGAGTGCACAGCGCTGGGCACCGTGCACGGAAGGCTGAGAGTTTCGCCCTGGCTCGTGCTCCCCCTCTCCTCTCCTTCCCCGCGCAGCTTTCCAAACCTCAGTTCCCTCCGCCCTCTCCCCCTGTCGGCCGTGGCCTGAGCTCAGGTCTCGGCGCAGCCCGCAGCCACCGCCCGATCGCTGCCTCTCCCTCCCCCGCTCAGGCGCCGCGCGCAGTGCGATCCGCCCCAACATCTGTCGGTCCAACCATTGGCGCATCCATCAGTGTCAATGAGCTGCACATCGCCGCGACAGCCCGTCACGCACAACACGGGCTATGCGGGGTGCATACTGCGACCGCGCTACTTTGCCCGGGCACGAAAACAGGGTTCCGGCCTGGCTTGGCACAGCTTGGAACCTTGATCTTTACGGGGATCTTTTAGCTACACCTACCCACTTTAATATCGGGACCTCTAAACGTGATTAGTTTTGCAGGCCATTCTAGGGATGGGACAGGTGCAAGGGAACAGTGTCAACCTAGCCCTTGCATTCTACCGAGTTCTCTGCCCCTTTTCTGTGGACTGGGTGTGGCATAGGAAAGAAGGAAGGTAGGTTTCCCAAATCCTCAGCAAGCACGATATAGACCTGGAAGGTACCTCCACTCCGTGGCTTAAATCTTCAGCTTGGCCGAGTCTAAGGCTGTCGAGGTCGCCAGGCAGGTGTTAGCCAGAAGGTCTCAATCTAAAAGTTTGCCAGGCCCCGCCTGGCTGCTTCCTACCATGGCCTGACAGTGAGGAGGCAAGAAAAGAAGAGAAGAGGAAGGATCCATGGGTTCTCATGAATGATCCGAATGAGAACTGTGGGCTCAATTTAGGGAGAAATAGTTTCTGGGTGGCAGTATGTCTGTAATTCACATGTTATTTACAGAGGGAGAGAGAACGGGGTCGTAAGTTGGAGAAGCCAGTGCTTTGCAGGGAGTTGCCGACCATTCCCCAAGACTGCTGACCCCAGAAGGTGGTGGCCTGCTCCCCTGCTTTTGCTTCTGGCTATTCCCTATCGTCCCCTAACCCAAGATCCAGAAGACAGACACCTTCACATATGTCCCTGATCATAGGATCAATCTGGCCGGGCCAAGGGCCTTTCATGTCCTCCCAAGAACTTCAGAGGGAGAGTGTGCATAGAACCTCCTCTTGGGACATCTGTGGGGCGGCTGTCCCTGGCGCTTCCTCTGATATTTTTGTGTTATTACTACTGCAAATATATCTGTCCGGGTGCCTGGTGAGTACAGTCCCTCCGAGTCGACTACACACGCGGGTCAAAACGTGTGCGTCTCATGGTTCCGCGAATTCCGAGTTCGGAGGGATACAGAAACCGGTTTGAGGCGTGCACCCAGGCCTGCGCGGTTCAGGAGGAGGCCATAGACAAATGAGGCGGTGCTAGCTGGGGCGCCTTCCTTGGGAAGGACGGTCCGCGCTCTAGGGTGCCGGCTTCGCGCACCACATCCAGCAGCCGAACCGTTTTCACGCTAGACTAGAGGGCAGAAAAGCCCGCGCCCGGCGGAGGAGCTAGAATTCTGTAGAAGGCACACTGGGAAGAAATCTGTGCACCCCCCTCTGAAGAGTTGCAGAGACCTTTGCTTTGAAAAGCAACAATACTGCCCTGCAGAAGCACCTGGTAACTACTTAGACGCGTGAGTCACGCAAAAAGTGGCCCCCTGTGGGAAGTGCCCTGTTTCTGAGAATAATTTTTTACACCCCTAAAAATAAAAGGAGAAGGGGACTGACGGACAGTGGGGAGATGCCAAAATGTCCGGTGGCAAACGCCTGGAGGAGAAACTGGCGGCTCCCATTGAGATGAGCTGGATCACCCTGTTCAGAGCCCCCCAAATTCCCAGGGGCCATGAAGACAACTCCTGACCCCCAAGATTGCCCCTCGGGCGCAATGGAACCCCGCTCCTCCTCTGCGGCGGGATTCGGAGCCCTGTTCAGTACAAACGCTCCCAACAGCCGTTCCTTCAGGTCAAGGGGTTAGAAGCCCAACTCCAGCTCCCGGAACTCACGGACCCCAGGCAGCAGTGCAGGGCCTACCTGAGCGGGTCTGTCCCATCCCGGGAGCGTTTTTGTCCTTGGCTAACCGGAACCTAGCCCGGAGAAGTCGGAGAGGGGAGAAGTACGCAGGCGTGTGGTTCGAAACAAGTGTGCGGTGGAGGGGCGAGGATCCTGACCGCGGCGCGCGGCGCGGGGAGTCAGGAAGTTCGCGCTCGGGAAGGAGCAGGCGGACCACCGCCTGGAGGCAGCCGAGGTTGTCTTCAAGGTGCGGTTGAGGGCTGAGTGACAGCCCGCCGGTCCCAAACCCGGCTGAATTAAGTGTGTCCTCATTTGGGATGGCCAGAAGGAAAAAGACGTCCGCAAAGAAGGCATCCTTGCAGCTGGCTATCCAGGCCGGGTAGCCAGGGCGGGCTGGGGACCCAAGGGTCTATACACAGACTTTAGAGAAGGGTTCTCGGGAGGCGCGGGCCGCCCGCAGGGACAACACCCTCTGGGAGCCTACACCCCATGTCAAGGTGTGAGAGCATCTGGCCCGCCGGTGGGCCTTTGGGGAGTCCAGTGCCTTCGAGAGGAGGCGGCAGCGAGGGCTCTCCAGCCGTCGCCCGCCTGGAACGTCGGCGCTCTGGTCTGGACCCTTTGACACTCCTTGTCACCACAACCTGGGCTAGGCAGGAGGAAGTACCCTGGGTGCTGAGAGGCTGACTGCCACCACCTGCATACCTCAGCCAGGGTTTGGGCCCAGAACCTCAGCCCCTGCTGTGGTGGGAAGAATTCGGACCCTGGGGCCAGGCCCTAGCCAGGCGGTAAATTGTTTGCTAAAAGTGCATTTACACAGCGGCGAAGTTTGTTTCTCTTTTTCCGGTAGCTTTGTTTTAACGAACCAGATGTTTTGTCTGTAAATTCTCCCAAGAACTTTTACAGTTTTGACGTGAAATAAACCTTGGAAAATCGGAGCCGTATATTAATGCCACTTCTGTGGGGCCTCGGGGGAGCTACATCAGGCTCCCAGGGATGGGAGCTGGGGGCGGGGCAAGGCACTCCTGGAAGAAAAGTAGGAGACTTCTCTTGGCCCAAGAATTGGTGCTGAGAATGTGAATCTCCCCAGTCCCCGCCATCCCACTCCCCACACACTTGGGTACACAGGCTACCAACCCTTCCTCCCCAGAGCGGGCTTCCTACTTGGTAAATTTCTTGTGTTTCCAACACAGAGGTCTGGCCCAACTTTGCAACTCGGCCTTTTGCAGGTCTGCCAATCCCACCAGGACCACCCGACTCAAAGGCAAAAAGGACCTTTGATCTTCCCTGGCCAGCCTTGAGATCCGCTGTCTGCTGGGACAGGGCAGAGCAAGGCTGCCCCGGGCCATCCCGGAACTGGGCATGACTGGGACTTCCTGAACTCTGGATGGAAGCTGACCCAGGCATGCCCCCTAGAAAGCCAGAGCCAGCAGGTCCCCTCCTTGATGTCTCATTTTCCCCTCCGTACCCCCTCCCGCCCCCAGACTTGGGATTTCCAGGCAATTATAAGCATCTTTAAAAACAAAAATTGAAAGCTGTGTACCTAACAGGGAGGGAGGCATCGCCGTTATTGGAAGGGAACCTGGTATGCCTACAGACCCATCTTCTAGCTGGGTGATTGGTAGGGACTACTTTCTGGGGTTTCCCAAGACCTGCTGGGGATTTTCCGTCCCTAACACCCTGGGGCTCTCCTCTGCTCTCAGTACCGGATTTTCAGATTTGGGGAGCACAGTTTATACTCCACTCCCCCTTTTCACATAATTATCTTTCAAGCCTAATCCTTCACCGAACTTTTCCAAAAAACTTTTTTTAGGAGATCTACTATTAAAGAAAATAGAAAGTCTTCGTGTTTCTGTCTAAGAAAGACAGATGTACATTAAGACCAGCTTAGAGGACACAATTACTGGCAAAATACCCTTTGATCAAATCCCTTGCGTTGACCTGAGTTGCTCGGGGAATTTCCGGAATTACTCGCTACAACGAGGCGTGTTTTTTCCCACTCTGGGTGAAATGGATTTTTATAAACCATTTAGGCAAAGCTTAAGGAAAAAACTCTACACTCAGCGCAGCAGCAGCCACCGTGGGGCTCGCCCCTGGCTGGAAGCAAGCAGCTCTTTGCTAGCTGAAAAGCAGAGGTGCCCAGCTCTTCCCGCGCGGATGCAAGTTCCGCGGACAGAATCCTGCCTGTGAATCACCGCGAGGCTGAGCTCAGGCTCGGCCAATGCAGGAAACCCGGGAGAGGAGGAGGTCTCAGAAATCAAGCCACCAGGTCTTCTCAAACCAGACAGCCTAGCGTTGCAAGCCTGGTGACCTCATTAACTAGCCGGGGAATTTGCAAGACGAGGAGGAATTTCGTTTTCTCTTTCTTTTCTCCTAATCGCTCTTCTTTTCTATCTTATATATGTATTATGGTTTTGTGTTTGTCACTGAATTTACAAACGGGAAAAAAATCGAGACCGGGCGCAATTCTCAGTAGGGCAGGTACAATAGAGGAATACTGGGCTGGGACCTCGTTCTTTGTCATTTTTATTTCTTGAAACTTGGGTGCATTGCACTTGTATTTCCAGAATAGCAAATCCAGAATTTGGGACAGGGTGGCCAGCAGGTTGAGTTTCTTTGTATGCGGATAGTCTTCTTTTTTTTTTTTTTTTTCGGCAGCTTTGGTAACTCCAAGAATTTCCTCCTCCACAAAGCAGCTCTGAATTCTCCCTTCCCTCTTCATCTTTCTGCCACTTTTCTTTCCCATATCTTCCTCTTCTTTCTTCTTGTTACTCTCTGGTTCCTTGTTGTTTGTCTTCTATCAGTTGCGTCTGGACCCCATAAGAATTTGCAAAGATTATTTATTTCAAGTCTACCAAGTGCTCATCCCAAAGAAGTCTAGTCCTCTTGGCTGTGACACGGCAGAAGCGGTCACCCAGTGCACAGATTGAGAGGGAACTAAGTCGTTTGTAGCTGCTGCAGTTTTTTAGGGCAGGCGGGGGAGTGGGGGGGTGGGCCGTCAGCAATAGGTGGATACTTGGTTTAAAACAAAAGAACATGTTAAGAAGTTTCAAAGCTGCCAATAAAAACCTTTAAGTGGCTTGTGATTCAGTGCCTCGAGTTGCGGCGATGGCATTGGTAAATGACTCTAATGCCCAAAGAAAAATATTACAAATGCAGCTGTCTCGGCCACCAATCGGGCGCCGCTCTCCTGCGCGGGCGGTGGCTCCTCTCTGGCGCGAGGGCACCCGTATTTGCATGATAAATTGACCAGACTGGCGGCAGCCAATGAAATATTCAAATTAGGCCAGGGGTTAGGGGTGGAGTCCCTGGGGCGCCCTCTTTGAGCCCGCGGCTGCAGCTGGCGGTACCACCTCTCCAACAGCGCCCTCTAGAGGCAGGACGGTGGGCAGCCCTACCCGCCCCAGGAATGAGAGAAGGGGAGAGGGAGTGGGCTGGAGTGCTCTTATTACCTAGAAGACTAGGTCTCTGCACTCTTCGCGTGCAGTTGGATGGCAGAGGCAGAGTTGGATGGTGACGCCAAGGAGGGGTTTAAGAAAAGCTCTAGCGCCTTCACTCCAACTCCCTTCTCTAGGTTCCGGTAACAAATCTAGCATTTGTGTGAAACGTGTGTTTGTTCCATTGAGATTAACTTCAAGATAAGACCCTTGCCCACCCCAGATCTTGACCACCCTCTTCAAAGCCCTCCAATATTGAAATTCTTGAGCAGACAAATCCAGCTTGCATTGAGCAGAGGACTGTGTGCCCATGCGGGTCAGGCCCACTGGGAGCTGGGGCTGGGAGTTGGGGTGCTGCGGGAGCCTGACCCCTGAGAAAGCCTGAGCAGGCTGTTAGGGTGCGTGTGCTGACGACTGGCTTCAGCTACAGAACTCCTCCCCTGGAAAAACGCATCCTGAGGAAGTGCCCACACCCTGAGGCAGGAGCTCCTGTCATTGTGTAAAGGCATGCAAGGAGGGACCTGTCTGTAGCATCCTTCAGGAAGAATGTGGAAGTAAGGGAGCGTGCAGGTGCACACAGAAGGGACTGACCCTGCCATGATGCTGACCTTTGGTCTCTAAGGAACAAGGAAACTCTGCAGGCACCAGGAGAGCTGGCCTCCTGCCTGGTTCTGCCTGTGGCTCAGGACTCAGTGGAGACCTTTGCCTGGGATGCTGGATTGGCTTCCATCAGGGACCAGCAGATAGTTCTTGTCTGCTCAGCATCTCTTCTTTCCCACCGCCTCCCATGGCCCATCATTCCAAGTACCCCAGGGCCCACCATGCCCCTACAGGCCTCTACACACACTTTTAATTGAAGTATAATTGATTTACTGTGCTGTGCTTAGTCGCTCAGTCATGTCCAACTCTGTGCGATCCCATGGGCTATAGCCCGCCAGGCTCCTCTGTCTATGGAATTCTCCAGGCAAGCATACTGAAGTGGGTTGCCATGCCCTCCTCCAGGGGATCTTCCCCAACCCAGAGATCGAACCCAGGTCTCCCATATTGCGGGAGCATCCCTTACCATCTGAGCCAGCAGGGAAGCCCTACAATGTAGTGCTAATTTCTGCTGTACAGCAAAGTGACTAAGTTATACGCATATATACATTCTTTTTAAAAATATTTTTTCCGTTATGATTTATCCCAGGAGATTGGATATAGTCCCCTGTGCTATGCAGTAGGAACTGGTTTATCCATTCTAAATGCAATAGTTTGCGTATACTAACCCCAAACTCCTAGTCCATCCCTCCCTCCACCCCTTTTCCCTTGGCAACCGCCAGTCTGTTCTTCTCCACATCTGTGAGTCTGTTTCTGTTTTGTATATTTTTTAAGCACAGAGTTTTTAAAAATGCAATTGTCTTTCTCTGCTGTGGGGTGGTGAGCAAGCTGCTCTTTTCCCATCCCTGCAGGAATTAGAATCGGGGCCCAGCTACAGACTTCCCTGGGGAGTGCTTGCTCCCCACCCTGCTCCCTGCCAAGGGGTCTGCAGGTGGCAGTCAGGCTGCAGGGGAGTGTGAGTTCCAATGCGAAGGGCCCTCTAGGCCCTACTCTGCAGCCACAGTCAGCTCAAGTCAGTCATCTGCAGGCATCCTACCTGGCCCCATTCACCGGAGAGGGGGCACCCTGGTCAAGGGGTGCTCTCAGAGCCCAGATCCAGGATGGCTAACTAACTGTAAATACACATAGAAAAACAATGGTAGGCGCTGAATACAAATTTGACAGAGAGTGAATTGTGACATCACCTGAAAGATATTATCAATACCTTTAAAATCTGTAGACCCCATGTTGGGGAAGGGGTAAATTCATAAGAAGTCTTTCACATCACTTAAGGCGCTTAGGTGTATTTTGTCTGCTGAGAGGGGCTCTGGCTCTGGGTTTGCTGGGAATACTGGTGGGTAGTAGTGGGTGAATGGGTAAGTTCAGGTACCAAAGGGCCTCCCGGTTTTCAAGAGAATTTGCAGTTCCTACTGACTTGACTGTCTGGGGATAGGGTTCCCACTAGGAGAAGGCCTGCCAGTCACAGAAGCAGGAAGGTCTTTGTAGTTCCCCTGACTCTGTGTTACATGGCAGGGAAGCCTCCCTTCAGCCTCCCAGCAGCCCGCAATCCCTCCTTCCTGCTCCTCAGGCCTCACCTGTCGGCCAGGAAAAATGAGACTTGAAAATGGGCCAGAGTCATCCTCCAAGAGGGAAATTTGTCAAGGAGTCGTGCCCGTCTCAAATGTCCAGAAATGCCAGCTGCTCTTTCTCTAGAGGATGGTCCTATCTGGGGCATGTCAGGAGTCTAGAAGGTAGACAGCGAAGGTGAGAAAGTAAGAGGGCTGACTCTCCAGCCCAGGATGCATGACGGCATGAAGGAGAAGCAGGATCAGCAGCACAGAAGGCCCAAGTGCATGGCTGGGCTGCACGTGTGCACACGTCAGGTGAATGCAAACTCTGCCCATGTGAGGCAGGGCCTGGGCTGGTGGCCCCTCACTGACCAAGTGACCTCGAGCAGATTGCCCCCCGTTTTGAGCCTCACTTCCTTCATCTCTAAAACAGGCAGCTCTCTCCTTCTTCAGCCTTGAGTAGAAAAATCAGGGAAGAAAAATTTGATCCAAGTCAGAGAAGTCCTTCGAAGCTTTTACTTCTTTGCATTGTATCCCAGGAGCTTTCAGGGCTAGACCAGGGTTTGAAAGAGGCATGGTGTTACTAGCTGTCTGCCCACGGGTGAGTCACAGCAGAGCCCACTTTCCAAGTAGAGTCAGGCTTCCCTGGGATGATGGATTTATGTTGATGCTTTGGTGAAAAACTTGGCATCCAGTGGTTGTCCAGTGATGCTGACCCCTCCTGCAGCCCTGTGAGAAGGGCAGCCACCGGTCAGACCTCCTGAAGACAAAAGCTTATAAAACAGGCTGAGGTTGGATGCCCCAGAGGATACTGCAAGCAGGTACTGTGAGTGGGACAGAGAGAAAGAAAGTGGGGAGGTGTGGAAGGCAGGGCAGGGCACAGGCCTCCTAGCTTCTTGGGAAGAGTGGGCATATGCAGGGCGAGTAAGGTAGATTGTCCAGGCCTTTCTGAGAGCTAATTAAAGGAATGGGTTTAGTAAGGAGCCTGGCTGATATTTCTATTTTCCCTGTTAGTAGCGACTGGAATTTGTACCATCCAGGTCAGATGGAAAATAGAAGCCTGGAAAATCTGACACTCTCATTGATTTGCTCACCTTGCCATCGCTGCTTGAGAGAGGAAGCAATGTGACTTCAAAATTGCAATTAGGAGCCAGCCTGTTAAGGGTTCCTCACATGGGCTCCCGGGCTGTGTGGCTCCCAGGCCTGCCTTGTCTCATTTCCTGAGGAGGTAGGTTCATTCATAGTTTTGAATGAAGCAGGGAATGCAAACGTGTCACACCTCCTCATCGTAAGGCTCACATGCCGTCTGGCACTTTGCTCTCATTTTGGTCAGGTCTTTGAAAAGATGGCAATTTTCCCACTGTTTTAAAAGTATTAGCTTCCTTTCAAACATTCTTTAACCTTTAATGTTTTGTAAGTTGATGAAAAGGTCATTTGGTTCTGAGGATGCTGCTGTTTCATAATTGTTCAGCTATCAGGGTGAATTCCATCCAAATCTTGAGTTCTTTAATGGGGCTCAAACCACTACCACCACGACCACACACACAAACACACACACACACACACGCACGCACATACACACTCTAGATACTATTTTTCATTATTCATCTGTGTAAGTGTATGTATGTATGTCTATATATTTGCATCTGTGTACACGCATATGCTTCTAGAGACTTGAATTTAGATTAACATCGCAACATTCTCACAGAGTGACTTCTTTACAGGAAAATATCTATAAAACTTACTTTTTTGAATGATATGATTTGCTAAAGATTGGATGATAATCGTTTCTTATGCACTGCACATTTTCCTGATTTTTTTTTAAAAAGAGTCTAGTCAGTTTCTAATTGAACGTTTCATTGTTGTGCCTACAATAATTGTGTCCAGAAGCCTAGGAGACCTAATATGTTTTCTTTCTGTCTTCTTACATAGTGACATGGATTCTCATAGCTGTTCCCTGCCACTTTTACCTTTCTAAGCTGATAGAGTCCTGGAAACAGATGTCTGGACTTGTTGGATTTATATTTAAAATAAAGTTAATAGGCTCAAATAAAAGCATGAAAGAATTTTATACAAAGGAACTTTGTGAAGTTAATGCCTGGACCAACAGTATACAGCTTACTCAAGAGGCATTGGGTGTGGTCTCCTGTGTTTCTGGCCCTGATGAAATTTTAAGATGAAAGATCTCCAGGCAAATAAGGATAGCTGCGTCCCGTCTTTGTGGATCCTGTGAGGAACAGATCTGGTCTGAACTGCAATGAGTCAGAAAGAGCACGCTGTCAGATTAGCACATTAGACTTAAAAGACAGAATGGATACTTTTCAAAGGCTTCAACTTTGACTTGAAAGCAAGCACTTCTGAAAGGCCCCTGGCTGGAATAAATGGTGATGAAGTAAAGCAAAACTTGTGACCATCCGGATAGTCTCTCTCTGGGACCACTTCTCTAGAATTCTCTCATATTTAGCCCATATTCCAGGCTCCAGACTGGTTCGTGACACTTCTCTGGTATCTGATTATTTTTTGACTTCTTATGTTTCTCTGTGTGAGATACATTAAAAACGTAGAAAAAGGTGTAAATCATGTGTGTATGGCTTAGATAATAATTAGAAGACCAACACCCGCATAGCTACCATGCTCAATCACCAGAAATGATCCCCTTAGCCCCCTGGTTACCATCACCTTTCCTGGAGGCCACCACCATCTCTGCTTCGTAGTCATTGCTTTATTACCTTGCTTTGTAGTTTTAACACTTCACTACAAATACCCCTGTGCCTGTATTTAAACTTTGCATAAAGAAAATTGTAATGAATGAATCATTTTGTGTCTTATTTCTTTCACCTGGAGACTTGACCATGTGAATGTGTGCAGTTGGTCATTTTTAAAGCTGTGGATCGTGAATATATTGCAATATAGTAGGTTTTTCTTTTTTTCCAGTTTTTTTACTATTATGAAAAATGCTGCTGTGAACATGCTTATTCATGTGTTGTGCACATGTGGGAGAGCTTGTCTGTTACACATATATGTAGGGGCAGAATCACTAAGTCATAGAGTATGTATATCTACAATTCCCAACTGTTTTCCAAAGTAGTTATGTCAATTTTCACTCGCACAAGCAGTGTTCTAACATGTCCCCATTGTTCTACATCCTTGTCAACATGTGATATTTCAAGCTTTTCTTCCCCTTCTTTTTTTAATATTTTCTAATCTAGTGGTTGCTGTTGCTGTCTCTCTGTGTTTAATTTGCATTTCCATGAATGCTAATGGGGTTGAGTGCCTTTCCATATGTTTATGGTCACTTGGATTTCCCTATTC
Source organism: Giraffa tippelskirchi (assembly GCF_054371585.1). Lineage (NCBI taxonomy): Eukaryota > Metazoa > Chordata > Mammalia > Artiodactyla > Giraffidae > Giraffa > Giraffa tippelskirchi. Next base: position 20,093,138 of record NC_137281.1, on the reverse strand, counting down.
ATGAGGTTCCTGTCCAAGTCCTTTTCCCATTTTTTTTGTTGGATATGTTTTCTGTTGTTTCGCAGAAGTTCTTTATTGCTCAGTTTGCTTCAAGTTGCTTTGAAACTGTGGATCAGAACAGAAGTGTTTCAATGAGCTCCATGATTGCATTTCCTAGGAGGCTTTAGTCTGCAGGTAATACCACCCCTCCTTATGCTGGCTTAAGGAAATGGTCTAGTGGTAAATCCTGACTCAATTATACAAACAGGAACCTAGTTTTCTCCACCCTCTCTTAACTCTGTGTTCTCAGCATCATCTCATCTTCAAGGTGTTTTGTTTGTTTGACTTCAAGAGTGGTCACAAGTGGTAATTAAACCTACTTGCCTCTTTGTCCACATCCAGTAGGAAAGAGAATTAAAAAAAAAAAACAAAAACAAACCCTTGTCACTGGCCCGTGTAATCTACATCCTTCCCTCCAGTTTTCAGAGGCCACTTCTGTGGACAGTAGCCATCCCCAGGGAACACCGTGCCTTGATAGACTTAATCCCTTATAGGAGAAAATGAGTGAGGGGGGGCAACCTCAAACAGCCACACATTCACTGCCAAGCCTGCCAGGGTTTTAAATTTTTATTTTCTAATTTACATAGAGTAAATTCTCTCATTTTGTGTATAGTTCTCTGAGTTTTAGGGCTTCCCTGGTGGCTCAGATGGTAAAGCATCTGCCTACAATGCAGGAGACCCAGGTTCGACCCCTGGGTCGGGAAGATCCCCTGGAGAAGGAAATGGCAACTCACTCCAGTACTCTTGCCTAGAAAATTCCATGGATGGAGGAGCCTGGTAGGCTACAGTCGATGGAATTGCAAAGAGTCAGACACGACTGAGCGACGTCACTTTGTCTCACTTTCTCTGAGTTTTGACATATTCGTGGAGTTAGATAACCACCACCACAATCAAAATTTGGAGAAGTCCCATCACTCCAAACGGGCTTCCCAGGTGGCACTAGTGGTAAAGTACCCACCTGCCAATGCAGGAAACTTAAGAAAAATGGGTTCAATCCCTGGGTGAGGAAGATCCCGGGAGGTGGGGCAACCTTCTCCAGTATTCTTGCCTGGAGAATCTCACGGACAGAGAAGTCTGGTGGGCTACAGTCCACGGGGTCGCACAGAGGAGGATACGACTGAAGAGACTTAGCACATATGCTGCTGCTGCCGCTGCTGCTAAGTCACTTCAGTCGTGTCCGACTCTGTGCGACCCCACAGATGGCAGTCCACCAGGCTCCGCCGTCCCTGGGATTCTCCAGGCAAGAACTCTGGAGTGGGTTGCCATTTCCTTCTCCAGTGCATGAACGGGAAAAGTGAAAGTGAAGTTGCTCAGTCGTGTCTGACTCTTAGCAACCCCATGGACTATAGCCTACTAGGCTCCTCCGTCCATGGGATTTTCCAGGCAAGAGTACTGGAGTGGGGTGCCATTGCTTTCTCCGTAACACACATGCACATCCCCCCAAATTCTCCTTTGTGCTGCTCTTTCATAGTCAAAGTATCCTCCTACCCCTCACCGCCACTTCCCATGCCAGGAACCACTGGTCTGTTCTTCATCCCCATCCTTTCGCCTTCTCCAGGATGTACTAAATGGGGTTATACAGTAGGTTACCTTTGGGGTTTGGCTTCTTTTCACTTAGTGTTTGAGATTTATCCATGTTGTTGAGTTTTTTCAATAGCTGGTATAGATGTACCACAGTTTGCTTATTCATGCATCTGTTGAAGGACAATTGGGTTGTTTCCAGCTTAGGGTGACTGTGAATAAAGCTGCCATACATGGACATACGGATTTTGTATGAACATAAGTTTTCATTTCTCTTGCATCCCAGTGCTTAGGAGTGGGACTGATGGGTTTTATGGTAAGAGTCCCAACTTCTCAGGGGGCACAGTGGTAAAGAATCTGCCTGCCAAGGCAGGAGAGGCAGGAGACTCAGGTTTGATCCCTGGGTTGGGAAGATCCCTTGGAGAAGGAAATGGCAATCCACACCAGTATTCTTGCCTGGAAAAATTCCAAGGACAGAGGAACCTTGCAGGCCACAGTCCATGGGGTCATAAGGAGTCAGACATGACTGAGCACATACACACACACACACACACACACGCACTCATGCATATGCATACACACACACAGTAAGAGTATGTGTAACTTTGTAAGAAGCTGCCAAACTGTTTTCCAAAGTGGATGTTATCATTTTGTGTCCCCATCAGCAAAGACTGAGAGTTCTGTTTGCTTCTGAAGAGGGTTTAATGGATGGGTAAATGCTTTGCAAAGAGTGGGGTTACTTCTCAGGTGCCAAGGTGGGAGAATTTAGAAGAGGTTGTTCTAAACTCAACTCCTCTGGGCTCCCAGCCCATCCTGCTGTGTGCAGAGTATTTCCAAGAAGAAATACTTTCAAAAGGATATAGGTGAGCACCACTCTACTCATTTTGCAGATGAAGTGTGGCACTGCCTCTCTTGGATGAGCCATCAAGAGCCAGATTCCATGGTCTTGTATTTTATTCCTGGATTCACAAAGTAAATGAAGTATGGGCATTTGGAATGTTGCTATGCTATGTGGCAAGAACTAGCCAGAGAAGCATATCCAGATGTACAATCAGAATGTCAGGACTAGTGGGGACCTTAAAAGCTCTCACTTTGGACATGATGGCCCATCACACACCCAGAACCCCAGAATCCCAGCCCAGGACTCTGTCTCCCAGATGCAGGGCAGGGTCCCAGCAATGGTAAACTGGGACAGGCTTATGGGTCATGGCGGCTGTGTGCTCAGGAACAGAAATGAGGCTAAATGCCAGGTACACTGTGGCCAGAGTGCCTGCATTCCAGCTTGCATCCCCCAAGCCTTCACTTCCTTTATTTTAGTGTCCATTTCTGAGGCACCTTCACATTTCAAATGTCCTGAGAATATGTTTAATTAGAACTTGGCCATACAGCCTCTTAAAATAAAACAGAAGGGACCAGCTAATTATATCGCTCAGCATTCTGTGGCAAACATATATTTTTTAATAAAACACTTTCCTAACCAGAGGAATCCCTTGAGAGGCAAATCCTCATTTATAAGAAGTTTCCCAAAGGGAGTTAAAGATGCCTTATAAAGAAAGGAGACAAAGAGAGTGGGGAAGTATTTTCCAAGAGTTTTTAAAAGATATGCTCATTCTGAGGTTGAAGTCCAGATATTTTAAAGATGTAAATTTTTTGTTCAAGTGTCTTATAATTCTTTCCTTTTTTATATATAATTTATATATTCCCTTTCCCCTTTTTAATTATTACTGTAAATATCCAGATTTCTTATCTGGATTTTTTAAAAAAAATAAGTACAATATTTAAATAAACAAGTGATTTTCTCACAATGCACTGCATTTTGCACTGGCTCCCACCCCCTTCTCCAGCTCTGCAGCTACGCACCCACGCCCTTCTCAGTTCATTTTGTTATAGCCCCATTTAAAACAAAATAAGTAGGTGAGCTTCATTCAATTATTTTATTTAACTAATCATAGCCCCCAAAGTATCATTTCAACATGTAATCAATATAAAATGATTAGTGATAGATTTTTGTATTCTTTTTTCATGTAAGCCTTTGAAAGTTGGTGAATATATTGCACTTACAACACATCTCAGTTCAGATCAGCCACGTTTCAAGTGCTCAGTGGCCACACAAGTAGCTAATAGCTACTGGATGGGGCAGTGCAGGTCCAGACAAGGAGTCTGCCAGAGAGACTTGCTGTCCTTGGCATCTTCACTTAGTTCCCAAATCCACCGACCACGTAATGCCTCCCTCATACCCCTTACTGGCCTTTTGGGTTGACAGTGGGTCAAGTGGTTACATGTAATATGATTACCTTACTCAGGTATTTTTACCTCTTTCCTGCCTTGCTAATGACACACTACAGTATCTCCCCAGCCCGGTTTGTTTTGGACTCATTCATTCAGAAACACTTATTGAGCACTTCCTAGATATTAAGCCCTGTGCCCGACCCTGGAAATACAGGTGAGCAAATAGACTTTTCTTGTGAATTAATAGCAGAACTTTTCAGTGTTCTTAGGGTCTAGTGGGGAGAAAGACTTTACTCAAATAGTTACACAAGTCTGTAATTTCAAACTGTGATAAGGGCTGTGAAGGAAATGTACATTAAAAAAAAAAAATGCTAACCCTTGGGTCACTGCTTGTGTGGCTTGACCCTCAGGGTGTTTAGTAGAAGTTGTCCAGCCCCCAGCCAGGTTGTCTTGATGAGCATTGATGTGACAGAGGAGAGGCCGATGAGACAATCTAAAGATCCCCCTGGTCCCAAGCATCTGTAAGGAAGTTTCCAGGACCAATAGCCACTCACCAGTTCTTAAGCCAGTGACCCAATTCATCTATTTGTGTTTGTGTTGGTTGCTCAGTTGTGTCCAACTCTTTTGTGACCCTATGGACTGTAGCCCACCAGGCTCCTCTGTCCATGGAATTCTCCAGGCAAGAATACTGGAGTGGGTTGCCATTCCCTTCTTCAAGGCATCTTCCCAACCCAGGATTGAACCCGAGTCTCCCGCATTTAGGCAGGTTCTTTACTATCTGAGCCACCAGAGAAACCCTATTATGAGGCCAGCTAGAGCACCAACAGTAAAGAGGAAGCAGAACATAACTCATTCATTCATTCAAGCATCAGTTCTTACTGAGTAACCTATGGGATGTGAGGCCCCACTCTGGACATTCAGGGAAGCAAGGCCAGCATTCTCTTTGGCCAGACTACACTGCCAGCTGGGCACACTTTCCTAGAGAAGATACCACTTTAAAGAAGAGGAAAAATCAATGCTGATAGAACTCCTTCTCTGATTCCTGAAATGATATTGTCCCCCATGGCTGGTGCTTTGAGCCTGGGACCGAGCTGGGCAGCCTGAGCCCTGCACGGATAAAATCTTGCAAGCACCTCAAACCTGGCCGGATCAATAAACAGGAGGCAGCACTGAAGCCAGCTGAGTGGAGGGGGGCTGGGTTCAAGGGCTGAACTCTACCGCTCCTCTCCTACCCCCTGAAAGAGGACGGGGACCCTCCCTTCAGTCCCAAGTCCCCAGGGACAGGGTAATTTCAGCTGCACTTGATGTAACCTATACATCACTGTCTTCTTGATCAGTTCTAAAATTAAACTCTGATGTATAAAGTTAAACAAAAATGAGATAAAAATTGGCAGAGGTTGAAGAGGGTCAGAGTAGTCAAAACACAAGGTAGACCATTGCTCCTTTTGATTTATGTTGTTCTGTACATTTAGAAAAAAGAAAATTATAAATCTCCTTGAGACTTTTTTTTTCATTGAGAATGAGGCATTACTAATTTATTTTCAATAGAGTCCCAGGTTTCTCAGTTGGAAGGAGCATTGGGGCTATTGTTTCTAGTGAAGACGTTATGGTTTGACCTCAGAAGGGGCTTGTGATGACAGGAAAGCATCCCACAAAATTAGAATTCTCAGGCAGCAGCCTTAACCAGGATCCGGTGGCATCACTAATGCTGCAGACCTCAGGGTCTGCTTTGCCTTGTTTTCTCATTTAATCTTCACAATCCCCGATGAGGTGAAACACACAGAATTTATTGTTCCCCTTTGATAGCTGAGAAAACTGAGGCTTAAGGAAACTGCATGTCTTTGATAAAATATTAGCACGCCTAGTAGGTACCGCGGCACGGAAGTGGAGAGGACAAAGGCCCGCTCTTACAGACCTCAGCTTCCAGGGAGTGAGAAAATAATCAAGTGAAATGAATAAAAATAAATATGATTAAAAGTAGAATGAATTGCTGTGAAGAAAATGAAGCAGGAGAAGAGAATAGAGAGGTGGGGATATGGAAGCCAATGGAAGGTGTAAATGAAGAAAGGACACCATCACATCGGCAATTTTGAGAGACGACAAGGGCAGCTGTGTGGACGATGAAGTTAGGTGGGCAAGGGTGAGGTCAGGGGGTCAGTGAACAGGCAGAAACCCTTGGTCCTGGCAGGACACTGTGGTCACTTGGCCCACAGTAGTGGCTATGGTGGGGGTGAAGATCTATTTTGAAGGTAGGACATCTGAAAAGGGTTCTTTCTACACAGCACAGCCTGCAGTCACTTTACAACACTGAGGTACCTGAATCCCAAGCCAACTGCTTCTCAGGGGGGAATAAAAAAGGGGAAAGATGGGGGCTGAGATAGCAGTAGCGGAAAGCAGGCATTCTGAAGAGGGGTACTTGGTCCAGGCACGTTTGTGCATGCACATGTGTGTTTGTGAGTGTGTGTGTTGTGACACACACTTTCAGCCCTATCTTTTCTAATTAATTGTGAAAATTAACTTCCATCCCATTTGCCTGTGTTCTTTCCTTAAGCTCTTAGTCTGGCTCTTGTCTCTGCTGCTCCAATGAAACCACTCTCTTCAAGGCCATCCTCACCTTCTATGTTGCCCAGGTCATGACCAGAGACACAAGCTTCCGCACACAGTGGCAGCTCAAGGGGTTCCTGATGCCCACCTGCCTGGCACAGGGCATGGATCTCTGCACAGAGGTCACCTCTGTGGGAAGAGAATAGGGTGAGGTTTCTGTGGACGTCAAGACCAGCCTTCAGTCTATCTTCTGATGCAACCACAGCTGCTGCAGGGCCCTGAGCAGCTTCACAGGTACAGGTGTGAGGGGGCTTTAGGTAGATCTCCTCCCTGACATGGCCAGCTTCTTCTCTCTGCAGAGCACTGGCAGCCTCAGGCCAACCTCACCAAGTTCCCTGGAACGTCCTCTGAAGGCCCCTCTCTGTGTTGGGCTCTGGAAGGGAAGGGGTTGGGGAAGCAGAAGAGCTGGTCTACCAAGGCCACACCCTTGCTGGGCACCCAGGTAGACTGCATGCCTCATTCTCACTTGCAGGTTGATGTGGTCATCCAAGTTTCATCAGCTGGAACGTGAGCAGAAGGGATGTGTTCTAGCGCCAGGCCTAACCCACAAAAAGCCCCTGGGAATACTCCTCCATCCTTGGCAGCTTCCATCAGCTGGACACAGATGACGATGAGGAGCCAGGGAAAAGTGGAGCCACAAACTAGAGGGAGTCTGGGTCCCTGAGTAACAGTTCAAAGACTGCCACTTGAGCAGGAGATAAACATTAATTGTGTAGAAATTTTGCCTGTTGGGCCTATTTGTTACACAGCTTGGCTGACAGTAATACAATTCTTATTCTCAAGGAGTTTATAGTCCCATTGAAAAGACTCAGTTACACAATTCTGAAACAATAGTAGGTGGCTCAGAAGAGGAGGTGGGTCATAGAGTTTTGGCTTTCAATTCTGAAGTTCCACTAGGCTACAGGCTCCTGGGATGTGACTTTCCCATCTAAACCCTTTTCTAGAAAAGTGGGAAAGAGTCAGATTGGGGGAAGGCACTACTGGCAGAGGAACACTGCAGCTAAAGGCTCACAGATAGGACTTGAAGCAAACAACAAGATGAGATGAATGCCAATTATCCTCAGAAAGGGAACACAAGTAAATGGTCCCTAAATATCTAATAACTTCTGCTGTCACAGGTGGAATAGGATCAGAGTTCTATAACTTCTCTCTGACCTAACATACCTCTTTAGTTCCTGAGAGCAGGGAATGCTGAGCCTGCTATGCAGGGCATCAGTCTCCCACATCCCTTTCCCAGGCTGGTCCCTTAACCTGTTGTCTGGGCTTCAGGGGATAAGCTCTCCAAGTCTCAGATGCTTGATGAGAATGGCAGTCTTACCCTGCTTTCTCCAGAGGCTGTGAGAAAGGGGATTTCATCATGTTTATGAGCTGAGGGTCCTAATGGAGGCTTCTGAGTATCAGCTGAAATTCAGATGTGGTCTTTGTGGACCTAGTTCCCAGCTGGGCACTGGCAAGTGTGACTGGGATGGGGACATCTGAACACAATAAGCTTGGGAACAGAGTCGACTGCTCATTTCTGGTTTCTAACTGAGGACCCAGAGTTCTGGGGCAGGGGCCTCATCACCCTCCACCCTCTGCTGGTGGCAGGACCACAGAGATGTCGAAAGCCGTTTCTCCTTTTCTGGGGGACTACAGACACAGATGCTACTTGTTCTCTTGGGGTGGACTCTGGACCCCCCACAAACCCTGACTGCACCCTAGTAGACAGTGCTTCTCTGGGCACCTGATGACAAGTATCATGAAGCAAGCACCTAAAAGTCCCAGCTCCCTGTTTTGACTTGTGGGGTGACCTTGACCTTCTTACTCACCTCATCCCCCTACCCCACTGCTTCACAACAATTATTTCACAAGTTTCTATTAAATTAGCATTCATTGTTTATTATATAAATATTGTTCACTGTTGAATTAGGTAGTGTTCCAAGATACTTTGATTGTTTCTATTCTTTTCTTTGGGAGGCCTGCTGGCTCTTGAGGCACACAGGGTTTTTCTCGTTGTGGTGTGTGGACTCCTCCTATTGCAGAGCATGGGCTCTAGAGAGCTCAGGCTCAGAGTTGTGGTGCTCAGTTGTCCTACAGCATGTGGGGTGTTAGTTCCCTGACCAGGGATCGAACCCACATCCCCTGCATTGGAAGGCTGGATTCTTAACCACTGGACTGCTGGGGAAGTCCTGCTTGATTTTCTTGGTACATACGATTAAGTTTTCCCACCCATACAACCTCTCCATATGACTTTTCACAAGGTCGAGTGTATCAGATGATCTTTTGCTGTTAGAGGCATCTGCTCTGAGTCCTCTGATGGTATGGTCTGGTTCTGTACTTGGGTGTCGTCACAGCTATTGTCTGGAGCTCTTAATCACTGCCAACCTGGGAACTCCCTTCCCCTCTTTCAGACATTGGATACCCTGCTTCCTGGAGCTTCTGTCTTTTCTTTCTTGGTTTAATCCCTCCTTTCACTGGTGCACAATGCCCAGTAACTTTCTGACAATGTAGTTATGATGTCTGGGTTAAGCTGATAGGTGAAAGAAGTTTCTTCTGCCTTCCCTTCTAACCATCCCACAAACAAAGAACAAAACAAAACGATGGCAAATAAATGAGAGGGCAAGAATGCCAAGCAGAAACACGAACTCAGTGTCTATAACCTGATACTGAAAAGGATGGAACACGGATGGGAGAGGCTTGTCTGCAGCGGCACAGGAGCCGATCTGCCAGGCAGAACCCCGAGTAGCTCAGGACACATCACACATGGCTTAGGAGACACCACACGTGGCACGAGGTTACACTTCGAGGGAGGCAGTTTGGCCCCCATTCAAGAACCTGTGACTCCCTCCCCAGTTATCTGTAAGGTGGGAGTTGAAAAGCTAGAGTGAATATCAAACCCCAAACAGTGAGATTTAGAGCAAGTTGGCTGTTAAACACAGATCCCCCAGCTCCCTCTTCTCTCAACGAGCAGAGGCAGGTCAGGAGGTAAACTTTTCCTTATGTGATACAAGTTCTAGGAATTTTAACACAGGTGTAGATACCTGTAACCTCTACTATAGTCAGGATACAAAAGAGTTCCATCACCCTCCAGCCCCACAAAACCCCATTCCCTCATGTTTCCCCTTTTTTGATACACCCACCCTTTACCCCAGGCCCCTAGTAAGCTTTGGTCTGTTCTCCACGATGTAGCTCTTCAAGAATGTCATACAGGTGGAATCAGAGCATGTGTATGTAACCTCTCAAAACTGGTTTCTTTCATTTGGCACAATGCCTTTTAGATTCATCCAAATCATTGCATACATCAGTATTTGTTTCTTTTTGTTGCGGAATGATGTCCCATTGTAGGGATATATACCACAGTGCAATTACCCATCTCCCCTCAAAGGACATTTGGGTTGTTTTCTGTTTTGCCCATTATGAATCGTGCTGCTACGAACGTTTGTACACAGGTTTTGGTGTGAAGACAGATTTTTATTTCACTTGGGAAGGTACCCAGGAGCAGGATTGTGTGGGTCACGTGGTGAATGTACATCTACAGGAAATGACCGAACTCTTTTCTAGACTTACTCCTCCACTCTTCATTCCCACCAGCAGTGCATGAGAGTCCCTGTTGCTAGCCCTAGCCAGAACTTGGTATCGATAGTACTTTTGTTGTTGCTGTTGTTGTTAGTCATTTAATAGGTATACAGTGGTATCTCATTATGGTTTTAAGTTCTATTTCCCTAATGACTAATTATGCTGAACACTTTTCATGCGCTTCTTCATCATCCTTATATCGTTTTGGTAAAGTGTCTCTTGAAGTATTTGTCCGTTTTTTAATTGAGTTGTTTGTTTTATCGTTGAGTTTTGACAGTTCTTTATATATTGAAGGTGCAAGCTCTTTGTTTTATTGAATAGGTGACTTTCCCCCAGTCGGTAGCAGATCTTTTCATTCCCTTCCTTGTCTTTTTTTTGAGTAAAATTTTTAAATTGTGGTGATGAAGACCATCTTTAAACTTATTCCTTTCCCCACAACTATGCACTTATTGAGCACTGGGGTATGCAGATTCCTGCTAGGTACTGCAGAAGACCGATAGGATTGAGTGCTTAAGGAATAATCTGATGAAGTCACTGCCCTTCCCCCTCAGGAGGGGTGTCCAGTTTAGACCCTGAGCCCTGAGAGGGGCTTGGGACTTCCTCAGATGTTGTACCCGCAACTCTGGTAAGTTTCAAACTTGTCCATTAGAATTATAGCTGAGCATCCCCATCTTACCCACACTTATAAAAATCGTTTTCTCCACCCAGCACTGGCCTCCCTCCTCCCCACATAACCACTCTTCCAAATTCAGCTCAGGCTTGAAACCTTCTCTGATCCAAAACTTCCATTTCTTTGTCTGTTGCCTGCTTTGATTACGTCACGCTTTCTGCCAGCTGGTTGGGTTTTGAGGATTAAATCACCTATGTAAAGCTTTTAGAAATGCCCAGCACCAAGCCTATTACAAAATATGGTTCCCATGCAAGTTGCTGCAAAACCAGACAAATTGCTAAATGCCAAGAGCTCCTCATCTTAAGGTTCCCTGCCATCCTCCCTTAGAAGCCCGGATCTGCCAGAGGTCTCTGCAATATGATTTCAATGGCAGCAAACCGGTCCATGTTAGACACCTCAGGCAACAACTAGCACTGTCCCACAAACTTTATGGAAATAGCTGCCAAACGGCAACACGATGTGTGGGATTTTAGGTGACTTGGCAAGTCAGTAGAAGGAAGGCTACTGAGTGGCTCTGAGCAAGGGGCTTCCGGTTGCTCCAAGGTCCTACCACAAGAGGTAGGTTGGCCTGGCCGCTAGTCCTCCAGAGTGCCCTGGGCTTCCTTTTCTAGGATGAGGACAAACCAAAAGCAGACCTGAGTCTGCAGTTCTGTTTAGTGGGCCCTGTTCCCAAATGTCGATTCCTAATAGGCAACAGCTGCTGCTGTGGTTTCTTCTGGGCGAGTGATTCATGTCTTTGCTCAGAAACGATAAGCAGAACAAATGTTTACTTAGACGGATAACAGAGGGACAATTGGAAAACAGAGACTGGCAACTGGAAATATTTTGTTGCGATCTGATCCATGACAATGAATCTGAATTAGTCATATGGCGCTAACTGGCCAGGCTTTCTCGGGGCCGGAGGCAGAGTGCCATCAGGGGCAGGAGGCAGCTCGCCTTCCTGGAAGAGGAGTACCAGTGGTGAAAGGGCATGTGGAAAGAAGTCCTGAAGGTTTGCTCAGAGCATGTCAGAGCTGCTGCTCCCTCTCTGCGGTCATTCTCCCTGACCGGCTGCCTTACTGGGTACCCAGTCTGGTGCCTCACCCAGAGGAGCTGGGGTGAGAAGGGGAAGCTCTGCACACACGTGTCTGCCACGTCTAAAGTCCATGAATGTCTTCTTACACATTCAGAAATGAAAGACAACATTTAACTTTCTACGTGCGTGCATGAGAGAAAAGCTTTTAAAAAATCCAAACACTCCACAATAATGAATTTGAATCTTCGGGACAGTGGTGCCTATATTGATTCACCTAAGGAAGAAACAAATCCTTTCAGTAAAGAAACCTAAACGTGGGGCTGTGGAAGAGGATTTTCAGTCTAGTTATGTTTACATAATTTAAGATCTTGCATCCTATTTTATGCCTATACACTATGTACAGTCATCCTCAAATACATTATTTAGTAGAGAGATCATAAATATTTCTATAAGAAGGGAGAAAAGGCAGAAATATAATTTCAATTTTTTTTTTTTTTGGCCCCAAAGAGAAAAATACTATGTTTTGTGAAAAATGTCTTGGAGAATCAGGAGGAAAAGTACAGGGAAAACCCCAAACTCAGATTCCTTCTTACTCAGGACAGAACCTCCGTTGTTGGTGCTGATGAGTATGGAAGGATAATTGAAGTCAAAAGGAAAGTGTTCTTTCTTGGAGCATCAATACTGGGCTGGGCATGGGAAGGGACTATTTTAACAGCAAACATGAGCATGGAGAATGAAGAATTCAACCTTAACTTCACAGGTGGGTTTTTCTTTTTTAAAATCCATTTTAATTGTTTTTAATTGGCGTATACTTGCTTTACAATGTTGTGTTAGTGTCTGCTATACAACAACATGAATCAGCTGTACTTATACATATAATATATATATATCCCTTGCCTCTTGAGCCTCCACCCCATCATCCTACCCCTGTAGGTTGTCACAGAGCACTGAGCACCTGTGTTGTACAGCAGGTTCCCACTAGCTAGCCATTTCACATATAGTAGTGTATATATGTCAGTGCTACCCTCTTGATTCATCCCACCCTCTCCTTCCCCTGCTGTGTGCACAAGTCCATTCTCTATATCTGTGTCCCTATTCCTGTCCTGCAAACAGGTTCATCAGCACCATTTTCTAGATTCCGTATGTATGTGTTAATATATGATACTTGTTTTCCTCTTTCTGACTTACTTCACTCTGTACGACAGATTCTAGGTTCATCCACATCACTACAGATAACCCAATTTTGTTCCCTTTTTTATGACTGCATAATATTCCATTGTATATATGTACCACATCTTCCTTATCCATTTATCTGTCATCTGTCGAAACCTTATCCATTTAGGTTACTTGACGTCACAGGTGGGTTTTTCTAAGTATGATATAAAGTGTGTAAATGGGGAGATGTGCTCCCCTCTGGGTGTCCACAAGCACTTCTTGTGGGAGGCTGTCTGGTGCTGAAACAGAGGCTGGAGGAAGTGGGGTGGGACCCAGGAGCCCATGAGTGGTTGTCCTTCCATATTGGAGAAGACAGCTGTCGGGTGTGGTGGCCCAGCTCTTTTCCCTCCTTCTTCTATTGACAGCAGTCCATGATGTTTGGGTGGGATTAGAAAGTGTGGCCCCCTCCCCCTCAGTGAGCCCCAGTTCCAGGGAAAGCTTGTGGTTGAGCCTGAGTCAGTGAGCTGCCTCCAGCCAGTCCCCTGAGGGTGGTGTTGGATGGTTCCATGGCCCAGTCTGGGCAACTGAGAGTTTATTGCAGAACTTGTGCCTGAATCTCCAGGGCTGAGAAGCTGCTTTTCTGCCCAGTTGCTGAGAGGACAGTGTGATGCTAGGGCTGTCAATGGGCATGCGTTTGCCCAATGTCCAGCCACACTGCAAAGGAGTTCCCAAGGCAGAATTTAAGTCCCTGGCTAGACCACCCTTAGGCTTCTCACTGACTCAGGCCCAATCCACTTGATGCTTTTTTTTTTTGGTCTGGTTTTTATCACCATTGCAACAGAGAGAGTCATCACATATACTTATCTTGGCCCAAGGTAGAGAGGAAGGAATGATATGAAGATGAGGACTGGATGTAAGTTCTTCTTGGAGTCTCTGAGCACATCTGGGGGAACCACAGTGTCCTCATACAGAAACCCCTCCATAGCTTTCTTGATGTGTCCAGGCTCTGGACACAGTAGCTGTGTGGCCACCTGTGACCAGCTGCCACAGGTGGTGCTCACCATGGCTCAGTTCTTCCTCCAAAGCCCACAGTTTGCCTCCTTGGTTGGGAAGCTGTGGATCAGAGCTCTCAGGAGTCAGTCTCCAGACTCACTCTACTCATCCTCTGTCTGCCATGAGAGGCGTGAACTCCACAAGGCAGAGACCAGTCTCTCCATCTAAATGCTCCCAGTTCCTCCCACTGTGTCCATGGCTGTGGCCCAAGGACCTCCCGCCCGTGGAGCCCCAGTCCTCTCGGGCCAATGTTCTTTTAACACATCCACTTGGAACTGGCCTGCTTGGGAGTGAAGGATGGGGCTTGTGACCGGGTCACTCAGCAAGTCCTATGTGTGCGTGTGTGCTCAGTTATGTTCGACTCTATGTGACCCGATTTACTACAGCCCACCAGGCTCCTCTGTCCATGGGAGTTTTCAAGCAAGAATACTGCAGTGAGTTGCCATTTCTTCCTCCAGGAGATCTGCTTGACCCAGGGGTTGAACCCATGTCGCCTGCATCTCCTGCATTGTCAGGCAGATTCTTTACCACTGAGCCACTCAGATGTAGTTAAAACACCACTTCTTACTATTCCTGGAGAAACAACCAGCATTATCCCTACGAGACCTAAAGTCCCTGTGTGTGCTGGGTCCCAAAGACTCAGGACCTCATCTCCCTCCTTCCTGGATGTTTGTTCTCTCTCCTTCTGGGGCCCTCTGTCTTTCCTGGGTTAGTTCCTGCCCATCCTTTTTTTTAGGTCTCAGCTTGAATGGCTCTTCCCTGCCCGCAAACTGGGCCAGATCACTCTACTGTAAGTCTTCATTCATTCATTCATTCATTCATGGGGTGTATGTTTTTTTTAAATAGCATGTGCTACTTTTCCTGAACAGGCTGCACCCTCATATGAGGTGTCCTCATATGAGTGCACAGTTATCTCCATGTCACCCTCTGTGGCTCGTAATGATGGCCTGTATCCCTTGCACAGTCCTGTGTTCAGAGCAGCTAGTATATTTATATCAGGCTTTCAGTGAATAAATGAATGCATTTGTCCCTTATTTCTTATTTGCAGTTTCCTCTCTTGCCTTTCCTACCAAGTCTTGGCCTCGCTGCCCCTAAATGTGTGGCCACAATTCACATTTCCCTAGAACCCATTCTCAAGTAATCTCATAAACGGGGAGGATGGATCAGGAACTATCTGGAACATGTACAGCCATGAAAGGTCAATGATTCAGGCCCCAGGAAGCCTGGTTTGGAAAGGTATGGTGTTGGAGTGGGTCTCAGAATTGTCAACCTCTTGGAAACAGAGGGCAGGGGACAGAATTAGTAACACCCTCACGCTGTCAACTTGCAACCAAGGGGTTTGCTCCTGGCTGTGGCATTCTGGCTGTAGTTGGGACATTAGTGCTAGGGCTCACCCTGCAGTGTGTCCATCACCTCAAGGGCTCCATGGGCCACTGATGTGCATAATTTATAGCAGAGAGGTGATACAGCTTTTACTAGGAAGTCCAGATGTTGAACACACATCCAGGAGACCTGCGAGATTCTGAATTATTTGTGACATAAAACTATATCAAACATGTAGTCTGGTTTAGCAATACAGTGTCTGTGTGTGTGTGTGTCCACGCGCACACACTTGTGTGTGTGTGAAAGAGAGAGAATGTCATTAAGTATTTGGAATGATCACATTTCAGGGGCCTCTGACCATGGCTTTGTGTGCAGTCTCCTGGGTGTGAGTAACTCTGTAAGGCTGAATTGAGAGCTAGTGGCTGAAAGGCCGGGGGCTGGGCGAGAGTTCATCTGCAGGTTCCTGGCTGGCCCATTGCTCCAGTTCCACCGGGTGTGTCATCAGAGAAGCAAGCAGCATCCTGCCGCCTCCACAGTGGATGATTTATTCCATAAGAATCAATGCAGTTAAGATCAGAAAATATGCAGGTTTTGGGGGTCTTTCTGCTGCCCCAAGTCGAGAGTTCTCTTGTCAGTCATTGTATCACTATCTGCGTGTGTGTGCATGCATGCTAAGTCGATTCACTCCTATTGGACTCTGTGTGACACTCTGGGCTGTAGTCTGCCAGGCTCCTCTGTCCATAAAATTTTCTAGACAAGAATACTGGAGTGGGATGTCACTTGCTCCTCTAGGGGATCTTCCCTACCCGGGGACTGAACCCACGTCTCTTACGTCTCCTGCATTGGCAGGCAGGTTCTTACCACTAGTATACCTATATATGTTTCTAAATAGTATTTATTTACCCTTTTCTAACTATATAAAATAATATATATTCATAACAGATAACTTAGAAAAAATTTTGAATAATATAATTGTAATCCCTTCACTCAGAGAAAATATACCAGTGCATTTGCATCTAGTTTTTCTCTTTTTTCCAATTTGGCCATGCTGCACAGCTTTATAGGAGTTTAGTTCCCTGACCAGAATTTGAACCTGGGGATACAGCAGTGAAAGCACTGAGTCCTAACCACTGGACCACCAGGAGATTCCCTGCATCTAGTTTTTTATGAATAAATATAGTGTAACAAAACCACAACCTTATTATGTATTCATTTCCATATCTTGCTTAACTATATACATCAAGAATACCTTATTATCATCATTATTACTCTCTGAAAGCGCACTTTTACTTGTTGCATAGTATTCCACTATTTGGATATGCTATTTATTTCTTTTCTTCCAAGCTACTTTGATTTATTTGTAAAATAGTTTTTGTTGGAGTATAGTTGACTTAAACATAGTTGTGTTAATTTCAGCTGTACAGCAAAGTGAATCAATTATATATATATATATATACACACACACACACACACACATATCTCCATTCTTGTTCATATTCTTTCCCCACTTAAGTTCTTATAGAATATTGCATATAATTCCCTGTACTATATAGTAGGTCCAAGCTAGTTATCTATTTTATATATAGTAGTGTGTATATGTTAATCCTAATCTCATAATTTACCACCTCCTCCTACATTTGGTAACAATTAGTTTGATTTCAAGATCTATGAGTCTGTTTGTTTTGCAAAAAAAAGTTAATTTGTATAATTTTAATCATTTTTACTGGTTACATAGTATTCCATGATTTGGATATGCTACTATTTATCTAACCAGTCTTCCATCTCTGGACACTTGAGGTGTTTCACTTATTTTCCAACAAAAGTAGATACAAATGAACACTCTTACATATAGAGTTTTATGAGTATCTCTGAGTATGTTCTTAGGAAAACCTCAAGACTTTCGTGGGATAAAGATTCTTTCTCTTGCTCAGACTGCTTGACTGGTAGAAAGTTAGCCCAGGGGAGCTGGAGACCTCTTGGCTGCTTTCTATGGAATGAAGCCTTAGAAAAGTAGAAAGGAGAAGCTGAGAGACATGGGCGTCCTGAGATGTCATCTAAACACCTGGACCCAGCTGTACCTAGCCTTGCTATCTTTTCATCTACAGTGTATTGCATCTACTTAGATGTGAGCTGATGTCTTTTACCCCCGTCAAACTGAGGGATGAAGTACAGAGTCCCAGGGCTGGAAGTTGTGCTTGAACTTCTACAATAGGAAGTGGCCATCCAGCCTTTGATGAGACTCTTCCTGTGGTGTCTTCAGACTCACTACCTTTGAAACAAACCCATTTCCTTGCTGGAAACTCTGAGGGCTAAAATTTCCCCCTCATAACAGCTAAAATACATTTTCCTTTATTTTTAATTTTCAGATGAAGGTTTGAGAGTGCCAGCATTCTTATTGAGGGCACCAGGGCTAGCACATAATTCCCTCCATACTGCCAATGCTGGGTGAAGTTAACCCAGGTTGCAGAGCTACCACTCAGGCACCACCAGAACGGATGCACAAAGCTGCCTGTTCATGCTCGAAGCAGCATCAGTCCCCCAACCTCTAGCCCTGTTTCCCTTCCTTTCATCTGGGCTGGGAGAGGCGGCTTATTCAGCATGAAGCTGTCTTATCCACAGTTTAGCAAATGTCTGTGGAGTCTTTAAAACAGTTTCTATCATAATAAAAATATTTTAACTTATAACCTCACAAAGAGATAGGCATGGGAGTCTTTATAAAGCACAGAAATCCAGATGAGCATAAATTGAAAGTAATTTGAATCGTAATGAGTATTTTTAATGTAAACAGGCAGGAGGAAAATTTTGCTGGGTTCTGATGTAGTATACACACCCAAATATATGTCTTTCGATGGAAATATGAGTATCAAGGGAATCCAAGATGGTGCAGACGTCACTGGCATAAATGAGAGAGAAAGGATATTTTCTGGGGGTTTCAGCAGGAAAAGAAAGGCAATGATTGTGCTATGCAGCCAATGGTCATTGCAGATCTAGCCTCTGAATGGAAACTGGGGGCAAAATGTAGACAAGCTGAGAACACTGACTAGTTCTTATGAGACAAAAAGAAGGATGTGCTGGAAGGGTTCTTAGAGATAGAGAGGGACAGATATCAGATATCAGATCCGCAGATATCAGGCACTTGATGCCCCCCCCCACACCTAATATTTGCACTTATATTGATATTTAACTAATGCATCTGCCCCACTTGTCCCATTTTTTGTCCTCATACACATTTATTTAAAAGGAACTTCTACACCATTGCAGTAGATGTAAGACCACAATCACTTGTCTTGAATAAAATGAAAACAAGACAGCATCACTAAAAGCTAGCCTGATGCTTCTGCTTGCCCAGAGCTCCGAGCCTCAGGTCCATTCTTTTTAGTTGAAAGCAATGAGTAAAATGTGAGAAAGATGTTTAAGGTGTCCTGACACCAAAATGAGTCTTTGTTGTAATCAGAGTGATTCAAAATAAAAATAAATAAAACATCGGCAGATATCTCATTGTGATGTCTACTGCTATTTCATGAGTTGTCCATATGCCACATTGAAGCTTCTCAACTACTCCTGTGACTAAGTACCCCTATCGATGGAGTCCAGTTGCCTCACTGGACACACAGGATGCTGAGAACTAGCGTAGGGAGGAAGCCTTCCTGTGTCTTCAATAGCCCCCTAGCTCCCAGTTCCAGCTTCCTCCTTGTTTCCTTCACCATCTCTGCCATTCACCACAGCAGCTCTTAAATGAATGTTGGGGCAGTCTGCATGTTGGGGGGAACACAGGCCAGATGTTTAACTCTCCTAGAAGGAGAGGCAATGTGAGGATGGTCCTCTTCATAGAAAATGTGGCCAGAACCCTGCAGTGCCAGGCTGCCAGCGGGGCCCAAGCCTCATCTCAAGAACAAGGACACTCAGCTCAACGGACAATCTTTGTTGGCTCCACGTTTGGCTTCTTCAGTGACAGCTGCTTCTACCAAAGCAAGTGTTGCAAATCCAGAATTTTCAGAAATAATCTCCAATCCTCAAAAAGGACATGTTTACACCAAAACTTCTCTGTGTGTTCACCCTCTGTTCACTCAGAGCCTCCTGCAATTTTCTCTGTGCTGCATTTTCGTGTGATGGCTTTTGCCCTGGAGCATCCGCACACGCAAATAGATCCTGACTGATGTCCAGCCGGGCTCCTCCCCAAATGGAGCCAAATTATTTATTGTTGTTTATTTCTCCTGCATTTAAAAAATCATGCCTATGCTTAAGCAGAGTGCACACTTTCAAGATCAGTTGCAGATCCATGGAAAGCTGAAAAGCTTCATCATTACTTCCTCAGGGGGACTTTGTCAGTGTCTCCCATAGGTGGCCTTGGAACCAGACCCTTTTAGCAGCTTCCTTAGCCTTGTCCAGAGTTACAGAATCTGAAGTTTGAGACCATTGTTATAATCCACATTTTAAAATTGGACTGAGTCTTGTCTACCCTAAGCCAATGAGTAGATGTTCCTTAAGAGGCAAATATTCATCCTCCACCTGGACGTGCTTCAATACATGGCCCACATACCCTTCCACCCCTAGGACTGTGCACTTCATTCTGTAGTTGACATGAGTTTTGCATAAAAGACAGTGGAAACTGGATTAGATGAAATGTAGACAAAGGGACTACAAGTTCAGGTACACTTGGATCCAGGTGTTTGATCCATCACTGGCCAATCAGTCCATGGGTCTTCATTGAGCATCTGTTTGCTAAGCCCTGTGCAAGTTCCTGCTGTGAGGGAGGAGGCCTCTGCCTCCAGGAGCCTTTTGGCTTGTTGGGAAGGCAAGGTATATATTTGAAGAGGAGGCCTATCCAAAGGGAGACAAATAATAATGCAAGATGATGTTCTCAAACACCTGCCATTCTTGGGGCAGACCTTGTCCTGTTCATTTACTAACTCACTTTTCATTACCACCTACTTGTGCTGATAACTCAAAAAAAAAATTCTTTATATTCATTCTTTAGGACCAAGCACTGTGCTGAGTTTGAGGCATGCAAGCATGCATAGCATGTAGCCTTGGCCCCCTAGGAGCACACATTCTACCAGAGAGGGTGACTCTTGGAAGAGATCCAGAGAGCTAGACAGGTCTGACCATGACTGCATAGTGACTCTGGGAACTAGCACTCTAAGCAGCAGTTCTGTTGTAATCTCTTGTGAAATAGGCCTGTCCTATGAAGATCCTCTGGAGAAGGAAATGGCAGCCCGCTCCAGTATTCTTGCCTGGAGAATCCCATGGACAGAGGAGCCTGGCAGGCTATAGTCCATGGGGTCGCAAGAGTCAGATGTGACTTAGTGACTAAACTGCTACTACTATGTGGCCAATCATTTTCCTGTGGCTGCTGTAACAATTTGCCACAAACTTGGTGATTTTAAATAACAGACATTGGGACTTTCTTGGTGGTCCAGTAGCTAAGACTTTGCCTTCAAATGCGGGGGTTGTGGGTTTGATCCCTGGCTGGGGAGTTAAGATCTCACATGACTCAAGGCCAAAAAACCAAAACATAAGACAGAAGCAAGAAAAATTTTAAAAATGGTCCACATATATATATTTTTTAAACAGACATTTATTCTCTCACAGTTCCAGAGGCCAGAGGTCTGAAATGAGCAAGACTGGGCCCAGGTCACCATGGTCTTCTTCCAGCAGGAAGCTCTGGGGGAGAATCCATCCTTACCTTGTCAGCTCCTGGCGTCAGCTGGCAGTCTTTGGCTTGTGGCTGCATCCCCTCCATCTTCAAAGTCAGCATCTTTGAACCTTTGTCTTGTCCATCTTTGCATCACCTTCTCCTCTGTGTGTCACATTTCCCTCTGCCTGCATCTCCTAATGTCCCATGTGATTGCACTTGGGGCCCTCAGATATGCAGATGACACCATCCTTATGGCAGAAAGTGAAGAGGAACTAAAGAGCCTCTTGATGAAAGTGAAAGAGGAGAGCAAAAAAGCTGGCTTAAAACTCAACATTCAAAAAACTAAGATCATGGCATCCAGTCCCATCACTTCATGGCAAATAGATGGGGAAACAATGGAAACAGTGAGAGACTTTATTTTCATGGGCTTCAAAATCACTGCAGATGGTGATTGCAGCCATGAAATTAAAAGACCCTTGTTCCTTGGAGGAAAAGCTATGACCAACCTAGACAGCATATTAAAAAGCAGAGACATTACTGACAAAGGTCTGTCTAGTCAAGGCTATGGTTTTTCCAGTAGTCATGTACGGATGTGAGAGTGGGACCATAAAGAAAGCTGAGCACCAAGGAACTGATGCTTTTGAACTGTGGTGTTGGAGAAGACTCTTCAGAGTCCCTTGGACTGCAAGGAGATCCAACCAGTCAATCCTAAAGGAAATCAGTCGTGAATATTCATTGGAAGGATTGATGCTGAAGCTCTGATACTTTGACCACCTGATGTAAAGAACTGACTCATTTGAAAAGACCCTGATGCTGGGAAAGATTGAGGGCAGGAGGAGAAGGGGACGACAGAGGATGAGATGGTTGGATGGCATCACTGACTCTATGGACATGAATTTGAGCAAGCTCCAGGAGTTGGTGATGGACAGGAAAGCCTGGCGTGCTGCAGTCCATGGAGTCAGAAAGAGTGGGACATGACTGAATGACTGAACTGAACTGCCTCTCCTAATGTCCTATGTGGTTACACTTGGGGCCACCAAGATTATCACACCATCTCAAGATCCTTCACTTAATCACATTTGCAAATCACACCCTTACGGGGTGACATTCACAGTTCCAGTGATTATGACCTGCTAGGCTGCAAATGTGTCCCCCGCCCACCTCCACCCCCCAAATCTATACATTGCATCTTAACCCTCAAGGGTGAAGGGATTAGGAGGAGGGGCCTTTGGGAGGAACTTAAGTCATGAGAATTCCATCCTTAAGGGTGGGGTTAGTACCTCATAAAACAGGCTCTGGAGAGGTGTTCTCACCCCTTCCGTCAGTGTGGACACAGCAAGGTGATGGCTGTGAACCAGGAGGAAGGCCTTCACCAGAACCTCACCCTGCAGGCATCTTGATCTTGGACTCCCAGCTTCCAGAACCATGAGAAACAAATGTCTGTTTCTATAAATTACCCACTATGTGATAGTTTGTTATATCAGCCCAAATGGCTGGAGACAAGACCAAATGTTTTTGGGGATCATCATTCTGCCTGCCATATGTGGCTGTCCTGCCTTTTACATGCAGGCTGAGCCTTTAGATGTTGCTGTAAGTATTCACTCCCCAAACATGCAGTCCTCTCTGCTCTCTACCACCTTCTGGCCAATTTCCCTAGGACACGTGTCATCCTTGCTAAGGAAGAGCTCAGAGTCACAGGTCAGGCTGCAGCTCTGTGGCCTCCCCGAGAGAGGGCCGGCCCTCCCCATCCTGCTGACCGGAGGATTCCAAGAGCCCATCACTGCCTTGTCTCTCTCCGTGTGAATGCCCGCATTCTGTGAGCAGCAAGAGGGTCACAAGTCAGTGCATGCTCGGGGTCAGTGAGGAAACACAGAGAGATTAAGGGGACAAAGAGAGGGCAGGGCAGGGCGTGCTCCCGCTGGGAGTTAACCTAGCAGAACCGCAGCAGGACAGGCAGACAGCCCTGCCCTGCCCCAGGTCCTGGCCCTTCTCTGTCTGAGAAGGGATACCAGGCCACTCACAGCATCTCCTCCATTCTGCATCCCAAGCGCCTGACTCCACACCTACCAATGGAAACCCTGCTTTCCTAACACATAAGCCAAAGGGCCCTGTATCGTCCTGAGTCTCCCAGAAGTGTTGCATTCATATCATGATTTCTCTTCTGGAAGCATCTTACAGGATGCTCATGACCACCAGGGCCCAATCTTACCATGTTCATTTTCCAGATGAAGAATCTGAGGCCCAGGGAGGCCAACTGAGGATGCAGGAAGGGAAAAGGATGGATAAAAACCTCAGAACAAGAACACCCTGCTTGGAGATTGTCTGCTAGATAGGAGTGCCTTTCACGGCTAACCTAGCCTAGGACAAGATCGTGTGTAGAAGGGAGAAGAAAAGGTCAGTCCTCAGGTCTTTCTGGGCACACCCAGCCTTGGCCTCTGCCCTCACCTCTTCCAAAGCCCTGGAGAGCTGGAGGAGCCAAGCATCTAGATGGATGGCTGACACTCTCCAGAAGTCTCAGGATACACACAACCTGACGAGCATCTCCAGGACAGGCCTGCTGCGGATATGGGTCCTTGGGGGAGGGTTTCTACAGACACCTAGGCTGAAGTTTTAATCCAGTCCCCTTCTCTTCATTCCCAATTACATAGCCTTCCTCATCACTTACAAAACCATCAAGTAGCTGCAGAGAATCATGGTACTGGGGCCAGCATGGGTAGAGGCCTGGACAGGCTCGATCCCCTTGGAGAAAAGTCATCTGAGTGTACAGCCTAGGGTCTGATGGGATGATGGGTGATGGTTGAAGATTTTTTGGGGGGAAAAAGGGAGTCTGGTCTCCCAGCTCTCCGCCCCCGCCCCCCGCCCCCGCCATGTCTGAGAACTGACCACAGTTGCCAAGACTGATTCTCAGGGCCATGTAAGCTTTTCTGCCATCTTGTGGAGTGGAGCCAGAGTGGACATCTGCCCCTGGCTGTGTGGTCACCTTTTCCTTGAAAGGAGTGAGGGTGGGGCAGCTCTCCGAGCCAGCCTCCTCCCATCAATGTGCTGGGAACAGTGACATGGAACTCATGGGTTTCTAGCTTCTGTCCTGAAGAAGCAGCAAGATCTGGTCTGCAGAGGGAGAGAGAGGGAAGCAGAGGGGGAGGAGATGCCAGCTTGGGGCCTGGCAGTGTTCCCAGGTTCTGGGACACATCCTTCCTGCCCTGGGTGCCTCCACTGGTCTCTGCCTCCTAATGACAGAGTTCACTTGATTTCTTGAGCCCAAATGAGTGACCCCTGTTACTTGCAGCCACAGGGGCGCTGACCACAGGCTGCAGCTGTGTAGGCCTTTGTGAGCAGCACAGCCCTGGGCTGGGTGGAGGCCTCAGGACCCTAGGTGGAGGGACAGCTGCTCTTCTGACTGCCTGAGGTCCAATAGAGGCTGGGATTGGATCCTGATGACCCTGAAGTCAAGCCCCTCCCACCCCCTAGTAATCAAGAGAGAACAGTCTCTGAGGATTTCCTGAATGGCCTGGTAGGACACACCATTTGAAGGTGGGACAGGGCTCCTGCAGGTAGAGGGAAGGAACAAGGCCAGGAGAGTCATCCCAGAATATGAGGATACTAAAGAGAGAATGTCTGAGGCCAGGGCAGGAAGGGACATCACCAGGGTCAGCGGTGACAGCTCTTGGCTAGCTGTCCCTGACCTTGACACATCCATGCCCTCAAAGTTCCCTTATACACAACTTTACCATTTAGACAAGGAAACTGAGGATCAGAAAGTGTGTTGGCTTCCTAGGGCTTCCTGTGGTCATAACAATGACTACAAACTGACCAATTTAAAACCACAGAAATTTATTCTCCCAAAATTCTGGAGGTCCCAACTTAGGGCCCATCCAGGCAATCCACAGTGACCTCATCTTGAGATTCTTAATTACATCTGCAAAGACCTGTTTTCCAGACAAGGACTCACTCACAGATTCTGAGGGTTAGGACGTGGACACATCATGTTGAGGACCACCATTTGACTCCTGAAAGCAAGGCTGGCTGATTCCTCAGTGTTACACACCTGTGAGAACCCAAGTGCGGGTTGGAGCAGGTCAGCCTGAGAGCTGTGGTGTTTGCTGGATCCTGCATGGACTTAGGAACACACGGGAGGAGTGTAAGGTGGGGACAAGGAAGGGGGCAGCAAGGGAAAAATGAGCTGCCCAGCACTGGCTATTCCCTGCATGTGCTGAGAAAAAACAGATATGACTGTATTTATCCCAGATCAATGGACATGAGTTTGAGTAAGCTCCGAGAGTTGGTGATGGACAGGGAAGCCTGGCGTGCTGCAGGCAGTCCATGGGGTCGGGAAGAGTCGGACACGACTGAGCGACTGAACTGAGCTGATCCCAGATCTATGGCTTTTAGAGAAAAGCCAGTGCAGGGGGCCTGGGGTGCATCCACATCCTTGTAACTGTGTCCCCACAAATGTTTTTACATGAACCATGAAGAAACTATCATTTACCCTCCTAGGAGACACTCTGCAGATCCCAGGAGCCATGTTGCCAGCAACACTGGCAGGTGTCAGAGCACTGGAGGCAGACCTTTTGAAAGTGAAAGTGTTGGTGGGTTGGTCCAGGGATGTGCCAGGGGAAGGGTGAAGGTCAGGAGAGGGATGGAACAGCAAGGCTTCTACTGGAAGAGATGAAGCTGTCTGTCCTACACCAGGCTGCCAGGCGGGGCACTTCCCCAGGGGGTGACGGCTGAGTCCAGGTGGTGTGTGACCAGCAGCTGGGGAAGGAAAACAGGGTGTGCGGGGCCCCATCCTTCCCGCATCTCCCTCTCACCACTCTGGACAGCTCATCAGACTGTGTATGTGGTGATATGCCAGACACCCCAGCCCCTCTGCAGAACCAAACGGGGAACTTCCTCAGGGACGTGTCCACATCCCCACCACACACACACACACACAAGCAGTCTTTTGTGCAATGAGTCCAAGAGCTCCTTCTTCCAAAGGTCTCCCCACTCCCTGCCCTGCGTTCTTCCCTTTACTTTCTCCCCAGCCTCACTGTGTATGCTCAGTCCTCCTCCTCAGCCTTTGTTCGGACCAGGAAAAAGCACTCTTTCACCTAAACTCAAGTAAATCATCAAGTGCCATAGAAAGTTACGTTCAACACTAGGGAAAATTGAATTTATCTTGGGGATGTTTTATTCTTCTGAAAGTCCACTTCGGCAAAGTCTAATGTGTAGAAAAGCATGAAATACTACGGCTCCGGATGGAGCCCGTTCTCTGCCGAGCATTAAGCCGCGGGGTCCGAAACCCGCCTCACTCCCGTCAACCACTCTCTTTAACTCAAACGCCCATCAATGTCCCTGCTAAATGGGAGTCTTAGGCACATCTCATCTTATCATAATGTCACGAAACCCATAGAATTACAAATCAGGTTTAAGGCAGAAACTGTCACAGCCAAATCTAAGTACACCAAAAGTACATTAAGCATCCGTCTTAATTTAGCATCCCCATTCCGGCCCACCTCTCAGCTCAGACCCACTCCGTGCAGAGCTCAGCTTGACACAGTCTTAAGATCCATTTTCGAGTGGACTGAAATATAAATGACAGTTCACCCTGCACATGAACATAGACAACTGTATAAAATATTTAAATAAAGACAGCAAAGAACAGAGGATTGCTGCAAAGCCTTTGGCAGACCCAGCCTTGGGGAATTTAGCAGCTTGAGATTCATTACAAATTTCATCTTTAATGTTATTTTTAGTTCAATATTTTGTAGCACTCAGAAGTAAATCTTGGTACACTGTCTCCTCTCCCCTGGCTTCGTCTCTTCTGTTGTCTGATCCTTCAGTTTTACTTAAACCTAATAGGTTTTCAATAAAATTGATTTGTGATGTCGTAATGCTGTGTGTTGCCATCTCCCGTTCCTTGACGTAATGGGGAGAGGATGATTGCATGATTTGGCAAAGTGAGGCAGATTGCTCTTGATTGTGGAATAAATTGGAGTGAACTTGGGAACCACCCTGCAGCAACACGGAAACTCTTCGTGTAGTCTTGCCTCTCCTGCTCTGCCGTCTTGAAGGCCTAGCCTCCAATGCCACTCCTGAGTGCAAAGTAACCTGTCCTCTCTTGAGAGTCACTACCCCAAACACAGATGTGGAGGAGAGGAGGAAACCTCGGGTTTCAACACTTACTGCTCAACTGACCTCTTGGTATGAGTTTCCACGTGGAAACCTAGGGCCAGTTTGGCAGCTCCAAATGAATTTCTAAAAAGGCACCTGTTCCCGCCTGGGAGCAGAAGAGGATTAGTTGATTGGAGCCCTGTCCTAAGGTAATTCTTCGGGTTCTTCAGTCTTCCAGGGAGACAGCAGGGAGATTTAAATTCAGCCTTGCCCACAAGGCAGCCGGCAAGGTGAGAGGGAAGTCAGAAAATGCTGACCTGCTGCTCAGCCAGCCCCCTGGATATACGAAATTGAAGCCCCTGGAAAAGGAACAGAACCCAGAAAATTCTTGTGATTTTGACTGAACCAAGATGGGTGGTTCTCACTTGTCTTATCAGGACAGATCCTGACTTCTGACGCGGGGAGATGAGGAGCTGGTGAGGAAGGTTCAGACTGAAGCTCAGAGCAGCTCAAGAGAAACAATATTCGATTCAAAAATCAAGTGATCCGTGATATTTGCTGGATAGAGCTCTGTGACTTGGTTTTTCCATGTCAACAATGGGTCTGATGCCCTTGGCCTCCTCATTTAATAGGACAGCTGAGGTTGAAGGAATACTAGAACTCTGCTAGCTTGAAGGGTTATCTTTGCTTTGGCAAAAAGAAAGGGAGAGAACTGGGGTGGTTATCTGGGTAATTTACACTTAAATAAAGCTGAAACAAGAAGAGAAAACGGAGAGAAGGGTGGTAGAGAATGAGATGGTTAGATAGCATCACTGACTCCATGGACATGAATTTGAGCACACTCTGGGAGGTAGTGAAGGACAGGCAAGCTTGGGGTGCGGCAGTCCATGGGGTCACAAAGAGTCAGACATGACTTAGCGACCGAACAACAACAGCAAAAACTGAGTAGTTTTTAAAGCAAAGAAGCTCAGAAATTTCAACTTTGGAACCAAGCGCACATAGATCATTCAGGCAAGGGATTCAGGAAGGGAGTGCTGTCCTAACTGACGTGGTGGGGGATAAGAAACCGTGGGAGGACAAGGGAAGACACCAGGCAAAAATACCAGTTCAGCTGGACTCTCACTTCAGATCCATGGGGAGCTCTGGAGTGTTAATGGCCCCAAGAGCCCTTGAGCAAAGGAGTCTGGACGTTTGGCTTCCCACTTTAGTCTGCCGTTGGTTGGGCCACCTCCGGGCTGTCTCCAGGTGAGGTGACTCCCCAGGGCTGAGGATGGGTCTCAGGACTTGCATGTACTTGTTATCACTGGTACCCACAGTGGCCTGAGATGGGAGCCACAGCCCGTTACAGGCAGGTCTGCCGGGGCCCCACGATCCAGTGAAATCTCCTTCTAACATCTCCCCACTGAACTGAGAGCTACAGCCCAGATCCATGAAGGCAAGAAACCTCACTGTACTCCAGGAAGTTTTCGAACATCTCAGAAGAAAGCCATGCCAAATAATACTGGTTCCGGTGGAAAGGGAAAGCTGATGACTTATAGCCTGCATCTAAGGAAAGGAAAGGGTCAACTTGAGAGCAAAAGAGGGACCGTGTTTGTTTTGTTTTTTTGCCTCTACCCTGTGACATGACACTCTTTCCCTTAAGTAGTTGCTGTCAGAGTCAATGAGAAAATACATGGAAAGCATTTTACACCGTGTCTGGCAGGCACATAGTAACCACTCAATAAATGTTAGCTTGTTATTATTATCATTTTCCTAAATGGCGAGGTCAAACAAATTAGCTGGGTTTTTCTTTTTAATGAAAACTCTGATAAGATAATCATTGTGAAGTACAGAGGCTTTGAATCCCCTGTTAACGGGGATGATTAAAATGCACTTGATTATGCTGGGGCAGTGACAGCATATAGATTTTCTTACGTGCCCACTCCAACTGAGCCCGGTGGCAGCTATTGTTAGGAAGGATTCTGAGGTGGTATCTAGGTCCAGGGAGAAGGGTTTCGCTGATTAATTAGTCATGCCTCCCACCCACACCAGAGGAGACACATGGGTAATCTGTGGCATCTTGGCCCTTTGGGGTCATCACAATTCATGGCTTTTATTAAGCACAAAGCTCCAAGGAAGCAGATGATAAGTTATTTCTCTTCTTAAGCAGCAGTTCCAAGCTTGGGGCTTTTCACTTTGCGAAGGTGAGGTAGGAAGAAGTCCCCAGAATGTGCCACAGGTAAAGATATTTTCTCAGCAGTACCTGGATTTTCCCAAAAAAAGGAGGAGAAAGAAAGAGAAGTTGGTAGAGGGGGAAAAGATCTCCGTAACTTGTAGTATCTAACACAACTAAAAGCATTCAAATTGAGAGTATGTGTGCATCCAAACACATGAATAACTACAAATAAATAGTAAAGACACAAACATCTCAATAGAAAAATGGGCAAAGTTAAGACTTCTTAGATGAAATCCGGTGGTCAAAACCAAGAGCTGCTCAATTTCACCAGTTGTTCATGATATGCAAAATAAAACAGCATCCTCTGCTCTAAATTGGCCAAACTTTTCAATCTGACAACATGAAAGGCTGGGAGGATGTGGGAACTGAGTGGGAATACGCATTGTACAAACTCTTAGAGCAAACTGGCCACCTCTGCTGCTGCTGCTGCTGCTGCTAAGTCACTTCAGTCGTGTCCGACTCTGTGCGACCCCATAGACGGCAGCCCACCAGGCTCCCTCGTCCCTGGGATTCTCCAGGCAAGAATACTGGAGTGGGTTGCCATTTCCTTCTCCAGTGCATGAAAGGGAAAAGTGAAAGTGAAGTTGCAACCCCATGGACTGTAGCCTACCAGGCTCTTCCATCCATGGGATTTTCCAGGCAAGAGTACTGGAGTGGGGTGCCATTGCCTTCTCCCTGGCCACCTCTAGGATGACTAATAAGCTGTGCAGACCCTCTGCCCTTCCAGCCTCTTTACCTCCAGGTGTACACTTGAGTGAAACTTTGCCTGAAGAGTCACATGGAAGGACGCTTACAGTAGCTTGGTGCAGCAATAACAAAGGCTGAAATTAACCAGATCGCTCATCACCAGGGAAATGGGTAAGTATGGAGGAAACAGACATAAGATGTATCATTCACCTCTAAGTAACAGGGAAGCATCCAATCATATTTATGGAGAGAATAAGGACAGTAAGAACAACAACTTCCCACCCACAAGCACCATACATGTCCTCTGAATGCAAGGGAAGTGTCTGGAAGCTACATGTGTGTGTCCGTGCTAAGTCGCTTCAGTCATGTCATGTCTGACTCTTTGTGATCCTGTGGGCTGTAGCTCACCAGTCTCCTCTGTCCCAAGGGATTCTCTGGAGTGGGTTGCCATATCCTGCTTCAGGGGATTTTCCCAACCCAGGGATCGAACCTGGGTCTCCTGAACTCCTGCACTGTAGGTGGATTCTTTACCACTGAGCCACCACGGAAGCCTCTGGAAGCTGCATGAAAGTGAAAGTGAAAGTCTCACTGTCGTGTCGAACTCTTTGCGACCCCATGGACTATACAGTCCATGGAATTCTCCAGGCCAGAACACTGGAGTGGGCAGCCTTTCCCTTCTCCAGGGGATCTTCCCAACCCAGGGATTCAACTCAGGTCTCCTGTACTATAGGCAGATTCTTTACCACTGAGTCACCAGGGCAGCCCTTGGGTCTACTACCTGCATCGTTATGAGCTCCATCAGAAACTGATGGCTCAGAGGGCAGTCTGCAGCATCCCTAGTGGATACTGGTTGAATTCATGTTTGTGCAACAGAATACCTGTGTAGAACTCACATCACCTAGGCTTTGGGAGGCTCCTGGGAAGGCTCCTGCCATCTCTGGCACTTGGAGCAGACTGTCAGCAGCAGATGGAATTTTTTTCTGGACCCCCCCTGCCCTCCACTGGATGGTGAGTCTCTCCTTATCCACATCTCCATGGCATCTCGAGTGCGTGGCCCAAACCGCTCAGAGGAGTTTCTTCCCTGACTTCTGGGTCTTGCCAGACTCTAAAGATACTCTAGGCAGAGAGGATTCCCCCAAATTCCTCAGATGGAACTTCTGTTTTAAGGGCTTCATTGGACTTTTCTAGTCTTAGCCACATTTACTACATTCAAGACAGCAGCCCATCACCTCTGGTTGTCACAGGCTCACTGCCCAGGCCTCTCCTCTAATGGTCAGTTCTCTCTCCAGTCTCTCCTCCAGGGCCAGCTCCTCGAGGAGGCTCCACTTTATGACTCTCACGCACGGTTTCTTTTAGTATCTCTGGTGGAAAACCTTCTTCATCTCCTTCCTCAAGGCTAAGACGAGAGGACTTGGGGCAGCCTGAGCCTCCTTGAGGCAGGCCTGGGAGAGCACAGGCTGGGGGTGGGGATGCATGGAGACAGTTTCCCTGTTCTCTGTGTTCTTCCATGCCCGTGCTTATGCTCACCGCCTCTTCACTTCATTTACCCTGCCATTATTTTGCCGGGCCCCTGGATAGACTTTCTTGCCACCAGTGTTGCCCCACCTTCAGCCTGTTTCCTGCACAGCAACCCAGAAAACTGCTTTCAGGGAGAGGTGCTAAATACAAGTGTCCTTGATTGCCACTGTTAATTATTAAATACTTATTGAGAACCTAGGATACAGAGCAGGACATGATGAACTCTGGTGTGCATACCCTCACCTGCCATGCTGTTCACCAAGTTGGCATTAGGAAGAGAGATGGATATGGTCCCCAGAGCCAGGAATCCCAGGCTGGAGTCACAGTCACACAGTCTGTGGTTTCAGGCAGCGTCTGTGGCTCCAAGTCAGAATGCCTCCCTCCAGTTCTCAGCTCATCTTCCTAGGATTTTAAGGCCATTGACTGGATGTCCCAAGTAGCTGAGCCTAGACTGAATTCAGGTTTTCTGTTTCCTCCTGTGTGTGATGTGCATTATAATCCTGCCCGTCTTTCCTGTCTGGTGGGCTGTCTGAGAGTGGAGTAGATCACTCAAGATAAAGGGCTTCTACAACCATAGAGGTTGCCCCTATAGTTTCTTAACCAGGCTCATTTCTCAAATCTGATCAGCAAGAATTTACTCAGAACCCACCATGTGCCAGGGGTTCTTCTAGACTTGCAGAATGCAGAGAAGGATCCAATCCAGCCTTCCATCTAGCAGGAAAGGATAGAAATAGAAATTGAAGAGCAGAGCATGGCAGGTGCTCCTGGGGCAGAAAGGAAAGGTGCCCTGGGCACACACACATCCCTGGGCTCAGGGGAGGCTCCTTAGCCGACCCTGTCCCCACATCCCCAGCAGAGTGAGCACGCTACACGAGCAGAGACATGTGAGGGAGCTTGGTGCTTTCTTCCCAAAAGGTGCATCTCAGAGAGGCTAAGGTCCCTTATGGGGGTGAAAGTCAAGGAAGAGCTGCGTGGTGTAGCAAACATTGGCAGGAGCCCCACCCACATCAGTTCTGCATCCTCAAAGATGTTCTCAAGCAATGTTCTTATTGCAAGCCCTGCCCTCCACAGGACCCTACCTGTATCTGCAGGTGAGGCATCCTGGAATTTCAGGGAGCTTACACTCCCAGAAACAGCCCTCACCTGTTGGGTGCAACCAACTTGTGTCTCATCTACACAGGGTCCCTGTCCATTTCATCTGGCCTGAGTCCCATTGCCGCAGCAGCAACTTGGCCTCAGATCCTCCTGCTTGACATGACTCCCTTCCCTGCTTCCCCACTTGTGTTTTCTGGGATGACCTCCTACATCAGTATCCACACTAGTGTCATCATCTAAGGACTGGCTTCTAGAACCCACCACACAACCCGAGACAAGATGCATGTGAAGAATCTGGTTTTGCCCCCACTTCACCCCTTGTGTGTGTTTCCATGGGCTGTCGTGTCCCATTCAGGAGCAGTTTTGGCATTTTCACCCGTCTGTTCCTGCCACACCTGCCGACAGGTCAGCGGAGTGAAGGTCGACCTCTTTACAGCCCGGCAGACCCTGGCCCTGCCTCGCCTTCTTGCAGTCTCCCCACCACAGCCACACCCCTTGTTTACCAAATGCTCAATTTTGGTTATGTTACTATAAAAATCAAGCAGCTGGCAATTCCAGCTTGATTAGCAGGTCTCCAGTTTTGATTAGGAAATTACTGCGGTAATCAAGGTTAATTCTTGTTGCAGTGCTCAGCAATAGATTTTATATTTTGCAGGGAAATGGTTTTCCTACCTGGGATGGAGAACATTTCATGCAAGAAACCCAAAGAGAGGAAAGGAGGGCAGTGCATCTGAGCGGCATTGAGATCAGATGCCTGTGAGACTTCGCCATCTATTCTCCCTTCAGATAGACATTCTTGGGGCAAAGGAGGCTGGACAAGTCATCCTGAGAAATACCAGGTCACCCTACCCTCGGGGCTTTCTGAGTGTCTTTGAGAAACTAGGGAGATACTTTTTGCTGGAACTGAAACCTCCCACCTCCTGGGGCCAAGGAGTCGAGTACTGGAGGTCAGGGGTGCCTTGGACTGATGGGTGTGTTTAAATGCCTCCACGTGGTGCAAAGGAAGACAGTTTCTGTGTGAGCTGGTTGGGAGCAGTCTTTCCGCTCCCCACTCTCTCCAGGAAATGAGTGTCATCCATGAACGGAGTCATGAGTCCCATAGATGCTCAGGCTTAGGAGAAAGCTCTTGGGACGGTGGAGCCCTGCAGCTGAATTTCATTTCTGACTTTGCCCTGGCTCCAGCGTTTGAACTGTGAACGCTAGACCAGCTGAGATGAAGGTTTCCTGCCCCACAGGTAGAGACATCAGACCAGAGAGAGGAGGTGCCCCCTCCCCACCCCGGCTCTCTCTGTCAGCCCATTCCTCCCCCTGCAACTCCCTGTGCTGTAATCACTAAATGTCAGCAACAGAGGCTTTGCCTCCAGTAGGTGACATTTGATTCAGTATCTCTATGGGGATGGATACTGTCAGTCTGTAGAGTACTGGTAGAACTTTGTTGGCAGGAAAGTGGTAAAGGAGTTAAGATCATGTTGGAGGGTAGGGCAGGTCACCAGCTGTTCTGCCTTCCACCCCAGCCTTCAGCCAGCCCCTCTGCCACGTGTCCATGATTGCCACCCCCACCCCCCACCCCAGCTGCTCTTAGCTCCACCCCAATATAAGGTGAAGCAAGTCACACTGCAGCCCTGCCCCTCATTTTCTCCTCCAAACAACAGGAGGTGCCATGGGCCCTGTTGTAAATCTTGTGCCAGGAGATCTTTCTCCAGGACCACTGGGTAGGGACAGTAGCAGACGAAAAGCAGACCTTGCCCTTGACTTGGCCACCCCGTGTTCTCGAGGTCCTGGGGATGGTCTTCTTTCTTGGTGTCTCCCCATCCCATATCGTCCTTTCTGATTTCTGGAGTGCCTAAAGCTCATGAGCAGCTTTGCAAAGTGGGAGGGAGGTGAAGAGAGGCTTTGTACCAGAAGGAGCTAGAGGGAACACCCATGTCTAGGATGTGATGATGCGTCTGAATCCTTAGCATCCCTGTGGGACCACAGTCCGGGAGCAGCTATCTGCTCTGGGGAAAGGAAGGCCAAGAGGTGCCCAGCTTTCACTTCAGTATGTTCTATTAGGCAGAAGTGAAAATCTTTTTTACCCCCAACTGCAAAATCTTGGGTGTCCCAGGACATCTCAGAACTCTCAGGCCAGAGCTCTCAAATCTTCATCGCTGTGTCTTTAGCAGCCATGTATGTCTACCCATCCTTAAAGCTTCCTTTTGTTGCCAATGTTCTGATGTGGTCTTTTGGAGCACTATGAATAAGGCCCCATGGAAACAGAGAGCCTTGGGGAAAGGACCAGAGTCCAGAAATAGTGAAACACTCCCAGGTTTCCTGGCTTAAGAGCAATTAAGTTTTCACACTTGTTTGGGTGGCGTGGGCAGGAGAGTTGCCAGGGAAAGTGCAGTAAGGATGGTGATTCACAGTTCACTCCTTGCTCTGAATCAGGCAATTCCCCGGACTCAGACCCCATCCAGCCTTGCCTGCATCTGGTTCAGCACTCATCCGTTATATGATGCTGAGCAAGTCACTTCTTTGTACCTTTGTACCTCAGTTTTCTCACCTACAAAATGGGCATTGTAACATTAATAATTCAGAGGGCTATGTAAGGATAAATAACACATGTCAAATGTTTTAACCTTTCAAAAACAGTTGTGCTTAGATATTATCCATTATTATTGTTTCATAAGCAGCAGTGGTCCAACAGGGCAGCCCTAATGTGCAGTCTTGTGTTTGATTCATGTTTGCTGATGAGCTGTTAGCCAAAGCAAGTGACGTGGCCAAGCCCAGAGTCAATGTGGGAGGGCCTGGAACTGGGAGGTCTGACTCATCGGGGCCACTAATGGAATCGTTAACCACAAATGTCTTTATTATTCTAGTCCTAATTTTGATGGTGATTATTGGCTTAGCGGAGAAATTCCTTATCCTGGTTAAGTGAGCATGTTCTTGTTTCACTTAGGAATGGAAATATGTTCCCAGGTTACCATTTTGCCCACAATTCAGTTAAAACACTTTGTCCCACTGAAGTATCTAAGTGACGTTTAACCCAGACGTGCTTATGAATTCTCTTTGTCCAAACTGTCAGCAGTTATTACAAAGTCTGAGTCTCCCTACGTTCTTGTTTACTTGTCCCTCACCTCCTATGTTCATTGGATCTCCCCTTTTGTCCTTCCCAAACCCTTTGTTTTGGCCTAAAGCACCAGTGGGATGGGAAAGACAGGGGAAAGAGAACTGCCTTGAGGAAGAAGATCTTTCAGGGAGAACCTCAGAGAATCCAAGTACCACACCCTTCTCTATGGGATGTTAGATACTAGGAAAAAGCAGTTATCCTTCGGTGTGCTTCCCAGACTAAATTCTGCAGATTGCTTAGTCCTATGCAGATTTTCCGCTGTACATTAGTCAGCAGAGAAATCATCAGGCAGGTGCCTTGTTGAAGTTGTCGCCATATTGTCCTGCAGTCAGGCTGTTGAATCGGAGTCCAGAAACAATGGCTTTTGGCATTGTCTTTCTGTTAGTGATTGCCGTTGATGTCATCTTGCCAAACAAAATTATAAGCAAAATGGATGTTTTAGGTCAGAGTGCCGCAAGGAATACATAGCTGCATTTCCTTCAATAAATCTGCCCTCTTCTGCCTGGACAAAGACATACAACCTGTGGTGATTGACGTTTTCACCACTAAATTATGCTATGTCTATTTCTCGAAGAAATGTCTCCATTCCAAAATTAGCTAACCATCAACGTAACATAAAATAACTTGGACATGGTGTCATTTCACAAAGATATTGATTCATGCAGACTTACTGGATTAATAACTGGTTTCCCATAAAAGGAGTAGTCACTATGTCTTTTGGAGACAGAAAAAATATACACTTTAGAACAATATATATTGGTACATTTAAGCCTGATTGCTGAGCTCAAATAAACAGTACAGTTTTCAGAGGCAACATTGCCAATGAAGAGAGAGGTGACACAATGCAACTTACAAATGGATCCAGGGGTGATGGAAAGCTAATAAAAAAAGACAACTATTTATTTATTTGGGGCATTTGATTTTACTCTATTGGATTACACAAAGCTCTAATTTTTCACTGCAGTCAATCTGTATAAAAGTTCAACTGATTGAAGCATATATTTAATTCCCAAATGCCTTTTCTTTCAACCCCTACTTCTTCGGATTTGGACAACCTTCGGTGTCCCGAGTAGCAAAGAGGTTTGGCTTACGTTGGAGCAAACAGACCAGAGGAGACACTCGCAGGCAGTTGGTGATTTACTCAGCTCCCTGTGACAGCCAATCCACTCTCGCCTCCTTGAGGACTGGGTTTGCCAATAGGTGGAGAAAATATGTTTCTTTGCATTTTTAAAGTGTGCTTTCTTCCATGGAGTTTCGTGGTAATGAAGTAATTGAAATGAGTCTTCCTAGTCACTCATTTAACAAAGTATCCCATGGCATTTGGAATGAAATTCCAATGCCTCTCCACAGGTTCTGCAGGATTTGGCTCACTTTGCTTTTCTAGACGCTCCTCTCTCTGCCCTTCTCCCTGCCACGTCCAGGTTCGGACTGCTTGTCCTTGAATGTGTCATACTCACATCCACTCTGGCCCTTCTATCTGGATTCTTTCTCAACTCTTCCCATTGCCACATCCATTTCTTTCCCCATGGAATCTCTGTTTCTCAGAGATGATGTCTCTGACCTTGCCATTTTCTAGAAAAATATTTGCCTCTCCATCATCCAGTTTCATTTCATTATGGCATTTTATTATAGTTATCTCCTCCCCTTAGAATGCAAACTTCTTGGGGACAGATTGGGGCTTTTTCGGTCTTGCACATGGCTCTGTTTCTGTGGCCCTGGGACACAGAAAGTGTTCAAAGACTGTCTGGATATGTTTCTGGAAGAAAGATGCAGAAATGGAAAGTTTCCATCTTGACTCGGTTTCAAATTCTTGTCACATTATTGTAGGATAATTTATTGTTAGATAGGATAACATATTGTTGTCTTTAAACTTCAGGTTCTTTTCCTTTGAATAAGGAGAGTGATATTTATTTGCTGCCCAGAAATGGTGCACTGATGAACAATCGTAAAACAAAACAATAAAATTATTTATATATTTACTTTAAGGCACTTTCCTGGATTATTCATAGCAGGATCAGAAGACAGGAGTTTGTTAATCTAGAAAACCAACTGACCTTGGCTGCGAGGCCATGTGATATCTGGAGATGGAAGTCTCTCTGGCTGGTGAGGCATCCTTCTGGAGATGGCTGTGGGAGCTTCCACAACTTCAACAACCCATTTTTTTTCAATTTATTTATTTTCAGGCGCTGAAACAGATCTCTGCCTCTGACTACTAGATTAAGCAGTTATATTAAAAATGAGGGTTTTAAAGCATGAGAAACATATGCCATGAGATGGCCAACTAAGGAGAGACATGTGTGAAGAATACCCAGAAGGGCCTGAACATTCAGAGTCCCATTTCATGCTCATTTCTGGGCAGAGCTGATTGAGGGAGCTGGCAGGTAGAGTGGGTTGCTGCTTCACTTGTGGCTTTTCTCTCTTTGGCCCCCATACTGCCCAAGTGGATGAGCGTTGGCACCAAAAGTGCTAACTCCCTTGTAACTTTGGGCTTCTTTTGATGACTGAGACCTTGATTTCTCTCCTCTGGAGGGTGGTGTAGACGTCCGGTGGACTCCCACATCCTGGGAGGACTTGCTAAGTGCCATCCCAACTGAGAAGTAAAGTTGCTGAGTCATGTGCAACTCTTTGTGATCCCATGGACTGTAGCCTACCAGGCTCCTCCATCCATGGAATTTTCCAGGCAAGAGTACTGGAGTGGCTTGCCATTTCCTTCTCCAGGGGATCTTCCTGACATGGGGATTGAACCTAGTTCTCCGGCATTGCAGGCAGACGCTTTACCCTCTGAGCCACCAGAGAAACCCATCCCAACTGAGCTTCATCAAATTGGAATCAAGATTGCTGGGAGGAATATTGATAACCTCAGATATGCAGATACCACCACCCTAATGGCCGAAAGCAAAGAGAAACTAAAAAGCCTCTTAATGAAGGTGAGAGTGAAAAGGCTGGCTTAAAACTTAACATCAAAATAACTAAGGTCATGGCAGCTGGTCTTATCACTTCATGGCAAATAGATGGGGAAAAATGAAAACAGTGACAGACTTTATTTTCTTGGGCTCCAAAATCACTGTGGACCGTGACTGCAGTCATGAAATTAAAAGGCGCTTGCTCCTTGGAAGAAAAGCTATGACAAATTTAGACAGCTTATTAAAAAGCAGAGACATCACTTTGCCAACAAAGGTCCATCTAGTCAAAGCTATGGTTTTTCCAGTAGTCATGTACAGATGTGAGAGTTGGACCATAAAAAAGCTGAGCGCTAAAGAATTGGTGCTTTTGAAATGTGGTGCTGGAGAAAACTCTTATGAGTGCCTTGGACAGCAAGGAGATTAAGCCAGTCAATCCTAAAGGAAATCAACTCTGAATACTCATTGGAAGGACTGATGTTGGAGCTGAAACTCCAATACTTTGGCCACCTGATACGAAGAGCTGACTCACTGGAAAAGACCCCAATGCTGTGAAACATTGAGGGCAAGAAGAGAATGGAGTGATAGAGGATGAGATGGTTGGATGGCATCATTGACTCAGTGCACATGAGTTTGAGCAAACTCCGGGAGATGGTGAAGGGCAGGGAATCCTGGCATGCTGCAGTCCATGGGGTAACAAAAAGTCAGACATGACTCAAGAGACTGAATAACAAGAGCAACAACATCCCGACTGAAGGCAGTCGAGGGGACAGCTCACTTGGACATCTCTTTTCAGGTGAGAGGGGTCTCAGTGCTCCAGGAATATCCTTAGATCCCCTCTCTCCCCATGCTGGGAAAGCCTTGCCCACCTGCCTTGCAGGTTATCAGACCTGAAATACCTAAGGTGCAGTCAGCAGGATCTAAAGTCCTTTCTAACTGGCAGAACCTGGAAATAATATTGTAGAGCTGGTGCCAAAGAACTCCTGTGGCTGCTCACTTTGGATCCTATGAAATCAAGGAGTACATAGTGAACATCCCTAGTTCTTGTCCTCACCTGCTGGGTCCAAAGCAGTCTCTCCAGACAAAAGGCCTGGGCTTGGCGCCTTTAGCTGTCACTCAGCTTTGTATGGGTCTCTGTGGTGCTCTGTCTTGAGACAACGAATCCAATGAAGATTGTTTTTAAAAGACTAGACGCTGGCTCCTGTGTGCAGTTGGACAAGTGGGAAGCTGATTTAATCCAGTGCATAATTCCAGGGGAATGAGAGGGAGAAGGGAAAGGAGGAGCTGGCCCCAGGGAGGAGAAGCCCCAGGAGGGTAATGGCAGCCGTTCCCACCCACCGCCCACTGGCGTGGTCTCAGGAACCACCTCTCTGAATTTTTGACCCTGGCTTTCTTGTTTGTCCCTGACCCCCAGCCCTGCAGTGATTTGGTAATTTCCATTCCATCCTGGCTGAAGATAAAAGACACCATGGGCGGGATCCATGAATAAAAGTCATTATTTATCGATGCCGGTTTTGGGGAACATTTTTCCTTCTGATTCATGAACCACTTTTCTACATTCGAAAAGCAGTTCATAAATCGTTCACCACCAGCAGAAATTAATAATAATGAATCCATTTACATAAAATAGTCTCATCCTGCCAGGTGCTGATAATATTGGAAGTTAGAACCTCATTGGGAAGCTGAATGGCGTGTATGTATGTGTGTGTGTGTGTGTGTGTGTGTGTGTCCCACACATCAGACCTCACACCTATTTTTGAGTTTAACCAAAAGTTTAATTATTTAGTGTTCAGTCTTGATCACTATTTGCTATTTGGAGATGCTATTTGAAAAAATGGGAAAAAATAAAATAGAGAAGTAATTTAGTGTCATAGGAGACAGTTATAAGCCATGTAAGAGTTCCCGTCTGGCCAAATTAACCCTTTTAGCAATTCTAAAAAAAAAAAAAATGCATCAATCTAGAGAGTCATTAAGTCCCAGGAGAGATCATCACCATTTGGCTACACACACACACATACCACACACACACTCGCACAAGAATAAATACACACAGATCTCCTGGAGCAGTAAAAAGAAGGCAATGTCAGTGGGTTGATTTATCATAAACTATTTTTTCCAGAGCAATGCCAAGAAGCACAAATTCTAACAGTTATTAGTAGGTCTCCTGTCAAAAAAGAGTACTGGGGTCAAAAGAGCTGGCATGGCACCCAGATCAACCAAACTAAATCGGGTGCTTGCCTACAGCAGAGTACAACACTCTACAGAATGGACTCGACAGTTGTGCAGGATTTTTGTTCTGTTTTGTTTGAGTTTTCCCCTCCTCAGAAATAGAGGGTTAAGTCCTCATTTTCCTCACCTTTAGAGCTTTATTATCGCTAGTTTGTACATGATCCCTTTCTTGTGTTGTGTATTTATTCCCCTTCACCCCCTTACATTGCTCCTTTTTCTATAGGAAACTGTTGAATTTTGTTTCATGTGCATTTGCATTTAGTTTGCATGTATTTTCAGTTATGTAAATGGTACCGTTATTCATTTCATTCTGTTTCCCGAAGCACCACGATTCTGACATGTACCCATGTTGCCCTGTAAACACACAATCTGATGCTTCTGGTCCTATTGTCATCTGGAT
Organism: Giraffa tippelskirchi; assembly: GCF_054371585.1. Lineage (NCBI taxonomy): Eukaryota > Metazoa > Chordata > Mammalia > Artiodactyla > Giraffidae > Giraffa > Giraffa tippelskirchi. The sequence continues at coordinate 20,052,093 of NC_137281.1, read as the reverse complement.
AACAATGCTCATCCATTCTCCCAGGAGAGGGTACCCAGGTTGCGATCAGGTTGCATTGTTGTAAGGAGCGTCCTTTGGAGTGCAGGCAAGGGTTTCTTTGGGATATATGTCCAGCAGCAGAGTCACTAGGTCAGGGTGTCTACATATATTCAGTTCAGTTCAGTTCAGTTCAGTTCAGTCGCTCAGTCATGTCCAACTCTTTGCGACCCCATGAGCTGCAGTACGCCAGGCCTCCCTGTCCATCACCAACTCCCGGAGCCCACCCAAACTCATGTCCATTGAGTCGGTGATGCCATCCAACCATCTCATCCTCTGTCGTCCCCTTCTCCTCCTGCCCTCAATCTTACTCAGCATCAGGGTCTTTTCAAATGAGTCAGCTCATCGCATCAGGTGGCCAAAGTATTGGAGTTTCAGCTTCAACAACAGACCTTCCAATGAACACCTAGGACTGATCTCCTTTAGGATGTACATATATTACATATATTCAATCCAAGTAGGTAGGACCAGTTGCTCCTCTCCACTGCCACCAGCAGTGCCAAGAGTCCCATTTGCTTGCCAATACATGGCATTATCCAGCTGTCTATTTGCCAGTCAAAAAGGTGTAAGGTGCTATCTTGCTTTAATGGCATTTTTCTAATTACTAATAAATGTGAGCATCTCTTTATGTGCTTATTAATTAGCCTTTTTAATCTTTCTGCAAGTTGACTATAGCCTTTGTACTTTTTTTTTTCCTTCTGGGGCTGCTGTCCTCTTCTTGTTAATTTATAGGAATTCCTTGTCAGTTTTGGAACCATAATGTCTTCTCATTCCACCAGTGTCTATTAACTGTTCATAGTGTCTTCAGTTGAACGGCATTTATTTCTTTTTCTTTGATTCTGTGATAGGAAGGCTATTAAGACCCCCAAAGGTCCCAGTCTCCTGGTATTCACCTGGTTGTGAAATCTCTCTCCCTGGAGGTTGGGCTGAACTTGGTGTCTCACTTCTAAGCAAAGATGATGAGATATCAGCCCGTGGTTACATTGTGAAAGATCGTGACAATCTACTGGGAGACTCTGCTGATGAAGGAAGCATCATTTTGGAGGGCCCTCTGTTACAAGAAACCAAGAGTCCTAGCCAATAGCCAGTGAGGAACTGGGGGCTGCGGGCTAGCCATCAGTAGAGAGCTGAATTTTGCCAATACTCATACGAGCTTGGAAGTAGATTCTTCCTCGGTCTAGACTTGATGTTTGCAGCTCTGGTGACATCTCAAAGGCAGTCATGAGAGACCCTGAAGTAGAAGACCCAGCTAAGGTCCACCCAAGTTTCTGACCCACGGGGAGGAAAATGCATGTGTTTTAAGCCATTCTATATGGAGGTAACTTATTACTCAGCAACAGATAACTCACACCAGTTCTATGGTTGTAATTCTGATAGTTAAGTCTTCAATCCACTTCCATCTTACCCTGATTTGTGATGCTAGGAAGAGGTCCAGCTTTATTTTTCAGCAGAATTGTTTTGAATTTCAGCCCTGCCACTTACATTCTGTCTCACAAGGTGAGGTAAGGTATGAAAGATGGCTTGGGGCCGTGCCTCCCTCACAGAAAGCAAGCGGAGAGAGGTGGCTCCAGACAAGTTTATTTCCTGCTGTGCCACCTCAGCCAGGACCCACCGGAGGCCGTGTTCTCCATTGTGTCTGGAGATGGGCCTTTTCCTGGCTTACCCTTTCCTGTAGCTGAGTCCTCAGGAGCTCACCTCAGAACATAAACAGCTGCCAAGGTTAAGACTTTGTCCCTGAAGTCTCCTCTTGGGAGTTCTCTTCATAAGTGTAAAGAAAAAAAAACAACAACAAAACCCTGGGTTCTCTAGCTGAATTTCCTACCCACCAGCTGTGCTCCATTGAAGGCACTCACTTCCGTTCATGGCTTCAGTTTCTCCATCTGTCGACTGAAGTAGGTGGGTAGGGTGACCGCTTTCCACCTTAGGGGTTAAATGGAATGGAGCCATCTCTGCTCCCTGAGAAGGAATAGAAGGGCCTTGGAGAGTAAAGATTTCCATGGTCTGGAAGAGAGAAAGATGCAGGTTGGTTTCACCTAGACCAGACCCTGATGGAGGAGGGCTCTTTCCTCTGGCAGTGGGAGACCCCTATGGGGGGCCTGCCTGGTGTTCAGGGCCTCCTCTTCTACGTGAAGACCTCTGCTCTCTCGGATGAGATTAGCTCTGTTAAAACAGCTCAACTATCTTACAGCGGCCTCTTGTCTCTTATCTCAGCCGTGATGCATTTTGACAAAGATTTCTGCCTTTAATTTCCAAGTCTGTGTTAGGGGGAGACATGAAATGCGTGTGATTCTGACTCACTTTAATGCAGCTCAGGGAGGTCCCATCCAGATGCCTTTTGAAGTCATTTCTCCTTAAGAAGGAGTCTCATTGCTCATCTGATCCACAGAGACAGACGAGGAGGCACCCACAGACCAGAGGCTTTCAAGATGGGTTTGGAACTTTGCAAAACTCTCAGCAGGGTCATAAGTTCCAGTCTCAGCAGCTCATAGTAAGTATGAATGGTCCTTGGGGGAGATGTCCTTTTGTGATAGACATTTGGGAAATGTATTGGTTGTGTGCATTGCATGGTTCAAGTGAAGTCACCACCACCTGGGGCTGCTGAGTTACCCAGGACCAAGGATGGTTCTGGTTAGAGAAAGAGCATATAACAGGTTGATGTGGCATCTGATTAACTACTGTCTCACTTATGCTATTTCCTAAGCTGTCATCGAAAAGCCCATAAACCCCCATGAAAAACCAATAGCACGAACATTATGATCACTACACCCACTGTTCTTCTTCAACTTTGCCATCTGACTTATTAATACATGCACCATCTCCTTGAATCCTCAAAACTGACATGCGAAGAAGGTGCCCTTTGTACAAACAAGTAAGCAAAGATGTGTTCCAGGGTCAACCAGAGAGGTGATGTGACAGTGACCATAGATCAATTTATCATCAATTAAAAAAATCGTGAACAAAGTTGGGAGATGAATGACAGATCAGGAAAAGATATTTGCAATTTCTTTGATCAACAAGGGGATATAGGTAAAATGCCCGCAAGTAAAGAAGAAACACCCCCAAGAAGAGGCAAAGAGTGTGAAACAAGCAATTTACAAAAGAAGAAATCCAAAGTGCTAAAAAAAAGTTTAAGGAGATGGTCAGACTAGTGACTAGTCAGAAAAATGCCAGTTAAAACAATAAGGAGATGTCTCTTTGTATCTATTGGATTGGTGTAAGTTAGGCAGCTGGGTGATGCTAACCACTGGCAGGATGCGAGGTTACAGGAACTCTGATGGTGAGTGAGTGGGGGTGTGGACCAGAGCAAGTGCTTTGGAAAACAATCTGGCAGGAGTGAGTCAAAATGACAATCTACATCATCTCTGACCCAGCAATTCTGCTCTTCAATACACGTCTCTAAGAAATTCTCAGAGGTCCAACAGAAGGCCCTCAGCAAAGGTGTCCACTGCAGGCGTGCTTATAGCATGGAGAGCTGGAAGTAACTTGGGCGTTCATCTCTGGGGGGCAAAAGGTGTTCCAGCTGGCGGGTGTCCACCTTCGGGTACCATGCAGCAGTAGAAGCCGTGGACTATGTGATCATGGGACAACAGGCACAGGTATAAAAGCACAGGGCTCAGCAATAACAGTCAGAAGCAGAAAAAGATAATTAATGAACTATCATTTGCACAAATTAAGAAGCACTTGCTCAAGTAACACCCAATCACCCTTGGAGGAAAGCATAGACCGGGAATGGGAATGGGGATGGGTGGGGAGGAGCTGGGGAGGGTAGAGATTTGGGGACAGTATTTACTTTGTGTGGGAAAGATAGGATTTGAACTTGCTCCAAGGCTCAGAGGAAGGAGTTAGTAAAGGGAAGAGATGAGGGTAGAGGGGTGAGGCATGGAGAGAAAACCTGATGAGAAGGAAGGGAATGGAATTGTAGGCACAGGTGGAGGTGTTCGCTCTAGGCAGGAAGAGGGGCACTTCTTCTATCACAATAGAAGAGAAGGGGAATAAAAAAAGAAGAGTTAACTCTTGAGAATAGGATGGCAGAAAATTGAAGGGCTTCCCTTTTGATGACTTCTGTTTTCTATAAGATATTTTGCAACATCACTTTGTGAGAGCAAATACATAGATGGCATGGTCAGGAGTTTGAGGAGAGTAGGGAAATGTGAAAAGAACTAGATCAAGGATTGGTGGGCAGGTGGAGTGAAGGGATGGGTCTTGAATTGGGAAGAAGGGAAGAGGGAGGGAGGATACTAGGAAGAAGCAGAGGGCAGAGGGGTTGGTAGGACTGACCAGGCCAAGAATGCAAGCACTGGGTACTCTGAGCAAAAGCCAGAAGAAGCAGTGGGCAGGATCATGGTGGTCAAGGGGATGGCACAGGCTGTGGGCATGTTAAATTCCTCTGGAAAGTGGTGCTGGAAAGTTAGGACCAGTGGTTAGCTGGGGATTTGCTTTTGGTGAGAAGAAATTGGAAGATGAAGTTGCTCAAGGTAATGCAAGATTTGCGCTGGAGAGGATGTCCTTGGTTCCCTCTCAACCTTCAAGACACGAGGAAGGGAGAATGGCCAATTCCCCAAAGAAGGAAAAGAATGAGATGCCAGAGGAGAAAGAGGAACCTGTGTATTTTGGCCAACACCTCTTCACAAGGTCACACACACTCTTCCCTCCACCTTGGCCTTGATCCTCAGCTCTGAAAACTGGAGCCTCTCATCCTCTCATCCTCACTGGGATCTGATGAAGGAGCTGTCACAGCAGAGATATTCAGAGAAAGACATAGATTCTAAGCTAAGGAGCTTCCAAATAGCAGAGCCAATTGTTTGAAAGAAAAAGGTTTTGAGATTTCGAGTATATAGCGCTTGTCATTGACTGACACTTTGGAGACACAAATGGTAAGGTTATTCTATACCCAACAAGGACCTAAGGAAAGTACAAGGTAAGTCTGTAGTGCCAGCAGGGAGACAGTGATAGAGGGAGGGGAGGAGCAAGGTCATCCCGCTGCCCTGGTCCCCAGCATGACTGGCCATGCATGGAGTCATGACAGTCACCCTTAGCCCTTCTGGTGAAGGCTGGTGAGTACAGTGGTCAGCCTGACACCTGCTGGTCATTCTGCAGATGAGACTTATCTTTTCCCCAAGGTGAGGTACAAGGTTAGACTCACCTAATGTGGACAATGGGCTTCCCTGGTTGCTCAGGCAGTGAAAAATTCTGCCTGCCATGCAGGAGACCTGGGTTCAATTCCTGGGTCAGGGAAGATCCAATGTAGAAGGGAATGGCTACCTACTCCAGTATTTTTGCTGCAAAAATCCCATGGACAGAAGAGCCTAGCAGGCTATAGTCCATGGGTGGCAAAGAGTCAGACACAACTGAGCAACTATCACTTTCATCACTTTTAAAGTGGACAATTTTCCACTTCTTAACACAGACCCCTCCTAAACTTCACTCCCTGTGTGATGGGATGTTGGGTCTTGGATTCCTAGGGACAGAGGTGAAATATGCAAAGGAAAACCTCTTTCTTTCCATGGAAAGAGAAGGCTGCTGCTGTTCTGTGCTCAGTCATGTCTGATTCTATGCAACCCCATGGACTGTAGACAGCCAGGATCCTCTGTCCATGGGATTCTCTAGGCAAGAATACTGAGGTGGGTTGCCATCTCCTCTTCCAGGGAATATTCCCAACCCAGGGATCGAACCCACATCTCTGGTGTCTCCTGCACTGGCAGGCAGATTCTTTACCACTGAGTCACCTGGGAAGCCTGGAGGGAGGAGGGCTATTATCCAAAATGTTTAACAGCCTCTATTTTACAAACAAAATGGATGCAGGTCATTGGAACCTGCTAGTCATGGGCTCTTGGGTTTCTGGGTTGTGATCCAGGGGTCTGGATGGTTGCTGGGGTTGCCAGGGTGGTGGGGGATCCCTGGGGGCTCTTTGCCAACCAGGAAACTAGCCCTATTTCACATGTGGCTGTCTTGTTGCCTTTTTGTCCTTGGGTGGACCCCTGAGCACCACACCCCTCGTCAGAACTGGGGTGCAGCACTCTCATTTATTGTAGTAAAGCAGATCAGTGTCGGGTCCTGAGAGCAGCCTAGACCCAGGGGGAGGGCCAGGCATGACAGGGCTGCAGAAACACCTGGATGTAGCATTCAGGGCTTCGCAGAAAATGCCTGACTCTAAAGAATATCTCTGTAGGGAAATTCAGAGACCTTCAGAGACCCTGGGAGCTGAAATTCCTTGTGTGTAGGGCAAGCCTCCCCAAACTCTCCAAGTGATGACGCATGTGTGGGCTCATCATGTGAGCTGCTCATCTCCATGAGGGCCCACAAGCAGATCAAGGCCGACTTTAGTCACTGAGTCTGTCTGGGGTGATGGTTTCTCCTGCTTAGACCCCATTATCCCAAAATGAGCATCCCCTGTAGACAGCTTCTACAGATGCTAGGCAGGCAGGTGCCAGGTACAGATTTGTGATTTGGAGGTGCAGGCCAGTGGTGTTGAGTTTGGGGTCCAACCAGCCTGAAGAGTCATGAGTTTTGAGAAGGTAAGATTGAGTACCTTGTGTGGCTGGGGAAGTAGCCCCCCAAGTAACCGCCCAGATCAGACATGGAGATGCATCTGTTTACACTCAACGACAGGACATATCCATCCGACGGTTCACGGGCTCACAAACTGGAAGCAGCAGTTGAGGCCATGAGTACATGAGAAGACCACACCACAATCACCATCATAGGGGGAATGCAGTCCGCAGTGTTCGGTCCATCATAAAGTCAGGAGGTGATGAGGAAAGCTGAGTGCATTCTAAACGCAATCGAATCCTGAAAGCACCAGGAGCATCTCCGAATCCACACTGCTCCACGCCAGGATGCTGAAACACTGGAGCACCATTACCCCCTGGCCCTTCTATTTCTGTCTGCTGTGAGCGCTCCTTTGGAAATGGTGGGAAATTTGCATTTATCAGAAAATTGCTTACTTACTCTAATCAGCTATTTTTAAGGTTTTATTTTAGCTAGATAATGAATAAGACTAAATTGATGTCAGGCATGAAGTAATTTTAACCAATACCTTCAAAAGTCTATAATGCCAAATATTGGAAAATTATATGTAGGGTAATCTAAATAATGAGATGTTAAAATTTCTTGGATCCCAGGAACTCCTCTATTCATTTTGTTCCTCTCTCTCTTTCAACCTCACGGTGGGAGGCTCCATTGCTGACATCTTTATCTATGATGTTCTCATTTCAAAATGCCACTGAACCTTCAAATGAATACTCGCATATGATCCTTGAATACAAAAATACTTAAATCAAGATTTTTATATTTTGGTGCAGTCAGCCAGAATGCACAGGGAGAAGTGAGAAGGCTGAGCGCTGGACTCCACCCCAGAAAGGCAGGAAAGGTCCTTCTGAGGAAGGGAGGGCACTGGAGGCGGAGGGAGGCAGATGTCTGGGGAGATGCTGGAAGGCTGGGAAGGTAAGAGCATCCTGCCCTCCGTAGCTGAGGCAAGGGTAGATTCTAAGTCGTAAGAGCAAATGACTTCTCACACTAAGGACCTCAAAAGATGCTACAATCGGAAAGACTGCCAAAAAATGGGTGCTCTGTCCATCACAGGTGGCCTCCTTCTCCAGAGGTGAAAGGGAAAGCCGGCACCCACAGGGTCGGGAGGTGGTGGTACCCAGGGAAGTCTTCATGAAGTTTTGACAGGTCCCCATCCACAGCCTGCTGGTTTTCGTCATGAGTCTAGTCTCATCCCAAAGAGAGAGCAAGGACAATTTGCATGTACATTAAGGAAGGACGAAGGGAATTTGCATCCATGTACTGGTCACCCACTGTGTTCCAGGAGCCAGACTAGGTACTTTATTGATATGATTGAACTTGATATCACATTGAGCTATACGTTTGCTCATACCTTCCCGTGGAAGAGGGACCAGACACTTAGAAAGGTGTCACAATAGTATATATAGGGAGAGGTGAAACTGGGATTGGAACCCAGATCCACCTAGTTCTGAAGCCCATACCTTCAGGAGAGTTGCCAGGGCTCAGGGAAGACATCTGGTGTCAGTTACTGAGCTGTAGATCCAACCAATGGGGTGGCCTCTGAATGTTTAGTAGTGGTTACATTGTGCCCAAATTGGTCAAATATTTTAAAATGATGAGACAAGTGGTGTGAAAGCTTTCATTTACAGAAAGACTTTAGTTTATTTTGGCACTAAGCCTGCCTTACCTTGTTGGGGAAGCTATGATCCTCCCCATTCTTGGGGTCGCTGGTGTCAGTGACCCATCGGCATTGCCCAGAAGTGCAAGGTTCCCAGCCAGCAAGGAGGGTAGAAGGCAAGGCTGCTGGCACTCGGTCAGAGCAGAAGCATAGCATGGAGGAGGGTGCCATGGGCTGGAAAAGTCACAGTGGACTTTCTGCTATTTTTCATTTGTTTCTTTGTTTGGATGGGGAATAGGAATATCTTAACTCAACCTGTAAATCTCAACTCAGATGTGACCACCTGCAAAAAAACTCCCGAGATGCCAGGAGGCATAGTTAGAGGCTCTGCAAGGGCACGGGGCCCACCCAACACTTGATGATGTATGACAGTGTGTGTTTGTATTTCTGTTTCCCCCACTAAGCAGCAAGCTGTATGAGAGCCAGGACTAAGTCTAGTGCCATGGCCGTGGCAGAAGAGTTTTGGAGAGATGAAGTGGATGCATTCTTGAGGCTGTGATGGAGGGAGCAAAAGCGGAATACAGATTGGACCAGTGGTTCAGAAAGAGATGGGCATCCTCTGGAATGCTGATCCCCACATGCTCCAAAGCAGAGTGAATTGCTGGCACAGTGGCCTCCTTGGGACCCTTTTCCAGATTGGTGGATGGAGTGGTGGACTGTGCTGGTCCACTGCAGGGCAACGCTGCTCAGTGAGTGAGTCCTGGCTCTGGTCTGTTTGGCCAGCCCATTAGGAAGTTCCTTTCTGCAAATGGTGTTCGTTCAAAGGCAACAGCAGCATCAAACGCCCAAGCAGAGGCTGAAAGATATAAGCAGCGGCCTTGCTCCCCACCCCTGTGATCCACTGACTATCGACTAGGACTCCAGTGCCATGTGCTGGGATTGAAAGAGTCTTACTCTCTAGTGAAAAGGAGAGATCTTGATCTCAAGGTCAAGTGAGACAGAGACACAGAGAGGAAAAGGAAAGGAAGAAACCGATAGTACAAAAGAGAGGCGATTGTGAAGCTCGGGGAAAAGAGCATTCAGGGAGGAGAGAGCTCCAGGTTCACCTAATATCCACCCAGGAAACCAAACTCCAGCTCAACCCCTGTGACAGAGAAGTGCCCACCTGGCCCCGCTCCATTCTCCCACCCGTAGAAAAATTTTAAAAACTATTTTACTCTTTTCTCTGACACTCAGTTCTCCCGAGGAATATTTTTGTTTTGCTTTGTTTTGTTTTGTTTTGTTTTTTTAAGGAAAAATGTTCACGGAAGGTTATAAAACACATATAATTTACTCACGGTAATTGCCCACATGTTATTTATGTGCCGTGCCGGCAGTGAAACAGAGAAGAACGCCTTGATCAATGCATTAGTCTAATCACGGGGTTCCTGCTCTTAATTTCTTTTGTTGGTAATTTCCATACTCGGGCAGCAATGTGTAGAATTATCTCGATTTACAGATCTTGGGACCCTGGGGAAAATCTCTTTGGAGTCATTTCTGTCTCCTGGGGTCTTTGAAATTTATTCAATACTGAGTTTGAAAGCCGTATAATACAGATCCGACAGCCCCAAATCACTCCTTAGAAATGGAGTGAATCTCCATGACATTTCCCCTTTTTTAATTGGTAGATCTGGGGGGCTAAGAGTTACATCATAGAAAGCTATTAGGAACAACTTTCGGTCAATGGGAAGCCTTGATACGACAGACTCGATGTTTGTCAGGAAACAAACACACACAAAAATATTACTCTCTCTTCTCTTTGCCCAGAGTCTGTAACATAATATTCTAAGGCAGAGTACTTATGGTAAACCTATTGGAAGCTGTTGGAGAAATTTCCTGTAACTTCAATTTACCTTAACAGGGGAGACACAGTACACGTTGTCAGCAGGGCTGATGACCAATCCCCTCTCCTCGAAGTTTCCAGGGAGCAAGAAGAGGGTACAGGCAGAACTTCCTGCTTTTGGGTCAGCACCTTGATTTGGTCCAGCGCCTGCAGGAACAGGGTGAAGTCCCTCAAATAGCTAAGCACGTATGGGAGACCAAGATCCTTCTACTGAGCAAAGCCCTTCACAGGAGCCCATGGGAACCTCAGAGGACACGGCCAAGGGGCCAAAGATGAGATAGGCAGGCAGCTTTCAGAGGACAACCCAGAAGGTCCAGAGTTTCTGATCAGCAGTCAGGACCAACATTCTCACACCATCAACATCTACCAGTGATAATGACTATCTGTATTTGGCTTGCCATTTCATGGTCAGCATTCCATATAATTTCAACAGCCCAGGAGACAGATGCTGTTACTAGGCTTTTATATACAAGGATCTGAGCCTCTGAGAAGCTGAGGCACGTGTCCAGAGTCTCATCCAGGTGGTAAGTGATAGAAACGGGATTTAATCCAACTTTAGTCTGATGCCACAGGTAACTTTCATGCCAGAACAAGTGAGTCATCATTTCTCAGAAACAATCAGCTGAACACACTGACCTCTCTTAGGCAGCAGGGTGACCAGCTGCCCCCAGTTGGCTGGGGACTGAAGGGTTCCGAGGACACGGGATTCCCAGTGCTAACACTGAGAAAGTTGTGGGCAAACCGGGACAAGCTGATTTCCTTACCTGGAAGTGACACTGAATCAGGAATGAGTATGAGTGTTAGTGCTCAAAACTCTAGGAACAAAAGTGAGTGGCAAATCCATGGTTGGAGGGTGGGATGCAAACTTCTGGTGAGCTGTATTTGATCTGCATAGTGACCTTTTCAAAGTTGAATATGGTTGAAATTCAGATTTCATATGGAAAGTAGGATCTCATGCTTCTCATAAACACTAGATCGGATCTCAGAGAGCTGTAACCCCAGCGAGGTGGATGGCAGAAGCTTCCTTTATGGGACATTTACTTACTTGACCTGTTCCTGCCAGGTTTATCTTGCTCCTAAGGTCACCCATCCGGCTTTTGCAGACAGCTGAGTTTAGGATGTCTGGTATAGAGAGTGTTGCCCAGTGGTAAATTCCAGCAGGATCCCAACATATTTAATCCATTTGTAAGTTCCTTCTCTCTTGGCTTTAGTTTCCTTTCCAGGTTGAATATTCATTGTCCCGTGCAAAGCAGAACAAATTCCTGTTAAACTCAAATTCCAAATAAATCTCAAACACCCAGGAAATTTACATGGCCCTAACTACTGCTCAGAGTGAAGGCTGGCAGCTTGGGGAAATACCTCTGGATTGTAATGAGAAAAGGAACATCTTCATGCAAAGGTTTTCTGTTTTGTTGTTTGAAATTTGCGTCAATGTCTAACTGATGATTATGTAGGATCTCAGAGCTTAGAACACATTTTTGCATTTATTTCCTGTTCATGGCAATTGTGGGAGTTGGGCAGTGTGGAAGGTGGGTGGATGAAGCCCAGAGAGGCTGACCGGCTCTAACCCAGCACTGTCAACTCCCAATCTCATTCTTTTCTCAATGCCGCGTGCTAAAGCTTCATTAACCAGAATATCCAATTCACCCGGAAACATGCTTTTGTCTTGGTGAGCACCCCATGCTGATTTTATCTCTAGGAAACTCCCCTGGAGCATCAGCCTTCTTCAGCATCTCCTTTTCTTGTGCTGTGCTGTACTGAGTCGCTCAGTCGTGTCCAACTTTTTGCAGCCCCATGGACTGTAGCCTGCCAGACTCTTCTGCCCATGGGGATTCTCCAGCCAAGACTACTAGAGTGGGTTGCTATGCCCTCTTCCAGGGGATCTTCTCAATCTAGGAATCAAATCCAGGTCTCCCGCATTGTAGGCGAATTCTTTACAGTCTGAGCCACCAGAGAAGCCTTTTCTTAGTTATATGCTTTTCTGCTGGCCGGGAGGCTGTATTTTGGAGCCTTCTTTGCAGGGCTTATTGCTACAGGCCAGGCAGGCTGTGGGCTGGATCCACAACTCCATCTCCTCCTCCCTGTCCTGCCAGCCTCAGTAACTCCCTTAGAAGCTCAGCCGATCAGGAGCCTGAAAAAGACAAGAGCTGATCCTTCCTCTACACGACTCAGCCAGGGAGAGCCTCCTGGATGCTCTTGCTACACACCCCGACCTTGTGGTCTTACCCTTCTAGCTGAACAAGAGACAAACAGCTTCTCTCCACTTGGCTGTGTGCAGTTTAACGAATGCGTATGAAGATCGTATAAATAATTCACATCACTCAAGAGGTGGCGAGCCGAACAAGTCCCTTCTGGTTACATTTATTTAAGATAAGGTGAAACTAAGTGAGTGATGGCCCAGTTACAAAGGCCAGGGTCCAAAGGGGATTGGGACACTCTAAGTTACACCACCAGAGTGATTTGTGCAGAATTATGTCAACTTAGAGATCCTGGCACCTTGGGGGATGAGGAAATGTCTTATCTCTAAGAAAAGTGATGCACAGTGCGTATTTTCCAAGGGCAGCCTATGAGCTAATTCCACAGAATTCATCTGGGCTCTGGCAGGAACCAAATTTCTGTTTCAAGTTAGCAGACCCTCTGAACTAGTCACCATGCCAATGTTGTTTTCACTCGGAAATGTCCCTTGGGGACTCCCCGAAGCAAGCCCTGGCTTTCTGGTGTGGGCCCTTCAGGTCCAAGAAGCTGTTATTTCCACAAGCACTGGTAAGCTTCCGACGGGACTAGAGGGTCTTTGATTTGAATCAGTGAAAGAGAAAAAAAATATTGCTTTGAAGCTTCAGCGAGGGCAGCGTCCATAATCGGAAGCTGGACCAGAAAAGGCTAGGCAGCGGCTGTAGACACGAGCACTTCCTGACCAGCAAGATGGAGAGAGGTGTCCTTTCCTGTCTGGATTTTATCTTTCTTAATCTGGAGTCGCATGTTTTAATTTTTTTCCTCCTCCCCTTTCCCACAGTGTCCCCTAACTATTTCCATGGGAGACTTTGAGAACTTTGTAATAAGGAAATTGTATCGCCAGCTGACAATAAATTTTATGAAGCAAAGCATACCTCTGTTAATATTAATACTCTCCGAATGTCTTTGTTTTTGAACGGCCAAGATGCTGCGAATATTCCAAGTCAGTAACCCTGCCTCCAACAGGCAGTGAAACAGTTAGTGAGGTTGACAGATAGATGCAGGCACGATGCAATAATCCTTGCTGCATTGAACTTTGTATTTAAACACTTATTTTATGTTTAATTAATTTCTCCAAAGTGGAAAACTTCCTGGCTGCTTTTGAAGCAGGCAGTTTGTTTAAAAGATTTTGTTTTAACAATAAGAGAGAGAAAGGAAGGATAGAGAAATTGGGGGAAAGGTTTATGTTTTTCCCGTTGTTTTTTCAAATATGATGTGACATCGTGAAAAAGCCTCCTGAAAGTGCAATTCTTTGTGTGATGGGAGAGAGGAGCACCTATGAGTCTCACTTCATCAAAGAAACAGACGTGTATCTATAATTTATGCTTTGCTTTAAGCTTCTGCTGATCTGATGTGGCTTTTTTAAGACAACACAGGCAGCGCTGGCATCACTTGTCAATCACTGGGGCATGCTCAAATCGTAAACCATTAGCAGAAGAGACGGTGGAGTTTCTTTAATGACGCTTTTATATGGGGCATGCTGGCAGTGAAACAGAGAGGGTCTGACTTGATCAATGCATTAGTCTAATCACAGCTTTCCTGCGCTTAATTTCTTTTGTCGGCAATTTCCATACACGGGCTGCGTTCAAGATCCTGGCAAAGACCCGTTTGGAGCCCCACATGACATGTACAGTCACCTCGGCCAGATGCCACTCGGTGGGAAGTGATGTCTGCAAGAGAGGGGCCAGGCAGGCTGGACAGTTGCCTTTGAATCCCCTGTCGCGGTGGAGACCAGGAACACCCACCCCACGCAGGTTTGGCTCCAGCCCCAGGGTGACTGCCAGCCTGGTGGCAGACCTTGCCCTGCCAATCTCTGCCCCCTCGGTGATTCTGTTGCCGTGCTCGCCAAAAGCAGAATCCGTGTATAATGAACAAGTTTCATGTTCAACATTTTAAGTGTCTATTTATGAGTCCTGATAATTAGCCCTTTGTCTGCAATTCCAGCGATGATGATTAGAATCCCATCTCACGTTATTAGTGTCGCTCCCAAACTCGTCCTCCTCGCCTGGAGGATCACCAGCAGGCGGGCACCTGATGGGCCAGGAGACTGGCAATTTGGGCAGCGGGGCTCCCTTCCCTGCCCTGTCCTTCAGCATCCCTCCTTCTCTGATCCACTTCTTCTCCGGCTTTACCTGCTTTCCGGCTTCTCAGAATCAGTCTTCTTTGCTTTTGTTCTTAAACTTGTCTTCTGCTTCATCCCACTCTCAGCCCCAAAGGCTGCCTTCTTTACATAAAGCCCTGCAGACAATATTGGTACCTTCTGCAAAATCTTGTCAGGATATTGTGAGGTTTAAGATTCTTTCCAAATGAATCATTCC